>NC_083343.1:60008827-60346669 GCF_019175385.1 Lycium barbarum | reverse complement strand
TGCTTTTGCGTGTCCTTATTCTACCGCTTTTAGTCAATACACTCCCATAGGGTTCATCATTTCAACCTTCACACTGGTGTCCTCTCTATTTGCTTCCCCCCTTTTAAGGGTTTTACTCGTACCTTTAAATCTCGAATCCACGTACTCCTGGCTACACTACGCCTTACTTATTCCGTCCCCTACAGTCTATGGCCATAACAATTCATACGCGGAGTCGTGGAGTCTTAGCGTACTCGCCTTACAGTCTTATAACCAGGAAATGCACCCGATATAACACTCCGAGCAAAAACGTACGTTACTTAGCTCATCCAGTAGTTATGTGTCTGTATCTGAATCTGCTCCGATTAACAACTTCCTGCCCCATATGGATGCTTACATTAATAGTGGGTCCAGCTATCCATGCCACCCATCTAATGTCACTTGCCCTCTTCTTCGGCGCTCAAAATTTTCTTGTAATTCCATCTTCGTTTCCCTAGGGCGTAGGTCTCTCTTATGCCGCTAATGCGCCCCATGCCTCCTTATTCTCTTACTCTTGTTTGCGCTAGGAACCGATTCATATCCGCATTGTACCACTATCATTATTAGTTATAACTCTACTTCATCGCTTCAGCGTCGTACAGTAGACCCATAACTCATGATCATCTTTTCCTCTTCAACTCTTTACCTCATTCACTTCACTCGTTCTAACTTGGTATGGGATATTTGTAGGAGATATGTTCTCCTTTAACTACCACGCCACTATTCTTTAGGCACTCGTACTTCGTACATTTCCTCTTTGCTATCTTATCTCCTCCCACTTAATAATCGATCCTTGACTCTTCGCATGAGGAACCATATTTTTAACTTAGTACCGCTTTGTTCTTTAGGATACACCACCTGTGTCAATCCGTCCCTTGCTGCCTAAAAATAATTCTATCCGTCCTGATCATCCACCGTCTCACTCCTATCGCGTTGACCTTCCTCCTACTAATTATCCTACTTTCATTATTTATCTTTACCGTAGTCTCGGCCTTATACGCCCAACTAAAGATATCATCCATGCCCTTAGGCGTCTTCTCGCTATACTTTACATAGCAATTCTTGTTACGGCTCATTGTACCCAGATCATAATCCACCCTATAGAGTGACACTTCTTGATCTCGTTTGCAAACCTGCTCGTAACATAGGGTAGCCTCATGAAGCAGGCATACTCAACCTGTTATCCTTTTTAGTCAGTTACATTACATTTACCATATGGCTTATTTGCACACGTATTTGCATTAATCATAAAAAGGGTGCTAGCAATATACCTGGAGTAATATCAGGGGAAGACTCAGGATCCCGTCGTTCAGCTAACGCCTGGGTATGATGCTGGGATCCGCTGGGACTAGGCGCTCTTCGGTCTCTACCACTGCTTACTAGCCCCTGTGGCCCTGACCTTGGAGGGTGTGTCGATGATGAAGAGCCCGTTACCATTCCCGTTGTCCGAAACTCACTTTTACCATGTAGCGATGGACAATTTCGCTTTAAATAGCCTGGCCTTGCACAGGCATAACAAACATTCGAGCCCCGATGACACGGTCCCCAATGTAACCTGCGACACTGAATACATCGTGGTACTGGTGACCTCTTCTGACCGGAATCACTCTGAACCCGAGAATGAGAAACTCTGAGACTCTGGGTTGACCTTGAATAAGTAGGTCCATCAAATCTGGGTCTGGGAAACTGTGGAGGTGCATCGCTAATCTCACAGTCAGACCCAAAAGAATTAACTCCCTTTCTCCAACGCCTGCCATCGTGACTCGCATTCTGCCGCTGAGTCTGAGCGGCTACCAATTGAGTCAGTAAAAGAATGGACTGTCTCATCTCTTGGCCCGCAGTATCTTGCGAAGGAACGGGGTGGTACTGGAGCTAAGATCGAGGCTTCCCTCTGATCCTTAAAAGTGGGCGAGGTATGGGAAAACTGAAGTGGGGCGTTATTCTGGGGTTCGCCGTCCTCCATATCCATAGACTGCTCTCGATCAAGCCCTTCTTCAACCACCATCTTACCCTTCTAGGCCGTCGTAGCTTTTCCCTTCATCGGTTTTGCTGAACTGACAACGCACCGTTAGGGGAGAGATAGTCTTATAACACAGCTCTATCGCACGATCTATTAAGAAGAAAGATGGTCAAGTTTCCTAAATGCCCGGTAGCCTCCTGTTTATAGATGTGGTGCACAACACACCGATAAAGATGACTCTACTAGACACGGCTCGTAGACACTTCCTAGGACGAACTGCTCTGATACAACTTCTGTCACTACCCGGCTAGGGGCCGCGACGGGTACCCGGGACTAACCACCGAGCACCCCTCGTACTATCATTTACCTAACCCATTTAACAATCATTCGCCTATTTCTGGTTAACTTTAAAAACAGGATTTGCTTTTCATTACAAAAATATAACGTGTTAACACAAAAACATATTCAATATACTTATACACATGCGTACTACCCACGTTGTGGAACCACACAACCCACATCGAGCATCTATGAGCCTCTATTGAGTGGCATACAAATATATATACACAAAAGGAACAACCAATTAGCACCTCCGGAAGATGGAGTGCTCTTCAGCTCGGCTAGTGACTCCTATCAGTCTGTACCACTTTCCCATCTACCTGTGGGCATGAACACAACATCCAAAGAAAAGGATGTCAGTACGAGCATTGTACTGAGTATGTAAGGCATACATCAAGAAATAAAGTAAGAATAAGAAAGTGAAGCAAGTACAAGGGAATAATCGATAACTGCTTGCCTCTTAAGGCGGACCCATGCATGCATACTCATAAAGCATCATATAGTAAATTGTTGCGGAACGCGCAGCCCGATCCATATGTCATCATATGTTAGTGCCGAGGAACGTACGGCCCGATCCATAAATATAATAAGTTACTGCCGAGGAACGTACGGCCCGATCCATAAATATAATAAGTTAGTGCCGAGGAACGTACGACCCGATCCATAATCCATATATCCCGCGTCCGGGCATCCCGTGTCCAGGATGAAATCATGATATGCCAGATGACCAGGTGGCTATGCGTCTATAGCGCCTCACCTTTCCCCATTTCCCCTGAAAACATTTTCATATCATATATATATATATATACATAATATACATAGCATGCTTGAGAGCCCAAAGAAAAGCTATAAGTACGTCGGAGTGACGTAAGGTCGAAAGCCTCCGATTATGTTATGGGGTAATCATCGTCGCTTTGTCTCACCTTGAAGGAACAATTATTATAAGGCGAGACTATCAATGAAGAATAGCATTAAAAGAAAGCATAGAATAAAATCATGAACAAATTGAGAAATCAGTAAATAGCTCGACGTTCTCATATAGTCCTTGAAATCGTAAACTTGAAACTTTTAAACATTAGATCGGTCTCATCATAGTGATCATAATGATATTCTCACTTTTGACATCATCGTTGTCATTGAAAAAAATAATCCTTCGTCGTTATCATAAGAACTCACATAATCACAACCTTTGGTTTTGGAAAATAGGAGTACTTGGAAAATATTTATGGAATATCAAGAAGGAAATCATGCTTCGGAATCTTAGACTTTTTAACCTTTGATAGCAAGGAAAAGATGGGAGCATTTATGAAATCGTAAGCTAGGGATCATGCCTTTGAAAGAAAGGTAATAGCCTCACATACCTTTGACGTTTACTATTCTTATCGCTTGCTCGTACTTCCTTTATTGCACATGCATATACCTTAAAGAGAATTCACGTCGTCGTTAGCTAAGAAACTATAAGGACGGACTACTATTTCTAGGGAAAATTGGGCAGCACTACCTTTGTTTATACTGTGTTTCCCATATTCTATTTTAGCTCCCAAACATTCGCGACAATATCCACAATATAGAAATCAGCAATCATCATTTATCTACGTTTAGCTAAATCCACCAATTTCCTCCAATTTCTCCACATTTAGTGGTTTTAGCTAATCGTCACTTTTACACATGCGTCGCACTTATTCCATGGTCAAAACGTCATTTATAACGTATTTAGAATCATAGCATATCAACTTCCATGATTCCATTCAACCATCACTCCACAGTGACACTATTCACTAAATAATTGTGCACTTCCTATGTCTTACTACAATTCAAGTGTCTTAGTCTTCTAATACTTTAAACCACATGTTAAAGTCATAAAACTCACCTTGGATGGTGGTGGAACAAGCTTAGAGTAGAATCCTTCCTTGTGCACCAAAACCCTCCTTTACCTCTTTTGTGATTTCTTGGAGAAGATGACTTCCAACTAGGTTTCATTCACTTGTTTCATAAGTTTATTGTTGATGATCCTAGTTTCTTCCCTTGATTCCCTTGAATTTTTATGGATGAAGTATTGAGAGAGTTCTAGAGCTTTCTTGAGTTGAATAGATGAATAATGAAATAAAAATAAGGCTTTGGTCCCTTTTAATAACTCAAAGTTTGATCTTTAATGAATTCCAGTCGGGGTGAACAGTGGTCGTAAACCAAAGTTTCTGGGCTGTAAACTAGTTTACGAGCCGTATTATGTGGTCGTCTTTAAGCATGTCCAAAACAGAGAAGCTGGTTGAAGAACATGGCAGTTTACGATCGAGGTTTACGGTTCGTAAACCAGTTTACGGGCCGTATTCCGAGTCGTATTTAAGCATTTAACCACTTAACAGAAAGTTGAAATTTGAAAGGCTGGAGGACGATGGTGGTTTACGGTCCGTAAATCACTTTACGGGCCATAAATCACTATACGACCACTGGGCTGCATGAAATTCTACAACTTTTCCATTTCCAAAAATTCACGAATCATCACCCCTTGCTTAGTAAAACACCCCACACTCATACCCTTGTCATTCTATTCCTTGTACATGTACGGGGACTTTTCCGAGGTGTAACATTCTTTCCCCCTTTTGAAACATTCGTCCTCGAATGTTAAATCAGTGGGGATTCTAAGAAAATTTGTCGGAGTTTCCTTTGTAATTTGGACACTATCTTTCCATTACAACAACCCACAATATCTTCGCCTCACAGGGCCATATCACAATATTAACACATTTAGGGCCACACATGACCAATAACATAAAATTGAAACATACATACCATCATGAACTTCTCCTGGAGATTCGACTAGGTGCGGATACTTGGCTTCCGTATTCACTCTGGCTTCCCTAGTATTTCTTCCCGAGTATTGCTTTTGCCACCAAACTCTGATTTAAGCCATCTCCTTTTTCGAAGTCCTCGCACTTACCTATATAATGTGGCAAAGGGTAATTTCTCATTCATCAACTTTCTTGTCATTTCAGCATCATTTTATTGACATGCTCCTAGTGGGAGTTCTAACATATTTATAAGCTACCTTGCTTGTTGCATACGATCTTATAGGATCTAATGCCTCGGAACCTAACTCCCCCTTTATTCCATGATTCTATCGCCCTCATAGGTTGTCATATCCTTGGGCTTCTATGGTGAGTATGTAACCTGTACTTATACTATGCCCCAAGCAATTATTCCATTTTTCTCTCACAACATTTCCAACTCGACATTTCAATTTCGTTTACCATATACCTTTCTTCAACTCACCCCGGGCATCATGACTCTCTCACCCTTACTTTACCTCCTACTCCTCTCCTAAGTGTTCACTTGGTCTCATTGGCGACGCGTAAACATCTACGAATTACATACTCTTTTTGCGCGATTCGCATTCGTATCCATCCATTCGTATACCTATATCCATGTCTGTCTTCGCATCCATAGTCATATTCATCGGTATGCCGTATCCATAGTCATATTCATCTAAGTGTCAATATCCTTCTCAATGACCTTTTCGCTAACACCCTTACCTCGAGAACGGGTAACTTTACAATAAGACCCATGTTAATATCATGAATTATTCTGTGTCTTAGGCCTGCGTGCCTTCTTCTTGGGGCTACCGTCACCAACTATATTCACAACATTCTCCGGGGTTATATTTTCATTTGGGCTAAAAGAGCATTCAATCCCGGAAGTCATTAAATCAATATAAGGACAGAGAAACGAGAGTTACCATTCTGCTGGAAGAGGAATAGTAACTAATCATTCTCCCTAAACTGATTTCAACTCTCCTCCAACCATGTCACGCAATCAGAGTTTCGCAATATTATTCCTCGTTTTGCGCCACTTGGGACCTTATGGGAAACAACGTCTCACAGATCGGCCTTATACTTCGCTACAAATTCATCTAAGATTTATAATTTAGAGGGACGATGAGGTGGTATAATCTTAGAGAATTGTGGGTCCACCTCTGCCCGTCACCAGTGTATTACTATCTTTGGCGACTCACGGCTCTTCTTCTTCCCCCTTCTTCTTGCTTTTGCGTGTCCTTATTCTACCGCTTTTAGTCAATACACTCCCGTAGGGTTCATCATTTCAACCTTCACACTGGTGTCCTCTCTATTTTCTTCCCCCCTTTTAAGGGTTTTACTCGTACCTTTAAATCTCGAATCCACGTACTCCTGGCTACACTACGCCTTACTTATTCTGTCCCCTACAGTCTATGGCTATAACAATTCATACGCGGAGTAGTGGAGTCTTAGCGTACTCGCCTTACAGTCTTATAACCAAGAAATGCACCCGATATAACACTCCGAGCAAAAACGTACGTTACTTAGCTCATCCAGTAGTTATGTGTTTGTATCTGAATCTGCTCCGATTAACAACTTCCTGCCCCATAGGGATGCTTACATTAATAGTGGGTCCAGCTATCCATGCCACCCATATAATGTCACTTGCCCTCTTCTTCGGCGCTCAAAATTTGCTTGTAATGCCATATTCATTTCCCTAGGGCGTCGGTCTCTCTTACGCCGCTAATACGCCCCATGCCTCCTTATTCTCTCACTCTTGTTTGCGCTTGGAACCGATTCATATCCACATTGTACCACCATCACTGTTAGTTATAACTCTACTTCATCGCTTCATCGTCGTACAGTAGACCCATAACTCATGATCATCTTTTCCTCTTCAACTCTTTACCTCATTCACTTCACTCGTTCTAACTTGGTATGGGATATTTGTAGGAGATATGTTCTCCTTTAACTACCAAGCCACTATTCTTTAGGCACTTGTACTTCGTACATTTCCTCTTTGCTATCTTATCTCCTCCCACTTAATAATCGATCCTTGACTCTTCGCATGAGGAACCATATTCTTAACTTAGTACCGCTTTGTTCTTTAGGATACACCACCTGTGTCAATCCGTCCCTTGCTGCCTAAAACTAATTCTATCCGTCCTGATCATCCAGCATCTCGCTCCTATCGCGTTGACCTTCCTCCTACTAATTATCCTACTTTCATTATTTATCTTTACCGTAGTCTCGGCCTTATACGCCCAACTAAAGATATCATCCATGCCCTTATGCGTCTTCTCGCTATACCTTACATAACAATTCTTGTTACGGCTCATTGTACCCAGATCATAATCCACCCTATAGAGTGACACTTCTTGATCTCGTTTGCAAGCCTGCTCGTAACATAGGGTAGCCTCATGAAGCAGGCATACTCAACCTGTTATCCTTTTTAGTCAGTTACATTACATTTACCATATGGCTTATTTGCACACGTATTTGCATTACTCATAAAAGGGTGCTAGCAATATACCTGGAGTAATATCAGGGGAAGACTCAGGATCCCGTCGTTCAGCTAACGCCTGGGTATGATGCTGGGATCCGCTGGGACTAGGCACTCTTCGGTCTCTACCACTGCTTACTAGCCCCTGTGGCCCTGACCTTGGAGGGTGTGTCGATGATGAAGAGCCTGTTACCATTCCCTATTACGAACCTCACTTTTACCACGTAGCGATGGATAATTTCGATTTAAATGGCCTGGCCTAGCACAGGCATAACAAACATCCGAGCCCCGACGACACGGTCCCCAATGTAACCTGCGACACTGAATACATCGTGGTACTGGTGACCTCTTCTGACCGGAATAACTCTGAACTCGAGAACGATAAACTCTGAGACTCTGGGATGACCTTGAATAAGTAGGTCCATCAAATCTGGGTCTGGGAAACTGTGGAGGTGCATCTCTAATCTCACGGTCAGACCCAAAGGAATTAACTCCCTTTCTCCAACCCCTGCCATCGTGACTCGCATTCTGCCGCTGAGTCTGAGCGGCTACCAATTGAGTCAGTAAAAGAATGCCTTGTCTCATCTCTTGGCCCGCGGTATCTTACGAAGGAACGGGGGGTACTGGAGCTAAGATCGAGGCTTCCCTCTGATCCTTAAAAGTGGGCGAGGTATGGGAAAACCTAAGTGGGGCGTTATTCTAGGGTTCGCCCTCCTCCATATCCGTAGACGGCTCTCGATCAAGCCCTTCTTCAACCACCATCTTGCCCTTCTGGGCCGTCGTAGCTTTTCCCTTCATCGGTTTTGCTGAAATGACAACGCACCGTTAGGGGAGAGATAGTCTTATAACACAGCTCTGTCGCACGATCTATTAAGAAGAAAGATGGTCAAGTTTCCTAAATACCCGGTAGCCTCCTGTTTATAGATGTGGTGCACAACACACCGATAAATAAGACTCTACTAGACACGGCTCGTAGACACTTCCTAGGACGAACTACTCTGATACCACTTCTGTCACGACCCGGCTAGGGGCCGCGACGGGTACCCGGGACTAACCACCGAGCACCCCTCGTACTATCATTTACCTAACCCATTTAAAAATCATTCGCCTATTTCTGGTTAACTTTAAAAAGAGGATTTGCTCTTCATTACAAAAATATAACGTGTTAACACAAAACATATTTCAATATACTTATACACATGCGTACTACCCACGTTGTGGAACCACACAACCCACATCGAGCATCTATGAGCCTCTATTGAGTGGCATACAAATATATATACACAAAAGGAACAACCAATTAGCACCTCCGGAAGATGGAGTACTCTTCAGCTCGGCGAGTGACTCCTATCAGTCTGGACCACTTTCCCGTCTACCTGTGGGCATGAACACAGCATCCAAAGAAAAGGATGTCAGTACGAGCATTGTACTGAGTATGTAAGGCATGCATCAAGAAATAAAGTAAGAATAAGAAAGTGAAGTAAGTACAAGGGAATAATCGATAACTGCTTGCCTCTTAAGGCGGATCCATGCATGCATACTCATAAAGCATCATATAGTAAATTGTTGCGGATCGCGCAGCCCGATCCATATGTCATCATATATTAGTGCCGAGGAACGTACGACCCGATCCATTAATATAATAAGTTAGTGCCCAGGAACGTACGACCCGATCCATCACCCATATATCCCGCGACCGGGCATCCCGCATCCAGGATGAAATCATGATATGCCAGCTGACCAGGTGGGTATGCGTCTATAGCGCCTCACCTTTCCCCATTTCCCCTGAAAACATTTTCATATCATATATATATATATATACATAATATACATAGCATGCTTGAGAGCCCAAAGAAAAGCTGTAAGTACGTCGGAGTGACGTAAGGTAGAAAGCCTCCGATTATGTTATGGGGTAATCATCGTCGCTTTGTCTCACCTTGAAGGAACAATTATTATAAGGCGAGACTATCAATGAAGAATAGCATTAAAAGAATGCATAGAATAAAATCATGAACTTCATAAGGCATCCATTCATATACTTTGGAAGATTTAGAAATAAGTCACCATCCATGAATAAATTGAGAAATCAGTAAATAGCTCGACGTTCTCTTATAGTCCTTGAAATCGTAAACTTGAAACTTTTAAACATAAGATCGTTCTCATCATAGTCATCATAATGATATTCTCACTTTTGACATCATCGTTGTCGTTGAAAAAAAAAATATCCTTCGTCGTTATCATAAGAACTCACATAATCACTACCTTTGGTTTTGGAAAATAGGAGTAGTTGGAAAACATTTATGGAATATCAAGAAGGAAATCATGCTTCGGAATCTTAGACTTTTTAACCTTTGATAGCAAGGAAAAGATGGGAGCATTTATGAAATCATAAGCTAGGGATCATGCCTTTGAAAGAAAGGTAATAGCCTCACATACCTTTGACGTTTACTATTCTTATCGCTTGCTCGTACTTCCTTTATTGCGCATGCATATACCTTAAAGAGAATTCATGTCGTCGTTAGCTAAGAAATTATAAGGACGGACTACTATTTCTAGGGAAAATTGGGAAGCACTACCTTTGTTTATACTGCGTTTCCCATATTCTATTTTAGCTCCCAAACATTCGCGACAATATCCACAATATAGAAATCAGCAATCATCATTTATGTACGTTTAGCAAAATCCACCAATTTCCTCCAATTTCTCCACATTTAGTGGTTTTAGCTAATCGTCACTTTTACTCATGCGTCGCACTTATTCCATGGTCAAAACGTCATTTATAACGTATTTATAATCATAGCATATCAACTTCCATGATTCCATTCAACCATCACTCCACAGTGACACTATTCACTAAATAATGGTGCACTTCCTATGTCTTACTACAATTCAAGTGTCTTAGTCTTCTAATACTTTAAACCACATGTTAAAGTCATAAAACTCACCTTGGATGGTTGTTGAACAAGCTTAGAGTAGAATCCTTCCTTGTGCACCAAAACCCTCATTTACGTCTTTTGTGATTTCTTGGAGAAGATGACTTCCAACTAGGTTTCATTCACTTGTTTGATAAGTTTAGTGTTGATGATCCTAGTTTCTTCCCTTGATTCCCTTGAATTTCTATGGATGAAGTATTGTGAGAGTTCTAGATCTTTCTTGAGTTGTATAGATGAATAATGAAATAAAAATGAGGCTTTTGTCCCTTTTAATAACTCAAAGTTTGATCTTTAATGAATTCCAGTCGGGGTGAACAGTGGTCATAAACCACAGTTTACGGGCCGTAAACTAGTTTACGAGCCGTATTATGTGGTCGTCTTTAAGCATGATCAAAACAGAGAAGCTGGCTGAAGAACATGGCAGTTTACGATCGAGGTTTACGGTCCGTAAACCAGTTTACGGGCCGTATTCTGAGTCGTATTTAAGCATTTCCCCACTTAACAGAAAGTTGAAATTTGAAAGGCTGGAGAACGATGGTGGTTTACGGTCCGTAAATCACTTTACGGGCCGTAAATCACTATACGACCACTGGGCTGCATGAAATTCTACAACTTTTCCATTTCTAAAAATTCACGAATCATCACCCCTTGCTTAGTAAAACACCCCACACTCATACCCTTGTCATTCTATTCCTTGTACATGTACGGGGACTTTTCCGAGGTGTAACAAGTAGGGTGTCCCACGAATGAATGTGTGGGTTCACCCAATCAGCAGCAACCGCAAGTCCTTCCTAAACGCCCGGAGTATCAAGAACCTGCTCTTTTCTATTACCTAACATACCATAAAAAACAATAATGGTATGCTTGAGTACTTCGTACTCAGTGAGTTCCTCAAGGACAGTAAGTAATACGAAAATAGAGTACAATAATACATAAAGAAATCATTCCTGAAAATCATGTGAAACCAATGTAAAAACAGTAATTCAACTTGTGTATCTCAATAAGAATTATCAAAATAGATTATAAAGCCTCTTGTCAAGTTACAACTTCAAATATGCCTTTCAATTGATCATGATTATCAACTACAATTCCGTGACAGAATAATAATATTACACATGCCAATACAGGCCTAAGAATCAAGCACATCGAAATATGTAATTCTTGGTGGCTACCCTTTCTCCCGAATAGCTAGGCATAAACCGCACTCCATGTAGCGTACCTGGTAGTGGCCACTCTTCCTCCCGAATGGCTAGGAAATTACCACACTAGGATCCATAGTGGCTACCCTTCCTCCTGAGTAGCTAGGCCAAACACAACAATAAAGTTCATAGCATAGAAGCCGATTCACAATTTGTCTCAAAGTAGTCACACCATCAATTAGCATTAAAGTTCATTGTGCCATTACAAAGATCCATAATTTCATAGATAATCTTGAAACGTTTTCACCACACTCAAAACATCCACTGCTAGGCAGCTGAACAGAAACAGATGAAGCTGAATAACCACTATGGTATGAAAATCAGGGTTGTGTACCCTCTGGCTGGCTAGTAGAGTAATGACATGCCTCTGATGGGCCTCCAAAAATTTTTTGCATAGCTGACTGAATAGGACTTCCCAAATAAACATGGGAACTTTGTCCTTGGGAGAATGAACCACTGAAACTACCACCCTTGCGGGCTTTCTTCCCTACATACTTGTTATAACCATCCTGCCTAATACCTTCGACGGTCCTACCATGATCCACCACCTCCTGGAAAGAAGAACCTGAAGCCACAAGCTAAAGAGCAGCGCTCAACCATTTCACCAATCTCCTAACTCTCTCCTCCTCAGTAGGTAATAGCTAGAGAGCATAACGAAAAAAAGAATGGAACCGAGCCTCATAAGCAGGAACTGATGAATTACCGTGCTCAATGTTACTGAACTCATCACATCTCATCCCTCAAAGTATGCAAACCGTACTTCTCCAAGAATACTAAATAGAACTGTGTCCAAGTCAATGGAGGCAACCCAGCTGGTCTACACTCCCCATAAGCCCTCCACCATAACATGGGATCACCCAAGAGCTGGAAGGTCACAAGCTCAACCCTATGCTTATGAACCGCCCCCAACTTGTTGAGGCTCTCATGACAATCAATAATAAACTCATAAGCGTCCTAAGACTCAGTGCCATAGAAAATTGGAGGCTTCATCTTAGCAAAATCTCCAAAATAAATCATGCTCCTCACCGGTCATCACCGGCCATCACCGACCCTGCCACTAGTCTAGGAAATATCTCAGGTCCTGGAGCCTCATCTAAAGGTGGAGCCATAGCTGCAGCGTGCTATGCCCCTGGAGAATGAACTCTGTCTTCAGTCGGATCACCTAATATAACACCCTATCCAGCTGGAGTGGCTGGTAGAACACCTGCCTCAGTTAAACTGTTCAACAAGTTCAACACTCGACCCATAACATTTGTCAACACTAGAGCAGCAACAACGTCTGGCTGAGCTGCCGTCGTATCAAACCCTACTACCTCATGTAGACTACCTAAGGCGTGGGGGATCCAGTACGAGCCTGACTAGCTGCAGGAGCAATGCCCCTGGCTGGTGCTGCTCCCCGACCTCTACCTCGACCACCGCCTCTAACAGACCTCTGCCATGGCTACGATCCCAGCGGCCTGCTCGAGTACCTTATCTACTGCTGCCCTCGTACGAGTCCTCACCATCTGTGAGAGAATAGAATGAAAATTCAAAAACCAGTTTGAATCATCTAGATACCAATTGGAATCAAATAGCACGAAAGAAAGAAAGAACTTGAATTTTCCTAGTGTCCCATATCCTCTCGAAGATAAGTACAAACATCTCCTTACCAATCCGCAAGACTCTACTAGACATGTCCTTGTACAACGAGATCGACAAACTTAGGGATCTGATACCAACTTTATCACAATCCAACCCGTCGTGATGTATCTAAAATATGGCTCAATCCAACTTTATCACAATCAAACCATCTCACACCTTTCCTTAATGTATCTAAAATATGATTACCGCATTGCTATTACTGAATCCTTACTCTTCTTATCAAGTACTCACTTGGTCTCATTCTTAGCATACAAGTATTCGTAGGTTGCATAACTATTCTTGTACATCTTGTATAGAATATATCCAATCTTAGTCATGGTCTTTTCTTCTCCTGGTTCATTATGCTTTACATAACTCATCCGTACTAAAACTCGCTCGTAGCCTATCTTGTTATACTCCTTTCCCTTCCTTTATTCACCCCTTTGAGTTTGTCATATACCACTATAGGAGATTTTCTATCCCTTTTCTTTGCTACTTATAAGTCGCAATATCATTAGCAAACAATTCCATTGCCAACATCTTAACCTCTAATCTAGTATAACATTGCTATCCTTTATAATACCTCTTAAGTTACTCGTTACCATTCTCTTGTCGTGTTCTTTCTTTTTATAAGCACCCACTTTTAATGTCGTACAATTCAAGACCTTTACAAATGATTCTTAACACCGTCTCAAATATCATCCTGACTTCTATCTGTTTATTGCTGGCTTTCAGATCTTACTAACTTGTTTCGGCAAGGGATCTCACTTGAAGTTTAAGTATCCATACCAAACATATTGCAGTGTCAATTGCTTCCATTTTACACTTCCTTTTCTCACACCCGCTTCCCCCCTTTAGGGTGTAATTATACCATTATCTGTTTATATTCCGCTCTACTTCCCTATTTCCAATCTTCAAATTCATCTGATCCCCTTTTTTTTTTCAATTCACTCTGCACACTATACCATATCCATATCTTTTCTTTATAATTTATGATTTTGATTATCCACGTACGAAACCTTAACAAAATTGTGAAGCGACAAGAACCTTTCTACATATAGTATAAAATCTCTTCTGACCATCTGTCACACCCCGACCTTACTAGGGTGTGATGGGCACCCGACCCTTACTTAGGGCCGAGCGAACCCTCAGACTCTTGCTGCACATAAAGTTACGCCAAACTTTTTAAATCAAATCAGGTAAAACACATAGTAAATTTTTTTTTCAGAAACATTCTTTTCAGAAATATTCCTTCTCGAATCTTCCAAGCGCACAAATCTGTAGTCATAAATAATTCAATACGCAACACAGACCAACATATCGGCCGATGGAGCCGCTTACAGACTGATACACCATACCCGCGACGCTGTCTGCAAAGTCTCTAACATCATACAGAAACCATAACACGTATACCAACCCTGACTTGGCAGTCCTCCACGAGCGATTGGAGTTCGCCACCATTGCTGAAATATCTTTTATAGTGTCCTCATCTCGTCTGGGAGTACCTGCGCGGCATGAAACGCAGCCCCCAAAGAACAGGGGGTCAGTACGGAATATGTACTGAGTATGTAAGACATAGAATACAGAAAGCAGAACCAAAATTGAAACAAACAATACCAAGAGTAAGCATATTATCCAGATTACCAAATTACTTGATTCTCAGACACAGATCATACAGACCAGTACAGACCATACAGACCGACACAGACCATACCGACCAATACAGATCATACAGACCTTACAAATCATACAGAGCGTAACAAGATCATACAGAGCATACAGAATGCCGACATACTTACTTTCCAGACACAAATCGCACATACCGATACCGGATGTCAGAAGGAGTGTGGCACGTACAGAACGCACAGATAAGGTCATACGTCAGACGGAGTACAGAACGTACTGAATACTCAGATGATGTCATATATCGGACGATATACAGAACGTACAGATTACTCAGATGATGTCATATATCGGACGACATACAGAACGTACAGATGATGTCATATATCGGACAGGATGCAGAACATACAGAATACTCAAAATCGTATGTCACATATGCGTATAACAGAACCCGGCCCTGTGATAAGGGACGCGGTAAACAAAATCATCATGTATCAAATTCATGTATCATATATGCATATATCAGAACTCGACCCTCCAGTGAGGGGTGCGGTAACAAAGCCTGGCCCTCTAGTACGGGACGCGGTGAACAGACAGATCATATGCCATCCTGGCCACCACCCCATATCATCATATCATCATACCATATAACAGAGCCCGGCCCGCCTATGAGGGAAGCGGTGAACAATGCAGAGGAATGCGCACAATAACAGAACCTGGCCCGGGACGCAGTGAATCACATCGTAGCGGACACACGAGGACATAACAGAACCTGGCCCGGGACGCAGTGAAAGATACATTGAGTCATGCACGAGTAGAGTCGTGAGAAACCACATGCATAGGAATCAAGACTCGACAGAGCAGTATACTTACCGATACCTGGGGGCTCGGAGCAGATTTCAGGTCAATCCGACGTAGTATGAGAAAGTTACGTGCGTTCGAAGTACAGAACGCTTTATAAGCGTTTCAGAAGCCTTTTTCGGGGAATCAGAGTCATAGTCATATCAGACACCGTCAGATGTCCTTACGAATCAGATCAAATAGAGGTTTTGGAACCATACTTACGTATAAGAAAATTATAGACGTCTTGATACAGAAACCTCTTCGAACATTTCAGAGCAATCCGAGATCGTATACGGAAGTTAGGGACATTAAATCTTACAGAAGTTCTCGAACCAGAATAAACATATCAGAATGCTCTTATCAGGATACGGATTTCGGAATTCTCATATCAGGATACTTATATCGGAATACTTATATCAGCATACTTACATCAGAATACTTATATCAAAATACTCATATCGACACACTTATATCAGAAGACTGATATCAAAATGCTTATATCAAGACACTTATATCAAAATACTTATATCAGAATACTTATATCAAAATACGTATATCAGAATACTTGTACCAACATACTTATATCAAAATACTTATATCAAATACTTATATCAAGGGATGAACTAGGATCACAAACTCAGGTCAAGAAGTGAATTAGAATCATAATCAGACTCAGCATCACAGAACAGAGTTACCCCAAGGCAGCATATCACATTATACCTTACTTGGCTCTAGGACATGCCAAAGAAAGAAAGGGTAAGCCTTACATACCTGCGCCGCGACCAACTAGTTACGCTTGTGCCTCCAACTTGTTAATCTACATTCAAGAGGATTCATCCATTCATTAGATTCGTTGTCACATACTTGCCCTCATCTTTCAAACACATTCACTTATATTCTGCCGGAATTTCGGCAGCATCTCCCCTGTAAATGTACCAACCCCGAGAATATGGCTCGGCCCAATTCAACAACAACAACAATACCAACAACCATTCCAACAACAATACGTTTCTTTCTTCCAATTTCATCAAATACATCAACAACCACATTTTACAACATCATTCATGCAGATGTAAGAACTATATTATCAATATGCTAACTTCTACATTAGCTTGCAAACGATCCCAACTTCAACTTGTTTTACCCAATACCTTCATTTCCATCACATAATCTACAACACAACCACCAAATTACACTAAATAAAATTTATTCATTCCTTGCCAACAATACTACCCATATTCGGCCATGACCACTATCCCACAAATTTCATGATTTTTCATTCATTTTCACACATTACAACAATAACAAAAATACTAAATAACATTAATTCATTATTTCTACAACATATGGCACAAGTCACGGCCACAACAACAACACATGGCCACAACTTCAACATCAAACTTCCATTCATTTTATTCATTTCTACACATCACAATATGCATAAATCATCCATAAAACATGTAAGGAAGATTAAACCTCACCTCTTCCATTGGATTTCTTCACTCGATTAGGCCCCATAATCACACAAACGGATGTTTTTCTTGCTTCAACAACCCTTCCATGTTGACGAGAACCTTCCAATTGATATGAAAGCTTGAAGAAAACAAATTTTCATGATCACTTTATGGGGCTGGTTCGGCCAGCCCCTCTTGGCCGTGCCTCCTCCTCTTTTTTTTTCTTCATATTTCTTGAACTTTCTCAAGTGGAGAATGATGAAAGCTTGCTTGACTTAGTCATCCATACATATATATCTATAAAAAAAATGTGCACATGACCATGCACATGCTCCATGTCTTTTTCTTCTTTTCCTTTTTTTTTTCCAATTTTCTAGAATTTTCTTAAAGATGAAAATGATAAAGATGACTTAATAAGCCACTACCCATAATTCTTCTTACATGTGGACTATGGCCCACAAGTCATGTGCATGGCCACATGGCTATTATTATTATTTTTTTTTTTTTTTTTATGAAATAAAATTTCCAAAACTTCACTTTTGGCCCCAAATTTCCATGAAATGTCTAACTTCCATGATTCACTTTTATCCCAAATTTTTCCTTAATGTCTCCATCCCATGAAATCATAAGCGACGTATGTCTTACAACAAAGTCGGAAGAATAGCCTTGTCTTTAACTTGTCGCAACCAACTTAAAATACTCTGGCGTGCAAAACGCGGGGTATAACACCATCTGTACTCAAGTAATGCAACCCATGTAGCAACTTATCCAAGGCCACATTCCACTTACTCCGATCAGTAATTAGTTAGTACTTATAGTCGTTCCAAATTCTCAATTAGGTAGCACTTATATTCCGATGATAAGGGTCCAAAGTTCTCTTATAATATTATCTTTATCCCAACCTATACATAATCAGAAAGCACACTATACATGTAGCTTTTTCAAGTCCCTCTTAACCATTAGTCATGAAGTTAGTCATGAAGATTTACAGGGTACATGAACTCCTGGACACTGCTCTTGGACTTCAGTCTTTGTGTTACACTGCCCGTCTATCATAGTCCATCGCAGATTGCCCCAAGGTATAAAAGTACTATAGTCATGTGAGCTTACCTTAGACCAAGTGTTTCTACTCTCATCCCTTTCTTATAGTCAATTTCAAGCCTTATCCTTGGTGTCTACTTTATTGTTTCCGACTTGATAATTCCTTTTTATTCATTCCTTCTCAATTTATCTTATTACCTCCTGTTATAATCAATCCTCCAGTCCTCGCACGAGGAACCCTATTCTTAATCTCAATAGAGTCTTGTCCTTTAGGATATATTACTTCTATACAGTCCTTTATTCGTTTCCAAAACTTATGTTGGTCATTCTGATCATCCCCTCTCATTCTTATTATCCCAGTCATTTTCTGGCACTCATTCTACCTCGTTGCTCATCTTTCTATAGTTTGGCCTTTTACAGTTCTATCACTTATATTACTCGTGTTCTCGGCTATACAAGTCATAACCTATTACTGCACTGTTATCTCGCTTTCTTCTTATTTCCTTCTTTCAATTAACTCCTTATTCACTTATGCTCGCTATCATTTCCGTTATCGGATAATCTTTATTCTGAACTTTCCCTACAGAAGAACTTCATAAGTCTTTCTTATTCATTCTATAGCTCGCCTTTATACTTAATCACATAGATCACGTCATATCTTTTAGTCACTTCCTCGCTAGGCTTTACTCATTTTCATAACAACCCTTATGATATTCACATTACATCCTGTTCGTAATCAATCATATAGCGTAGCACTTCTTAACCTTTTACCCTTTCTGGTCAATCTTATCCTTAATACCTCACAAGTTGTCTTATCAATACATTCATATTCGTCACAATTCTTCTTCCTCTGTACTCTTGTCTCAATCATACTATTTCTTCTTCTAACTATAAACTCGTTATAATTTATCCCTACTTATCAGTTCACTCGATACCTCAATAAAACGTTCTGTTAAGATTTGCCACCTTTTTCTAAATCATCCCTTACTGTCACAAGCCCTTCCAAATTATCCTAGCATTTCATCAACAACACGTGATCTAAGATAACCCATAAGTTTGAGTTTTCCTTCTACAAATTCCATCTCCAATTAGTTGATTAAGAACTAATAAACTCAAGGACATAAAAATATGATGAAATGTTACCTCAAGAACACAAGAACGCTCCAACTCCAAGATTACGTCACCATGGAGAATCCTCCAAAACCACCACAAGAAGAAGAACTAGAATCCAACAAGCACCACGGGACTTCTAATGCTTGATTGACATAGTTTACCTTCAGATTTGTTCTTGGGTCATGAACGAACTATTTAGTTCATAAACTACTTGTTGCATGCTTTGTACTCTTCAAATAAAAGTGAAACTTAATTGTGGACGTTTTTGCTCTTCAACATGAGCTTTTTCTAAGGTAAAATGTGGCTGGAAAGTATTCTGGTCCGTTCAAATGAATTCCAAACTTTGCTGCTCATATTTTCTTCTTCGAAATAAAATTTCCCAAATAAGAATGATGCCTCTTACGAATGACATGGAGGGTATCTCTTAAAGCTTTAATCCAACATGATAAATTTACCATATCGAAATCGACCTCATAATTACTATTACTATCAATTCAACCGTTAACTTTATTTCTCGAAGTCAGACGTACTTGTAACTTAGTCAAATCTTATCATTACTGTTGACATGACCATTCAAGACTTTTTACGAACTTATATCTCATTCTCTTTTTATTTCTAGGAAAATTTTGGCAGAGTTTCCTCTGTATTTCTTACTACCCCAAAACCTGCACGCAGGAAATACCAACAATACCTCACAGGGCCAACATATATGCGTATATATTATCTCTTATCATAGCCGCACAGGGCTCCCCATATCAATAACAATACGAAAATGATGAACTTACCTCGTATGTCCAACTCAAACTGCACCTGTTACACTTTCCTGTTTATTTTCCCTTTCAATCTTTAACTGCAGGTTTCAATCATACCTGCAACATTCACACTATACCTGACATATATTCTGCCAACCGTTACTGATTCCTTCAGCTTCTTCTGTGCGCACCTTATAACTGAACTTATCAACAATATATATGCATTCAATCCATTTTCTTACTATACTTTACAATAACTTACCCTGATGATGGCCAGTCGCCATTCTGCATACACAATTTCTGATAAAATAACCTTAATGAAATATTAGCCTCTGTAACTCCCAGTAGCATTATTTACCTTCTCTTGTCGACACCATTCTCCTGCTGAAATCAAAGGTCAGTATATAAGGGATATTATTTCCTATCTCTTGGCTCTATCGCACGATCTAGAGTAAGAAGGAAAGGTAACATCCTAAATATCCTGTAGCTTCCTGTTTATAGATGTGGTGCACAACACACCGATAAACAAGACTCTACTAGACACGGTCTATAGACACTCTGAGGATGAACTGCTCTGATACCACTTTTGTCACGACCCAACCCTGTGGGCCATGACTAGTGCCCGAGCTGGACACTCGTATACGTACCTATTAGATATAGTCAGACTGAAACTAAAAACAATATGGAAACTTGCGAAAGCATTAAAGGTTCACAGCATCATATATATCAAGATAAACTGTCTCCTAAGGAGTCACAACTAATCAATACGTAATACGATATGCAAGCCGACAAGGCTGGCACTACAAACCAATATGATACGAAAGCTGACAAGGCTGCCACTACAGACGGGAATATCCTTAGCAAATCATATAGACACAGCTGAACAGACTTATACACAACCCACACATATGTCTACAGACCCCTAAGAGTATCAATAGTGAAATACGACGGGACAGGGCCCCGCCGTACCCTGGATAAACATGAGTCTACATCAAAAGATATGTACCAAAGTAAGATAGGCTCCGGAACAATGGAACTCTCCAAACAGCTGAGCAGAAGTCCTAAGCTGGAGGATCACCAAATCGAGTATCTGTACCTGCGGGCATGAAGCGCAGCCCCCTGAAGAAAGGGGGTCAGTACGGAATATGTACTGAGTATTTAAAGCATGTAATACAATAAGGAAAATCACAACTGCATAAATGATTACAGGAGGCAAGTATGATAATCAAAGATACCAATGCACCTATGCATTACGATATGAAAATCCTGCATGTCTATATCATATACCATATCCGGCTCATTATGGGACTCGGTGAATAAGTCATCATATACCATCCTCGGCGCCATAATCACATCATCATCATCATATCATCATGTATATATATATATATATATATATATATATATATATATATATATATATATACCGTACCCGGCCCTCTAGTGAGGGACTCGGTGAATAATGCAGTGAAACTGTGCACGAAAACATACCGGGCCCGGGACTCGGTGAAAGATATATTACGGCATGCACGAGCAGAGTAGTGAGCAACCATATGCAAACTAAGTCATATCTGAGACTCAATAGAATAATCAAAATGAACTATCATTTGAAAATCAAGACAATAGTCATATTGTTATATCCCGCATTTTGTACATTCGGATAATTTAAGATAATTGCAGGAAGTTAAGAGCAAGGCTATAATTTTGATCTTGTTTGGTGCATAAGTTTTTCATAAAATTTTTGATGTGGAAATATTGAGGAAGGCAGAGGGCAAATTTTGAAATTTGGAAATAGTTTTCATGAATTACAAAAATTGGTCATGAAATAAAATGGGCTTGGAAAAAAAAAAGAGGAGGCCCAAGTGTGGCCGACCATCTTGGATTGGCCAAGGCCAACTTGGGGAGTTAATACTAGTAATAAAAAGGGAACCAATCCATCATTTTAACATCTTCAACCCAAAGAACAATCAAGAAACTTGGAAGAGAAAAAGAAGACCACTCCATTCGGCCAAGCATGGCCAAAATTGACCCCTTGAAATCTTGATCAAAAAATTATGTTCTTCTAGCAAACCAACCAATTGGAAGGTCCTCTTTAACGTGGGATAATTGTTGGAGCAAGAAAACCATCTATTCTTGCAAAGAGCAATCCTAGCCAAGTGAGAAGTTGAAGGAAAAAGGTATGGTTTAATCTTCTTTTGATATGTTATAGATGGTAATGCATGTTGTAGTATGTAGAAAATGAATGAAATTCATGAAACTTTGTGTGTTGAGGTTGAGCTGTGTTAGTGGGGTGTGTGTGGCTGTGTGTCTTGTGTAGGAATAAGGGACCAATTTTACTTAGCATTTTGGTTGTTGTCGTAATGAAATCTATGATAAAAATAAAAGTTTGATGATTCTAGTTGAAGTTGTAAGTGTTGGAAAGTTGTTTGAAAGCTAATGTGATGTTAAAAACCATTTCTTGTATATATGGAAAAATGATGTTGTTAGTGTGTGAATTGTTGGTGTAGTTCATGAATTTGGAAGGATGAAATGTGTTGTTATTGTTCTTGTTGAATTTGGAAGGTTTCGGATGGAATGGCATATTGGTTGGATTATTGTAACTATTGTGCGGATTATTTGAAGGGTTCTTGAATATTGTTTGAATGGCTTCGGATTAGTACTTGAATGTGTGAGCAAATATGAATTGAATATATGTGAAACGCCGTTGAGGTTGTAGAAAGAAGTTGCTAATGTTAGTATGCGTTTTGAATCAATTGTGGATATTGTTAGAATAATTGTTGGTATTGTTGCTGATATTTTGGCCGAGTTAAATTCTCGGATTTGTTGTTGTAATTTTGGCCGAGTTGAATTCTTGGGGCTGTTGTATTTACAGGGGAAGTACTGCCGAAATTTCTGTAAATAAAGTGTTGGATTAGAATTGAACTCTTAAGTGTTATGGCTAATGTTTGGTATGTATGAATATTGTTGTAGATCTTGCGAGGCCAGTGGCTTAAGTTCGGATTAGCGTAGGAAGCGGGCAAGGTATGTAAGGCTTACCTTTCTTTCTTTTGGCATGATCTCTACGAAACGAGCAAATGACGTATATGTATGAATTCAAAGAAATTTCCCATTCTTAGAGCCACTATGATGGCTAACATTCTTGACATCCATAAGTTGTTTCATATGGTATTGACGCGTACCTATGATGTCCAAAGTTTGTTTGATATGTTCTAAAGGGAACTGGAAGGATAATCGGTATGACTAAAGTTCTGATCTTCAAATGCTAGCACGTCCTATTACTCTATTGAGTCTTTGATATGTTTTGATATGTACGTATGGTTCCAAAGGCTCTACTTGAATTGGTCCATAACGATATCCGAAAAGTACTTGATATGATTGTTGCGTTGATTTTCCAAAAATAGCTTCTGAAACGTTCGTAGATTGTTCTGTACTTCAAACGCTCATAACTTTCTTATACTAAGTCGGATTGACCCGAAACTTGTTTGTGAGCCTTCGGGGGTCGGTGAGTATACTTGTCCATCGAGTCTTAGAATTGATTTATATACATATGGTTCTCACTACTCCGCTCGTGCGTGCTACTATTATATCGTCCACCGAGCCTCGGGCCGGTTATATCATTGTGTGCACTATGTTATACTCGCAACTAACATGTTATATTATATATGGATTGGAGCCGACGCCTCGGCAACATGATATGTTCTGTTTTCTGTATATATATAAGCAAGATATGTTTTTCAAAGTAAGTATTATTATGGATATGTATATGTTATATGTATGGATCGGGCTGCACGTTCCGCAACAGTATAATATATGTACGGATCGGGCTGCACGTTCCGCAGCAGTATAATATATGTATGGATCGGGCTGCACGTTCCGCAACAATATAATATATGTATGGATCGGGCTGCACGTTCCACAGCAGTATAATATATGTATGGATCGAGCTGCACGTTCCGCAGCAGTATAATATATTTATGGATCGGGCCGTACGTTCCTCGGCACTAATATGTTATATATATATGGATCGGGCCGTACGTTCCTTGGCACTAATATGTTATATATATATGGATCGGGCCGTACGTTCCTCGGCACTAATATGTTATATATGGATCGGGCTGTACGTTCCTTGGCACTATCGCATTACATATGGATCGGTTATATGTATATGTATATGGTGGCATATGATGTCGGCACGTATGATCTGTGTTTGGAAAGTAATTGTTTTGGTACTTTGGACGTTTTACTCATTTTCGGTACTTCTCTGACATATGACATCGGTAAGCATGATTTACGTTCGGAAAATAAACACCTTGGTATTCTGACTAACGTACTTACTTTCTGTACCGTTGTTCCGGTTACGTTTCTGTTTCTATATTCCATGCCTTACATACTCAGTACATATTCTGTACTGACCCCCTTTCTTCGGGGGATGCGTTTCATGCCCGGAGGTACAGACGCGCACGTGAGTGGTCCGCCAGCTTAGGCCATCCATTCTGCTGTGTTGAAGTGCTCCCTCGTTCCGGAGCCCACACCTTTGGTACAGATCCTTCTGTTGTACATATGTATGTATATATGACTCTTTTAGGGGTATGGCGGGGCCCTGTACCGTCATATGGTTCTGTTATGTTTGTTAGAGGCCTGTAGACATATATGTGGGTCATGGGTCATTGTTGTTCGGTCATGTTTGTGTGAAATGCGCCCTAAGAAGTCCCGGTTGCTATGATAGCCTTAACGGCTTGTGCGTAGGTATATGTATGTATATGTTTTGGGCGATATGTCTTTTGACAGCCTTGGTGGCTTCTGTATGATATGTATGTTACAGGTGACCGCTTAAGACGACGTGTGTTCTTAGTATCTGTATAAATTAAAATATGTTGGATATGGATAAGTTACGGATATGTCGATTTGGTAAGTAGGTGTGTACGGGTGTCCAGCTCGGTCACTAGTCACGGCCCACGGGGTTGGGTCGTGACAAAAGTGGTATCAGAGCGATTTGTCCTCGAAATGTCTACAGGCCGTGTCTAGTAGAGTCTTGTTTATCGGTGTGTGGTGCACCACATCTATAAACAGGAAGCTACAGGACATTTAGGGTGTTACCTTTTCTTTCGATCTTAGATCGTGCAATAGAGCTGTGTTATTACGATAGTTCCTTTCTGCCGAAATGTTATGTTTTCAGCGATGCCTCCGAGGAAAGCGACAGCTGCCAAGAAGGGCAAGTCAGCAGCAGTCGGAGAGACTAGCCAGGCCCAGAGAGTTACCAGGGCCCGTGCCCAAACTGTGCCCGAGATTATGCCCCAGTCAGCGGGCTCTGCTACGCCACCATTTCCAGAGGAGCCTAGAGCAGCAGCCGCTGCCACTATGGATTAGGAGGCGGCTCCACCGTTAGCTCCGGAGGCTCCAGCGCCCGAGCCTCCAGCTCCACAGCCAGGGGCGGCGGACAGGGCGATGAGAGAGGCAGTACAGTTGTTAACTAGACTAGTAGCAGGGCAGGCTCGCAGACGCGGGCTAGGGGGTGATGATGTGAATAGATATGACAGTTTGAGAGTTCGTTACTTTTTGACTTGTAATCCCCCAGAGTTTTACGGGTCAAAGCCCGAGGAGGATCCCCAGGACTTTATTCGACAGATGCAGCGTACGCTGAGATTAGTCAGAGCTTCTGAGACTGAGTCTGTCGAGCTGGCTTCATATAGACTGCGCGATGTAGAGGTTAATTGGTATGAGTCCTGGGAGCTGTCTAGAGGCGAGGATGCTCCTCCAGCTGTGTGGGACGAGTTTACAACAGCCTTTCTCGGCCATATTCTGCCGCCTGAAATGCGGCGAGCGAGGTTTGACAGATTTTTACAGCTGAGACAGAGGGGCAGAAGTGTTCGAGAGTACAGCCTAGAGTTTGACTCCCTAGCCAGATATGCGCCCACCATCGTGGCTGATATGACTGACAGGATGCACCGATATGTGATAGGGTTGGATGACTACCTGATTGATAGTTGTATGGCGATGATATCTTAGTCCGGGATGGATATTGCACGGCTGCAGGCATACGCACAAGGAATGGAGGATCGACATGGAGGGCATCAGCCCGATAGAGATCGTGATAGGAGGCAGCCCAAGAGGGCTAGATCAGCAGGATATTTTGGGTAGTCTCGAGGCGGCCAGCCTCAGCAGCAGTATAGCAGATACCCTTCCCAGTCAGCACGGAGCACACTGTTATACCCCGCATTTTCAGAGCCTGAGCGTGACATGTGCTTCCTCAGACAATGACAATCACGTTGTTACCACATAATTTAAACTCACATTGATAGTATTATATTTCGTATTTTTGCACGTCAGAGTAGTCGTAAGCGGAGGTGGGGCCCGCACATCGAGATTTTTTTAGGAACACATGACAAGTTATATGAACCAAATATGTGAAGTTAAGCACAACTCAAGAAGAACCCATGAGCCAAATCAAAGTGGAAGCCCTCCAAACAAATATTTTTAAGTTACATTTTTGGGTGATCTGACTTCGGGAGGCCATAACCCCATCCGTTTTTGGGAATTTGGGAACGATCCCAGAATGAAAGTTGTAGATAATCGAATTAGCTTTCCAACCATAGGTCATGGGTTCACAGCCGAAGTCGGGATAAGGCGATATGGACTTTTTAAGGCAGAAAGGTCAGTGGGCTAGGCCCAATCCGGGCCGAACCGGGTTAGGCCCATGACCCATGCCTATTTAAATGAGATTTCAGCCCTTTCTCCTCATTTTTCAGACCAAAACACCCAGAAAATTCTGGAGAGAGAGAAAAAAAGAGTCTTGGAGAAGAAAAACCAATTTTGATCGAAATCTGAGCCCCGAATCCCGAAGCTCATGAAGAGAAAAGTGTTGTACGTCGCGTTGTCTTCAATTTAAACTAAACATCAACCAAAAATAAGAGGGTGGACGTGGTGGCTGCACACTTGAGGTAAGATTAATGTTCCTTTTCATTTCTAGCAAGTTTATTTAGAGTATTAACGAACTAGAACGGAGAAAATAGTGTGATAAATGCGTTTATCGGTGTGGTTGGATTATGGTTTGAGGCGTGAGGAGAATTTTGGATAAAATGTATATTTATTTATTTATCTTGTAGGATGTAAGTATTGATGTTATTGGTATTAACGTCTATGTCTTTGCGGAAATAAAATTATGAAATAGTTATATCGCAAATTTGGTGGGTTGAGAAATTTAGAAAACAGTGTGCGGGCTGTTTTATGGCATACGTCGGTATTGGAAATGATGTTAATATTATTGGTATTGTTGTTGATGTTGTTGGTTGCTGAATTGGAATTCGGGCTAGGCATATAAACAGGGGAGATGCTGCTCGATATTTGGCAGAATATAAAATAGTATAATTTGAAATATGGTACAAATGTGCGATGACAGAGTCTAACGTCAGTATGAATCCTTTTAAATGTAGACTTACAAGCTTGGACGAATAAGTGTAGCTTACAGGCGGTCGAACAGGTATGTAAGACTTACCCTTTCTTTCTTTTGGCATGATCTTTGTGAGACAAACAGACAAAGCATATGTATGATTTCAAAGAACCTCCTATTCTTAAAGCCACTAGGATGGCTAATGTTCTTGACTTCCGAAGAACTATTTTGCAATGTCTTGGTACAAGTGTGTGGTTCCAAAAGTTCTATGTTGATTTGATCCATAGCGATATTCGAAAGGTACTTGATATGATTATTGCTTTGATTTTCCAAAAATAGCTTCTGAAACGTTCATAGAAGGTTCTGTACTAAAACGCCCATAACTTTTTCATACTAACTCGGATTGACTTGAAACGCGTTTATGACTCTCAAGTGTCGATTTATGTACGCACCCATCGAGTCTTAAAAATTTATTCTATGTGCATATGTATATGAAGCGATGCCTTATGAGATTTATGATCTTATTCTATGCTCTCTTAACGTTGTTATTCGTTGCTAGTCTCATCTTATAATAATTGCTCCTTCAAGGTGAGACGAAGTCATGATAACTATTCCATAATATATAATCGGAGGTTACCGATCTTACGTCACTCCGATAGGTACATGACTTTCTTTGGGCTCTCCTGCATGTTGCTAAATTATGATATATGTATATGTATATGTATATGGGGCAAAGGGAAAGGTGAGGCGCTATATACACATAGCCACCTGATCAGTTGGTATAATTTGATATCGTCCCGGACGCGGGATGCCCGGATGCGGGATGTCCGGTCGCGGGATGTATGGATAAATGGATCGGGCTACACTTTCCGCAGCAATATAATATATAAATGGATCGGGTTGCACGTTTCGCAACAATAAAATATATATATATATATATATATATATATATGGATCGGGCTGCACGTTCTGCAGCACTAAGCATGCATGGTACCGCCAAAAAGGCATTCATATGTACAGGTTACTCTTTTATCTTATGGTATGCCCTATATGTCCATTCTGTGATCATTCATACTTTACATCCCTTACTATGTTACCATTCATGCCCTACATACTCAGTGCATTGCTCGTACTGACCCCCTTTCTTCGGGGGCTGCGTTTCATGCCACGCAGGTACACCCAGATGAGTAGCAGTCATTATAGAAGATGTTCCAGCGGAGTTGGCAAGCTCCACTTGCCCCTGGAGTGTTACCGGGTCAGAGTATTATGCTATGGTGTCTTGTTCGGAGTTAGAGACTTTGCAGACAGAGTCGTGGGTATAGAATGTCAGCTTTAGAAGAGGCTCCATCAGCCGATGTGTCATTCTGTGTTATGTGATAAATATCCATATGATTACAGATTTTGTTTGATTTGAGAACAAAGAAAAAGAATATTTCTGAATGCCTTACTATGTATTTCATGTTTATTTGATTTAAAAGTTCAAAGAGGTTATGTATGTATTAAGAGTCAGAGATGATATGGGAAGTCATAGAGGCAAGTCTTGACATATTTATTCTGCTACCTGAAATTGGAAGCTCTGGATGGCTGGAATGTGTTATAAAGCCTTATGCTCTGTGAGGCATTGTTGATATTTGCTGCATACAGATTTTGAATAGTAAGAATTCTAAAGGAGACCGGGTCAGAATATTTCAAAATCAGGTCATTTAACTAGGTACACCTAACAGGAGGGAGCGTGGAAAGGAAATATTGTAAGTAGACAATAAGTGGGATGAGTTGTTTCAGAAAGGTTATGGATTGGGCATGGCATGAAGAATAATAGCGGGAAAGATGATTAGCAGTCCAGAGGATTAAAATGGATAACATCCGAGGTTTAGTAGGAGCAAGGTCTGTTGGAGGATTCGGAGAAAGTCGACAATCAGTTTTGCTGTAGATTATGATATAAGAATGGTGAGTGGGAATCCAAACAGACTGATACCTGAGTACTTACAAGTAATGGCGATGAAGGTGCGATCACTACTATCGGGAATCTAGGACGAAAAGTAGTACACACATAAGTGAAAAGTGAATATTGAGGATTGAAAAGGGTAAAATAGTAATTGTAAAGGGAAAGACGTGTTACGAGAATGTCTCGGAATCTGTAAGACTTCGACTTGCTCCAGATCATGTAATAAAGGTCATGCGAGGAAGTGGACGCGATTATATCAGCATTAAGGCACCAGATTCCATCGAAGTTACGAGGTTAAGCGTGCTAAGGTGGGAGAAATCTTAGGATGGGTGACCCCCTAGGAAATGCACAAGAAATCCTATAGATTTAGACATAAGAGACAAATGAGAAGTTAGAGTAGCCTAAGGGAAACTTGAGAATACAGGATGGTTGGAGACCATAAGAGGATGCGTAGGACGAGGCAGACTAGACTGGTGGAGAGACATGAAGTGCATCACAGCTCTGGAATTAGAATAGGCTTGAATAGCGTTTGGAAGTACTTTGTGGGCTAGTTGATAGTAATTATATATATATATGAATGCGTACGATATCCCACATGTGAATGTATTGGTGGGCATGTGATGTGTGTCCCAGCGACCGGTGCTACGGTATGGAAGGCCTCAATCGAGCAAGGGTACCGAAGTTCAAGTAACAAGAAAAGATATGGTACAAGTATTATAAGGTAAGCTGATGTTATTTTCACTACAGGTTAAGATTGGAAAATTCTAACACAACGATATTTGAAAAAGAAAGAAAGGGAATAAATGGAAGGTAAGGAGATCAAAATGTCGGAAAAAGTGAAAAGGGTAGGAAACAGGAGTGAGTAAGGCCTCCAAGAGAGACGACAGGCAGAGCACGAGACACGGGGCCACTCGGGTAAAAATTTGAAGGTAGGCGTGTAAAAAGGATTAAAGTGTGGTAGTATGGAACACAAAGAGGAAGGTGTGGGGTTAGAAACGAATTTCAATGAGTGGGACTAAGAGGATAGTGACTATGACGAGGAGTGAGAAGTAAGAGAAGGAATGGTTCGACCGTGCAAGGATGCTAAGAGACTTAGCTCTCGAGAGGGATACAAAGGAATAAATGTGTGGCCATATTAGTATGGTTGCCTTAGATATAGGAAAGCTATTGATGTACTAGGACCTCCTTAAAATAGGGGAAGAACGTATTGAACTTGAAAGGAATTATGATGCTCTCAAGCTCCAGAAGGGAAATTTATTAGTTCAAGGCCGGAGTTCGAAACATATCGGCATACCAGAAAGATATCAGAAAGAAGCATAACCGAATGTGAATAACTTGGTAAGGCAATTTATGTGGTAAGTGCAATAAGGTCAATCATAAAGAGTTACAGGTTAAGTATGCTTACCCCCCCCCCCCCCCCCCCGAGGTTTATTCTATTTTATACGCACTATTACGAATGAGAACAAGGAGTGGTACTCTATAAAGTTGATTATGATTGGGATATAATGAGAATGTAGCGAGAACTGTAATATACAGTAAGTAAAGTATAGCGAGGAAACGACTAAAGAGGTGACATGTTCTATGTGAATAGAGAGTGAATGCAAGTGTGACACCAATAAGCGAGCCAAGAAGCAGTGGATAAGAAAGATTATAAGACCTTGTTAGGAAAAGGATCAGCATAATAAGGATGAGAGGGAATGAGTAGGATAAGGGTTGGAAGCGAAGAATGGATTGTATAGAAGTAATATATTTTGAAAAGCAAAGCTGTACTGTGTTAGGAATAAGGTTCCTTGTGCGAGGAACAAAGGATTAATTATAAAACGAAGTAAGTATGGGTATAGAAAAAAAAAAAGGGTACATGAATTCAAGATTGGAGGTGAGGCAATGGATTTGCGAAGGATATAAGTAAGACCCTAAAAGGGGGGAAGCAAGTAAGGAAAGCATAAGTGTAGAGATCGAAACGATGAGTCCCAAGATATGACACGTATAGACCCTAAGACAAAAGTGGGAGTTATATGAAAATGATATAGCTGTTATCATTATACATTTCAGTACGGACATCAAGTGAATCGATGAAAGGAATAGAGTGATTGAAGGGTGTCTTTTAAGATTGGACTGAAAATAATTCGTGAAGAATAAAAGGAATTGAACGATATTCCAATGAAGGGGGCAAGGATTGACGAGATATTGGAATAACTACGATGCTGATTATGGTATGATCACCCAGTAAAGGGAGGCTACAAAACAGCGCGAGCTGGACGACTAAATAATCAAGCCGTAGAAAATAAACGCCATAGTGTATCGATTATGATCGCATTAAAGGAAGGATGATCCGATAATGGGATGTGTCCGAGAAGGGGATTATGGACAGAGTACGAAATTGGTTTAAACATTCGAGGACGAATGTTCCAAAGGGGGGAAGGATGTTATACCCCGCATTTTCAGAGCCTGAGCGTGACATGTGCTTCCTCAGACATTGACAATCACGTTGTTACCACATAATTTAAACTCACGTTGAGAGTATTATATTTCGTATTTTTGCACGTCGGATTAGTCGTAAGCGGAGGTGGGGCCCGCACATCGAGATTTTTTTTTAGGAATACGTGACAAGTTATATGAACCACATATGTGAAGTTAAGCACAACTCAAGAAGAACCCATGAGCCAAATCAAAGTGGAAGCCCTCCAAACAAATAATTTTAAGTTACATTTTTGGGTGATCTGACTTCGGGAGGCCATAACCCCATCAGTGTTTGGGAATTTGGGAAAGCTCCCAGAATAAAAGTTGTAGATAATCGAATTAGCTTTCCAACCATAGGTCGTGGATCCACAGAAGAAGTCGGGATAAGGAGATATGGACTTTTTAAGGCAGAAAGGTCAGTGGGCTAGGCCCAATCCGGGCCCAACCGGGTTAGGCCCATGACCCACGCCTATTTAAATGAGATTTCAGCCCTTTCTCCTCAATTTTTAGACCAAAACACCCAGAAAATTCTGGAGAGAGAGAGAAAAAGAGTCTTGGAGAATAAAAACCAATTTTGATCGAAATCTGAGCCCCGAATCCCGAAGCTCGTGAAGAGAAAAGTGTTGTACGTCGCGTTGTCTTCAATTTGAACTAAAAATCAACCAAAAAGAAGAGGGTGGACGTGGTGGCTGCACACTTGAGGTAAGATTAAGGTTCCTTTTCATTGCTAGCAAGTTTATTTAGAGTTTTAACGAACTAGAACGGAGCAAATAGTGTGATAAATTCGTTTATCGGTGTGGTTGGATTATGGTTTGAGGCATGAGGTGAATTTTGGATAAAATGTATATTTATTTATTTATCTTGTAGGATGTAAGTATTGATGTTATTGGTATTAACTTCGACGTCTTTGCGGAAATAAAATTATGAAATAGTTATATCGCAAATTTGGTTGGTTGAGAAATTTAGAAAACAGTGTGCGGGCTGTTTTATGGCTTACGTCGGTATTGGAAATGATGTTAATATTATTGGTATTGTTGTTGATGTTGTTGGTTGCTGAATTGGAATTCGGGCTAGGCATATAAATAGGGGAGATGCTGCTCGATTTTTGGCAGAATATAAAATAGTATAATTTGAAATATGGTACAAATGAGCGATGACAGAGTCTAACGTCAGTATGAATCCTTTTAAATGTAGACTTACAAGCGTGGACGAATAAGTGTAGCTTATAGGCGGTCGAACAGGTATGTAAGGCTTACCCTTTCTTTCTTTTGGCATGATCTTTGTGAGACAAACAGACAAAGCATTGAGACAAACAGACAAAGCATATGTATGATTTCAAAGAACCTCCTATTCTTAAAGCCATTAGGATGGCTAATGTTCTTGACTTCCGAAGAACTATTTTGCTATGTCTTGGTACAAGTGTGTGGTTCCAAAAGTTCTATGTTGATTTGATCCATAGCGATATTCGAAAGGTACTTGATATGATTATTGCTTTAATTTTCCAAAAATAGCTTCTGAAACGTTCATAGAAGGTTCTGTACTAAAACGTCCATAACTTTTTCATACTAACTCAAATTGACTTGAAACGCGTTTATGACTCTCAAGTGTCGATTTATGTACGCACCCATCGAGTCTTAAAAATTTGTTCTATGTGCATATGTATATGAAACGATGCCTTATGAGATTTATGATCTTATTCTATGCTTTCTTAACGCTGTTATTCGTTGCTAGTCTCATCTTATAATAATTGCTCCTTCAAGGTGAGACAAAGCCATGATAACTATTCCATAATATATAATCGGAGGTTACCGACCTTACGTCACTCCGATAGGTACATGACTTTCTTTGGGCTCTCCTGCATGCTGCTATATGATATATGTATATGTATATGTATATGGGGCAAAGGGAAAGGTGAGGCGCTATAGACGCATAGCCACCTGATCAGTTGGTGTAATATGATATCGTTCCGGACGCGGGATGTCTGGATAAATGGATCGAGCTGCACGTTCCGCAGCACTAAGCATGCATGGTACCGCCAAAAAGGCATTCATATGTACAGGTTACTCTTTTATCTTACGGTATGCCCTATATGTCCATTCTGTGATCATTCATACTTTACATCCCTTACTATGTTACCATTCATGCCTTACATACTCAGTACATTGCTCGTACTGACCCCCTTTCTTCGGGGGCTGCGTTTCGTGCCACGCAGGTACACCCAGATGAGTAGCAGTTATTATAGAAGATGTTCCAGCGGAGTTGGCAAGCTCCACTTTCCCCTGGAGTGTTGCCGGGTCAGAGTATTATGCTATGGTGTCTTGTTCGGAGTTAGAGACTTTGCAGACAGAGTCGTGGGTATAGAATGTCAGTTTTGGAAGCGGCTCCATCAGTCGATGTGTCATTCTGTGTTATGTGATAAATTTCCATATGATTACTGATTTTGTTTGATTTGAGAACAAAGAAAAAGAATATTTCTTAATGCCTTACTATGTATTTCATGTTTATTTGATTTAAAAGTTCAAAGAGGTTATGTATGTATTAAGAGTCAGAGGGTACGCTCGGCCCTAAGTAAGGGTCGGGTGCCCATCACACCCTAGTGACATTAGGGTGTGACACACACCCCCACAGTCTACGGGCAGGAGACCAGGTAGTGCAGGTTATTCAGGAGCAGGTCAGAGCTCCAGGGCTTCGGGCTCCACGGATGCTTGTTTTACTTATGGCCGTCAGGGCCATTTTATGAGGGATTGTCCGCTTAGGAGGGGTTCAGCTAGTGCAACTCAGCCTACCGGGTCAGTTGCTGGTTCATCTTCCCCTTCTGTAGCGATGCGGCCGAGACCGGCAGGTCGAGGCGGAGCTCCCGGTTCTAGCGGTCCTTCGAACCGCTTATATGCTTTGGCCGGCCGACAGGACTAGGAGGCATCACCAGACGTGGTTACATGTATACTGTTGATCGTTTTCTGAAATGTGTATGCATTTATAGATCCAGACTCTAATTTACTATATATTCCCCCCCCCCCCCCCCCCCCCCCCCGATTGTTAGTAAAACTCGGGTAAAGCCCGAATTATAGAGCTGTTCGAGGTAGCCATACATACAGACGAAAAGTGAACATTGAGGATTTAAAAGGGCAATACGGAAATTGTATGGTCAGAAAAGTAAAAGGACCCTCTCTAGGTTGGAATGGGACCCGTACGATAACCTTTTGGAAGTTGTTAGGACCCGGACTTGTCTTAGATTACGTGATAAAGGTCGTACGGGGAAGTGGATATAATTATACCAGCATTAACGCATCGAAATGCATTAAAGTTTCGAGGTTAAGCGTGCTAGAGCCAGAGCAATTTTGGGATGGGTGACCCCCTGGGAAGTGTACTAAAAATTTTCACAAATGTAGATATAAGAGACAAATGGGAAATTGGGGTAACCTAAAGGAAATTAGAATATGCAGAGTGGATAGAAACGTTAAAGGGGTCGCGTAGGCTAAGGTAGAAAAAGGCCGGTGAAGAAGAAGAAAGCGCAATGCAACTCTGGAATCAGAGTAAATTTGAATAGTGTTTGGAAATGTTTTGTGAGCGAAGTGGTAGTAAATGTATGTGTATACATATGACATCTCATTTATGACTGTGTCGATTGATAGGTGAAATCTAGCAACCAGTGTTGCGATCTATAAAAGGCACTAACTGAATGGAATTTAAGAGACAAAGCGAAAGATATGGTATAGAGGTTATGAAACAGACTGATACTGATTTCACTACAGGTTAAGGTTGGAAGATTCTAATACAACAATATTTGGGAAGGAAAGACAGTGAGTAAATGGAAGGTAAGGAGATTAAAATGTCAGAAAAAGTGAAAGGTAAGAAACATGGCTGAGTAAAGCCTCCGAAAGAGCCGACGGGCAAAGCATGAAATATTTGCGTCGAAATTTAAGGGACAGGTCTGTAAAAGAACTAGAATGTGATAGTATAGGACAAAAAGACAAAAAAACTTGAGGAAGGTTAACGGTGAAAATAGAACAAGCATATGGGAGTACGGAGGATATTTTAATAAGATGGCGATAGCCGACTGATTACTTATCAAAGGAAGGACTAAGATAATAAGTTGATGCAGTCGACTAGAAAACCCATGACATGGAATAAGAATTCATGTGAGGACCGAGAGGTTCGAATATACAAAGAAAACAGGACGAAAGATAAGGAACGGGCATGAAGGAAAGGACAGCTTGGTCAATCCTTTATTGCGGAAGTATATAATTACAAAAGGATAATTACGTAGCCATATCGGTATAGTTATTTTGAACATAGAGAAGCCTTCCTCGAAGGTGACTTAAGAATGGAACCGAGTCGCGCGTATAAAAGAATACCTTGCGAACTTCAGAGCCGATGCTATAAACAAGAAGAGGAGAGAGTTACTCCCTAAGAAAGATTAAGGATATTGACAACTTGATCAAAGGGAAAAGAAAGTGGTTAGGAAGAAGGTAACTGGAAATGGATACGCACCAAAAGGGTAATGACACTGTTGGACATAAAGGATAGTATAGGGAGGAAATATGGAAGACACCTGGAGAGGTCAACAAATATAAAAGAACAGTCCGAAACGACACCATCGGTTGGTTTGATACTGTCGGAACTAAGTTAATTAGCAGATATGATTCAGCAGGCAGTCGATAAAGTGAAACCCACACGGGGACGATATGTGATAGAAAAGAGATTTCCCCCCCCCCCCCCCCTGAAGTGTTATAAGACCCCACAAGGCCAGTTTAACATTCGAGGACGAATGTTTTAAAGGGGGGGAGGAAGTTATATCCCGCATTTTGTACATTCGGATAATTTAAGATAATTGCGGGAAGTTAAGAGCAAGGCTATAATTTTGATCTTGTTTGGTGCATAAGTTGTTCATAAATTTTTGATGTGGAAATTTTGAGGAAGGCTAAGGGAAAATTTGGAAATTTGGAAATAGTTTTCATGAATTACAAAAATTGGTCATGAAACAAAATGGGCTTGGAAAAAAAAAGAAAAAAAAAGGAGGCCCAAGTGTGGCCGGCCATCTTGGATGGGCCAAGGCCCACTTGGGGACTTAATACTAGTAATAAAAAAGGGACCAATCCATCATTTTAACATCTTCAACCCAAAGAACAATCAAGAAACTTGGAAGAGAAAAAGAAGACCACTCCATTCGGCCAAGCATGGCCAAAATTGACCCCTTGGAAGGTCCTCTTTAACGTGGGATAATTATTGGAGCAAGAAAACCATGTATTCTTGCAAGGAGCAATCCTAGCCATGTGAGAAGTTGAAGGAAAAAGGTATGGTTTAATCTTCTTTTGATATGTTATAGATGGTTATGCATGTTGTAGTATGTAGAAAATGAATGAAATTCATGAAACTTTGTGTGTTGAGGTTGAGCCGTGTGGGTGGGGTGTGTGTGGCCGTGTGTCTTGTGTAGGAATAAGGGACCAATTTTACTTAGCATTTTGGTTGTTGTCGTAATGAAATCTATGATAAAAATAAAAGTTTGATGATTCTAGTTGAAGTTGTAAGTGTTGGAAAGTTGTTTGAAAGCTAATGTGATGTTAAAAACCATTTCTTGTATATATGGAAAAATGATGTTGTTAGTGTGTGAATTGTTGGTGTAGTTCATGAATTTGGAAGGAAGAAATGTGTTGTTATTGTCCTTGTTGAATTTGGAAGGTTTCGGATGGAATGGAATATTGGTTGGATTATTGTAACTACTGTGCCGATTATTTGAAGGGTTCTTGAATATTGTTTGAATGGCTTCAGATTAGTACTTGAATGTGTGGGCAAATATGAATTGAATATAAGTGAAACGCCGTTGAGGTTGTAGAAAGAAGTTGCTAATGTTAGTATGTGTTTTGAATCGATTGTGGATATTGTTAGAATAATTGTTGGTATTGTTGCTGATATTTTAGCCGAGTTAAATTCTCGGATTTGTTGTTGTCATTTTGGCCGAGTTGAATTCTCGGGGTTGTTGTATTTACAGGGGAAGTGCTGCCGAAATTTCTTTAAATAAAGTGTTTGATTAGAATTGAACTCTTAAGTGTTATGGCTAATGTTTGGTATGTATGAATATTGTTGTAGATCTTGCGAGGCCAGAGGGTTAAGTTCGGATTAGCGTAGGAAGCGGGCAAGGTATGTAAGGCTTACCTTTCTTTCTTTTGGCATGATCTCTACGAAACGAGCAAATGACGTATATGTATGAATTCAAATAAATTTCCCATTCTCAGAGCCATTAGGATGGCTAACATTCTTGACTTCCATAAGTTGTTTCATATGGTGTTAACGCGTACCTATGATGTCCGAAGTTTGTTTGATACGTACTAAAGGGCACTCGAAGGATAATCGGTATGACTAAAGTTCTGATCTTCAAATGCTAGCACATCCTATTACTCTATTGAGTCTTTGATATGTTTTGATATGTACGTATGGTTCCAAATGCTCTACTTGAATTGGTCCATAACGATATCCGAAAAGTACTTGATATGATTGTTGCGTTGATTTTCCAAAAATAGCTTCTGAAACGTTCGTAGAAGGTTTTGTACTTCAAACGCTCATAACTTTCTTATACTAAGTCGGATTGACCCGAAACTTGTTTCTGAGCCTTCGGGGGTCGGTGAGTATACTTGTCCATCGAGTCTTAGAATTGATTTATATACATATGGTTCTCACTACTCCGCTCGTGCGTGCTACTATTATATCGTCCAACGAGCCTCGGGCCGGTTATATCATTGTGTGCACTATGTTATACTCGCCACTAACATGTTATGTTATATATGGATCGGAGCCGACGCCTCGGCAACATGATATGTTCTGTTTTCTGTATATATATATGAGCAAGATATGTTTTTCAAAGGAAGTATTATTATGGATATGTATATGTTATATGTATGGATCGGGCTACACGTTCCAAAGCAGTATAATATATGTATGGATCGGGTTGCACGTTCCGCAGCAGTATAATATATGTATGGATCGAGCTGCACGTTCCGCAGCAATATAATATATGTATGGATCGGGCTGCACGTTCCGCAGCAGTATAATATATGTATGGATCGGGCTGCACGTTCTGCAGTAGTATAATATATTTATGGATCGGCCCGTACGTTTCTCGGCACTAATATGTTATATATTTATGGATCGGGCCGTACGTTCCTCGGCACTAATGTGTTATATATATATGGATCGGTCCGTACGTTCCTCGGCACTAATATGTTATATATGGATCGGGCCGTACGTTCCTCGGCACTATCGCATTACATATGGATCGGTTATATGTATATGTATATGGTGGCATATGATGTCGGCACGTATGATCTGTGTTTGGAAAGTAAGTGTTTTGGTACTTTGGACGTTTTACTCATTTTCGGTACTTCTCTGACATATGACATCGGTAAGCATGATTTACGTTCGGAAAATAAACACCTTGGTATTCTGACTAATGTACTTACTTTCTGTACCGTTGTTTCGGTTATGTTTCTGTGTTCTTTATTCCATGCCTTACATACTCAGTACATATTCCGTACTGACCCCTTTTCTTCGGGGGCTGCATTTCATGCCCGCAGGTACAGACGCGCACGTGAGTGGTCCGCCAGCTTAGGCCATCCATTCTGCTGTGTTGAAGTGCTCCCTCGTTCCGGAGCCCACACCTTTGGTACAGATCCTTCTGTTGTACATATGTATGTATATATGACTCTTTTAGGGGTATGGCGGGGCCCTGTACCGTCATATGGTTCTGTTATGTTTGTTAGAGGCCTGTAGACATATATGTGGGTCATGGGTCATTGTTGTTCGGTCATGTTTGTGTGAAATGCGCCCTAAGAAGTCCCGGTTGCTATGATAGCCTTAACGGCTTGTGCGTAGGTATATGTATGTATATGTTTTGGGCGATATGTCTTTTGACAGCCTTGGTGGCTTCTGTATGATATGTATGTTACAGGTGACCGCTTAAGACGACGTGTGTTCTTAGTATCTGTATAAATTAAAATATGTTGGATATGGATAAGTTACGGATATGTCGATTTGGTAAGTAGGTGTGTACGGGTGTCCAACTCGGGCACTAGTCACGGCCCACGGGGTTGGGTCGTGACACATATCAAGTACCCTTCGAATGTCACTATGAATTATATCAAAATAGAACGTCTAAAATCATAGACACGTATCAAGACATAATAAAATAAGTTCTGGGAACCAAGAACATTAGCCATCCTAGTGTTTCTAAGAATAGGAGCTTCTTTGGAGTCATATACACGTCGTCTGTTTGTTTCATAAAGATCATGCCAAAAGAAAGAAGGGATATCTTTACATACCTGTCGTAGATCGATCGTAACCAAGCTTGCTTCGTAGCCCCTTTAGCCTATTCAATACGAGAGTAACACTATTGTTAACAAACTACGACTTCCCAAACTTATAAATCTACAACCAATCACTTATGGGAGTCACTTCTTAGCTCATACTTCTTGATTAGTATTTTAATTAGTTAAGAACTTAACGGAAATAGGGCAGCATTTGCTCTATATAACTCGCCTAACCCGAACTTCCAATTAATCCCTGATTAGCACAGCAACACCAACAACAACGATAACAACCTGATAACCTTTCCTAATCCTTTTTCAATTATAATCATTAACGTCTAAGATTATACACCAAACAGACCAACATACGCTTCTTATGCGATATCTTATACGCTTGATTTTTCCCAAATGTACGAGTCATTTTAATAACAACACGACATCAACATCAATTACCATCCATGTACAAGAAAATTACTTCAACATCATTTCAATAGCATGCTCAAAACAGTTCATCGAAACTACAACATTGAAATACAATCTTCGACCTATACTTCGCAAAATCACAATCACATGGAAATGAGCATAATATTACCATGAACAACAACACCCATACGTATCTATATCTATATTTCCAGCCCTTCACATAAACAAATTACCTTCAAATACAATACCATAATAATGACAACTCTAATCAAACTTAATCCAATTAGAACAACTTCAATTCTGCCCATTTACAATGCCAACAATTATCATGTAATTTTCTTACTTCCAATTTCGTCTAATACACTTTAATCTCTCCATTACAACATTATTAACTCCTATTACATTACAAGAAGAATAAATCTTACCTTAAAATTGATTAGGACGGATCCTACAATCACTTGCACCAATTGCACCACTTCTTCTTCTTCAATTTAAATTCTAACTTTGCTGCTCCCTTCCACACGTAAATCACCCTTGGAATTTAATTTCTTTGCTATCAAAATCTTGAGCCTTATTGTAGGCAGCCATGGCCGTGAGCTTGGCAGCCATGTTTGTTGCAAATTATCTTTCAAGAAGTGTGATGAAGATGAATTATGGAAATGATTATGTGTGCTATGCTTTGTCATCAGCCTATATATATATACTACCAGCCCTTAAGACATGTGTCCAACCATAATGACATGTGTCCCACTATGGCATGGACCAATCAGATTTGGCCATGTTGTAGTGGGGCCCACTTAGTGGTCTGGTCATGGTTAATTCTAACCATTGTTAATTCTTATCATGGGGCCCACTTGATACACTAATTAGGATAATTAATCATTAATCCCCACTTAATAATCTAATCATGGTTAATTAATCCCTAATCTTCACTAATGTTTCCATACTAATAGTAATTTGCTAGCAAACCGTGCATTATTAAAATCGGGATTAAAAAGTCCTTGTCTCATATCCCAAAAATAATCTTGTCCTTGAACTTATGTCGATTAGCTTATGAATAATCCAATGTACGAAAATACGGGATATAACAGAAGTGGGTTCCCCGTAGCTTGAGGGATGAGAGGCGTGAGCAGTTTGATATGTTATAGCAGAATGGGATATTCGAGATCGAGTCCGAGATGATATTTCACTCCTTATCTCATCGTGATTTTTCCATTCTACCTGATGAGACAGAGAGGATTAGGAAGTTCATTAGGGGGTTTTCGTATCACCTTTGAGTTGCAGCGATGCAGGTGGCAGCTTTGGGAGGTACTTTTCAGGCAGTGGTGGATGCCGCTATGAGTGTTGAGTTTATCAGGTGTCAAGATTTTGGGGTAAAAAGCCCTATGGTTTTAAAGTTTATTGAGGTACCCCATCTGGAGGTAGGGTTACCATGGGAGAGGTTATCATCCTCAGTTCAGTAGACCCGTTCAGTCAGCAATGCAGACTTTGATAGGTGGTTCTTCAAGTCATGATGCTCATGGTTCAGGCCCCAGTTCTTAGGGTTCTTATTCAAAACCTAGGGTCGAGGTGGTCACTCCGATTATTCTAGCTCTCCCAGTAGCCTATGGCTCATTGAGGCTCGTCGAGGTTGTTATGAGTGTGGTGATGTAGGGCATTTTTCCTGGGAGTTCCCTAGACTTAGACAGGGTGGACCTCACTCAGGTTCTCAGATTGCTACACTTAGGTCAGTGGCACAGCCGCTTAGAGGTGGTGCATAAAGTGGAAGAGGTGGTTTTTATTCTGGTAGAGGTGGTACTCAGACTGACCGTGGTGGTGGTCGCGGAGGTTCTCAGGCCGGGGTTATCCGTGCTCAGTGCTATGCATTCTCAGGTAGACTAAAGGCATAGGCTTCTAATGCAGTTATCATAGGTGCTATTTAGGTTGGTTGTCGGTTGGCTATAGTATTATTTGATCCAGGCTCTACACACTCTTTATGTGTCTACCTACTTTGGTTCAGGTTTGGGTATGCTGTGTGAGTCACTTTATCTCCCTGTTAGTGTGTCTATTCCTATTAGGGATTCTGTAGTGGTGGATCGAGTGTATCGATCTTGTGTGGTTACTTTGATGGGTATAACACTCTGGCCAATTACATAATTCTACACATGGTAGATTTTGACATTATTCTTAGTATAAATTGGTTGTCCTCTTATCAAGCGATCTTGTACTGTCATGCCAAGAAAGTCACCTTAGCTATGCCGGGAGTCCCTATTTTGGAATGGAAGGGCACTACTAGTCGTGCGTCGAAGAAAGTAATATCATTCCTTAAGGCTCATAAGATGGTAGTGTCACGACCCGACTAGGGGGCCGCAACGAGCACCCGGTGCTAGCCCACCTGGGCACCCCTTAGTTTACACTCAAACTCGCATCTAGATGAGCCACATCATATATTATACATTTCTAAGCATCAATCATACTAGTCCCATTGGACGACAAAATCTTTAATCATCATAGGCAGCTATGCCAGAACAATGTACATGGGCCGACGAGGCCAACAAAATGATATACAAAATATAAGCCGGCAAGGCCAGACATAACTAACCACATACACGTGACTACGAGCCTCTAAGAGTATAGCATATCACATGACCGGGACAGGACCCCGCTATGCCTATAATTATGTACACAAAAGAATAAGTACCCAAAAGCTATGGCTCCGAATGAGATGGAGCTCTGCTATGCAATCTCTGAATAAGCAACTATGAGTCCAGTCTGTCTCCCTGTGCACCTGCGGGCATGACGCAGCGTCCACAAACAAAAGGACGTCCGTACGAAGAATGTACTGAGTATATAAAGCATGATCAGCATCAATATAGAAGCTGTCACGACCCAAACCCCGTGGGCCGTGACAAAAGTGGTATCAGAGCGGTTAGTCCTCGGTATGTCTACAGGCCGTGTCTAGTAGAGTTCTGGTTATCGATGTGTTGTGCACCACATCTATAATCAGGAAGCTACAGGGCATTTAGGATGTTACCCTTCTTTGGATTCTTAGATCGTGCGATAGAACTGTATTAGTAGGATGATCCTCTCCTAACGATCTGTTATGTTTCAGTGATGCCTCCGAGGAAGGCAACAGCTGCCCAGAAGGGCAAGGCGAGGATTGAGGCAGGAGAGACCAGCCAGGCCCCGAGGGTTACCAGGGCCAGTGTACAGCCTGCACTTGAGGATGTGCCCCCGTCGTCTGGGTCTGTTACACCCCCCTTGTGGGAGGACATCAGAGCAGCAGGAGCTGCTAATCGGGAGACGGCTCCACCGCAAGCTCCTGAGGTTCCAGTGCCCGAGCCTCCAGCTCCACAGGTAGGGGCGGAGGGTAGGGCCATGCGAGATGCGGTTCAGCTATTGACCACATTAATGGCGGAGCAGGTTCGCAGGCATGGATTTGGGGGTGGTCGTACGGACAGGTATGAGAGCTCCAGGGCTCGCGAGTTTCTGACATGTGGTCCCCCAGAATTCTCCGGGACCAAGTCTGAGGAAGACCCCCAGGAGTTCATTAGAAAGATGGAGAGCACACTGCGATTGATTAAAGCTTCGCCGACTGAGTCTGTGGAGTTGGCTTCGTATCGATTATATGAGGTGGCAGCAAATTGGTATGAGTCTTGGCAGCTCTCCAGGGGTGACGATGCTCCCCCAGCGGTATGGGCCGAATTTACTAAGGCCTTTCTTGACCATTTTCTACCACCAGAGCTACGAAGAGCTAGGGTCGATCGGTTCTTGAACTTGAGACAGAATGGTAGAAGTGTTCGCGAGTACAGCCTAGAGTTCGATTCACTGGCTAGGTATGCACCCACTATAGTAGCTGAGATGGCCGACAGGGTGCACAGGTATGTGATGGGACTGGACTCTTATCTGATTGATGGTTGTTTGGCTGTGGCTGCTCAGCCAGGGATGCATGTAGCCCGGGTACAGGCACACGCCCAGGGCATGGAGGACCGACGTAGGGAACGTCGGCCTGATAGGGGTTACGACAGGGGCCAGCCTAAGAGAGCCAGATCGGCTGGGTATTCAGAGGGATTTCAGAGCGAGCCTTCCCAGCGGCAGAGAAATAGGTATTCGTCCCAGCCAGCCTACAGTACGCCCCCACAGTTCGCAGGACAGAGCTCCAGAGGTCCCGGTCAGTCGAGGCCACCCATACCCCCGTGTTCTTACTGTGGGAGGCCCCACCCGGGGGAATGTTACCGCGCTACGGGCGCTTGTTATTTTTGTGGGAGCCCAGACCATCGAGTCAGAGAGTGCCCACTTAAGGGCAGTTCGGGTTCAGCCCGGCCTGCTGGGTCCGTTGCAGGCTCATCTTCTCCTTCAGCAGCCATGCGCCCTGCGGGGCGAGGAGCACCAGCACCAGCACCAGCGCCAGCGGGTCGTGGCAGAGGACGAGGTGCAGCTTCTGGTTACAGCGGTCCTTCGAACCGCGTGTTTGCTTTAACCGGCCGGCAGGATCCAGGAGCGTCTTCGAGTGCACGCCCAGGTACGCCAGCCAATCCTTTTTGAGAAATGTATGTATGGATAATTTTGTATTTTGTTGAATCACGTGATCTCATACTTCTGGGTATTAGAAATAGTAAGATAAATGTTAATTTGGTAGATACCGAGATTCAGAAAGGCAATATGGTAATGGTATGACTTAGCCGGGGGTGGGACCCGCTACCAAAATTTTTCCGAAAATCTGCGAAGACCCCGATTTACTCTAAAATTTCGTGACAAAGGTCGTGAGGGGCAATCGGCGATATTATATTAGCCCTAACGCGTCAAAATGCATGAAAGTTTCGGAGTTAAGCGTGCTCAAGCCAGAGCAATTCTGGGATGGGTGACCCCCTGGGAAGTAATGCAAAGTTTTGCACAAGTGCAGGTATGACTGATATAAATGAAAATTTGGGGTAATTTAAAGGAAAAGAGAATGTATGGAGTAATTAGCGCCTTTACAGACACCACATAGTCCGACGCGGATTAAATGGGCAAAAAGCAAAGGGTGCGATACCACTGGGAAAATTTAGCGAATCTGGATAACAGTCAGCAACGACCCGAATGTTATCAGGGGATAGAAAACGCCCAATTACATCATAAGTTAGTCTGGTATGGCGATGGTTGTAAAAGGAAAGAGTGTATGGATAGTAGGGAAGAAGAGAGATAAAAAGGGCAAATAAGAAGAATCTTTGAAAAAGTCAATAAGCGACACCCAAGACGATTTGTATGATTCATTCTGAATACGTTCCTGTCTGACATGTCTCTGTACGATTAACCCTGATTACGAATCTGTCTGACACACCTCTGTATGTCTGACTCTGGATATAAATCCGTCTGGTGTGCCTCCGTACGTCTAATTTTGGTCACGCATCTGTCTGATACATCTCCGCATGTCTGATTCTAAGTGTGACTCTGTATGATACATTTCTGTAAGCCTGATTCCGATTTCGAAATCCGTCCGATACATTTTTATACATCTGACTCTGATCTCAGATCTGTCTGACATACTTCCGTATCTCTTCTTTTGATTATGAATCTATCCGCCATAGTTTGGCATGTCTGCTTCCGATTACGAATCCGTCCTATATGCCTCAACGCGTCCGGTTCCAGTCCTGAATCTGTTGGTAAGAAGTGTCTGGTATGAAGTGGGATTATATTGATGCGGTAGGGATCTCAGGAGTGTAACAAGGAATAGTATGGACTATGACGTCTGGAAAGCGTTCGTCTGTTACAAGAATATAGCTTATGGTTCGACAATTATGTGGGGTACGAGAAGATATATTACGAAGGCATTTGAATCAGTGATGTGAAAAATTACCCCATGATGTTGGTAAAGAAGCCATGTCGGGAAGTCAGTAAAGGATGACTATAAAGAGAACCCTCCCGGAGTAGTATGACGCCCCATAAGGTCAATTTAACATTCGAGGACGAATGTTTCTAAAGGGGGGGAGGATGTTACATCCGACATTTTCGCTTGTTCGAAAAATTCAAGGTAAATTGACTTGTAATGAATGAGGCCACAATTGGACACTACTTGGAATGAATGTGTAAGTTATGAATATAATGGTGTGGAATTACGAAAGGTGGCCAAGGGAAAAATTGGAATTTTGGAAACTTGCCTTATGAATTGCAAAACATAGCCAAATTGGGCTTAACAAGAATTAATGAAATGAGGCCCAACTTTAAAGGGCCCAACCGGCCACCCTATGTCAAGGCCCATGGATTAATTAAATCCCATGGGAAATTATATATCAAGGATAAGTCTTAAGAATATTCAAGAATTTTCAAGATCATAAAAATTGAGAGGAAAAGAAAGAACCCATTTCGGGTGAGAAAGAAGAGAAAAGAAAAAGAAAGAAAAATTTTTTTGGAGCCAATTCTTTGGTTCAAAAATTCATCCCTTGTGAGATTATGACTAAGTGCAAGGCCCTCTTCAAGTTGGTATAAATATTGGGGCAAGAAAACAATTTTTATCTCCAAGTGAAGGGCTTGAAGAAAGGTGAGAATTTCATGATTTTGTTGTGTTATAAATGGTATATGTATGTTGTAGTATGTGTGAATGAATGAAAAACATGGAAATTTTGTGTGTTGGAACTAGGGGTGTGTTGGCCGAATATGTACATGAAATTGCATGATTGTAATGGTTTGAATTCTTGTGTAAGTTAGTTGTAGTATGGTGGAAATTGTATTAGAAAGGAAAGTGGGATGAATTAGTGAGAGTTGGAAAATATAGTATGTTGGCCGTATGGTACTATGTGTAATATGGGATGTGAATTTGATTTTGGTTGTATGTTAATTGTGTTATGGCTTTGTGAAGTAGATTGAAGGATAATGGTTAAGCCAAAACGAAGAATTGTTTGTTAAGTCGTTGTCGGAAAGTATGTTGTGTTAGCCTAATGTCTTGAAATTGTGATTGACGATAACGAACTTGGAATATGAAAATGTGTTTATGAACTTGTATGTTGGAAGTTAGGAAAGATTGGAAAGGTAGTGATTTGATAGGAAGTTGAATGTTTGAGTAACTTATGAATGTTATGTGAATATGGTATGGATGCCTCCGATGTGTGTCGTAATGATTTTGATGGATAATGGATATGAAAATAATAAGTTTGGTTGGAAATGCAAGTTTAAAACGAAAAATAACTCGTTGTGTCGAAAGATGGCTAATAATGCCATAGTGTATGAATTAGTGTTTATTGATGTTTGTTGTTGTTTGGATGTCTCCTCTGGGTTGTTGTGTTGCTAAATTGAGCCGAGCTAAGTCTCGGGGATGTCGTATATACAGAGGAAATGCTGCCGAAATTTCGGTAGGCAATTATGTGTAAAGTTAGAGTATTGAAAGAATGAAACTAACCAAATGGTAAACTTGACCATTTCCAGATTTTGGACGAAATTTGGATTGACGCCGAGCGAGCATAAGGCGCCATCGAGGTATGTGAAGCACTTCTATACGTTCCTAGGCATGTTCTGGATGTGGTGGGCTCGGCCGCGAGCCTTAAGTCCGACTCTGTTCCCCGGAATTCGAGACGGAAAACCGCTCCAATTCCTTCAATTCAATTGAACCTATTTTCTTACAAATTGCCTTTAAAGTGAGATTTTGTACAAACTTTCCCCAAACGGAGTCGGAACACTTCCGAACGAGTATGGGTGACCTCATAAGGTCAATTATCAATAATTTACATATGTAGCCTCGGGTTGGTCCGAGGTGGGCCCACAAGGCCCGATACTCCCGGTACGATTTTAAATACTTCCATTTTGGGGCCGATTTTCTTTAAAAACTTCTGAACTATTATTTTGTGTATATTATGGCTATTTTGGTGCAATTTATACTACATGATTTCTGAATATCTGAGAATCCCATTCTGATAATAATCTGTCGTGCCTTCCCAACTAGGATATAGGCGCGTACTGTGCATATTATCTGGATATTCTGATTTTGGCTCGCCGTTTGGCACCCTTCAATTTGATCGAGTCTGTATGTTGAGTCTGTAGGTAGGTGGTTTCTCATTTATCGATTCGTGTCTGTCTCAATGCATTCTTTCACTGCGACCCGGGCCAGGTTCTGTTATCGTGCATATTTCTCTGCATTGTTCACCGCGTCCCTCGGCGTACGGGTCGGGATCTGTATGTCTGTATGATCTGTGTATGGGGATGGCGGCCAGGATGGCATCTGATCTGATTTGATTCTGTCTGTCCACCGCATCCCGTACTAAGAGGGCCGGGTTCTGTTACCGCGCCCCCAGACAGGGCCGGGATCTGTATGAATATATACGTGTGCCATCTGTATTTATAAAGCACACGCCTTTGTATGATTTTGTATGACTCTGTGCTACTCTGCATGCATAATTCTGTCCGTCATGCTACTGTCTGTCTGTCCGTCTGTGTTACGACTAATTCTGCATGTCCGTATGGCTTCTGCTTCGGTATGTCCGTATGGATTCAGATTCTGCTCGTCGGTCTGTATTATGATTCCGTCTGTCTGTCCGAACTATAATTCTGTCCATTTGTGTGTAACGCGATTCTGTATGTCTGTCTGGATCATAACTCTGTCCGTTAGTTTGACTTATGATTTTGCCCGTTATATTTCTGTGACTCTAGTTCGGACTATGTTTATATCTGTTACGTTTCTGCTTTACATACTCGGTACATTTTCCGTACTGACCCCCGTTCTTCGGGGGCTGCGCTACATGCCCGCAGGTACAGACGCACCAGGTGAGACGCCGCCCGCGTAGGTTTCCGACTCTGCTTTTTGAAGAGCTCCTTTGACCCGGAGCATATCTTTTGGTATATATTTTCTGTCTTCTGTGTACTCCGTATGTGTGTATATTCTGGGTACGGCGGGGCCCTGTCCCGCCATATGATTTTGTATGTCTGTAGAGGCCTGTAGATAGATGTGTGGGTTACGGGTTTCATCTGTATGTTAGCCTTATCGGCTTACTTGTAAATGTCTGTATGTTCAGGTATATATGTATATATACGTATGGTTGCGCGCGTGCCGTATTTGTATCGGCCTACTTCTGTACTTCTGTTTTGAAAAAAAAAAAATCTGTATGGTTCGAGTTCGATCAGGTAGGTACGTATGGGTGCCCAGTTAGGGTACCAGTCGCGGCCCACGGGGTTTGGGTCGTGACAGAAGCATAATAGACAACTTAGGCAGTAACATAGTAGGGGAGACAACAATATCATCATCATGGCACTTACTTGCTTTCCATAGAGGCATTCCGTTTCTATTGCGTATCCGTATACATACATCCACATCCGTACTTAATTACTCTCATAATCATTTATATCTCATATACATAACATATTCACATATATACATACATCTACATAACTTTCCCGACCATGAAGGTTCGGTGTTTCATACATACTTGGCCAACCAAGGCTCAAGGTCATACATACCTGGCCCTACCAAGGCATCAGGGTTATCCGTACCATATGCAGAGGTGTGCGCGCGTTACGTAATCATATACATACTTTATACATATCCATATACATATATTCTTACCCGGCATCATAAGCTCGGGGTCATATTATAGCCATTCATAGGCACACGAACATATAATAGCTCATAAGCATCTCTAGCATTATTTCTATCCTCATCGTTATCGTTACATCTATGTCATAGGCTTACTAGCTCAGAAGGTCAATCATTTGAAGGAATCGTAGACTTATAGAGGATTTAGACTTTTGGCCAAAGAACCATGCCTTATGAAAGAAGGGTTAGCCTTACATACCTTTTCGTCGAACTATTCTATACTTGCACGTACTCCTTGGATGCTCACGTTTCTACCTTCATTAAAGTCGTACTATCATTAGAATCGACAATTAGCAAACATGGCTAAAGCTAGAGAAAATCGGACAGCATTTCCTTTATTTATACGACATTCCTCCATATCGTAATTCAACTTCCAAACGTCAACAATACATTCACAATATCATAACAATGGCCATTAATAATCTACATTATCCACATTCTCAATTCACTTCCATTCATCCATATTCATGGTCACAACACCCAACTTCGTCCGTTCATATACAATGTCTATTTCATGGTCTTAACGTCATTTATAACACATTCATGTCACAACACAACAACAATCATGATTCAATTCAACTATTTCTCAAAAACGTCACTATTCATCATTTATAACCCATTTTGCTATACTCTTCTAATAACCAAGCATTTTAACCTTCAAACACCTTGAACAACATATAAATATCATGAATCTTACCTTAGATGTCGTAGGAATGAGCCTTAGTTGATAATACTCCACTTTGAGCAAAACCCTGGTTTCCCTCCATTTGGATTTCTTGACTTTAGATGATCTTTGATGGGTTCTTACTCTTGATTCACTTGTTTTATGTTGTTGATGGCTTATAATCCTTGAAAAAATGTGTAATAAATGTAGAGAGATGTTTTAGAGAGAAGGATAAAATGTGGAAATGATTTTATGAACTTGGCCTCTTATTTAATAACTCATCACTGATCTGTCGGGTTCATTATACGGTCTATTATACGGTCCGTATAATGATTATACGGTCCGTATAATTGACTGTGAAATGGGTCTCTCCTTAACCCTTCACTGTGAACGTTTTACGGTCCATTATACGGTCCGTATAAATTTATACGGTCTGTATAACTGACCGTAAAACCTCACCAGCAAGCAACCTTTTCTGTGATGGTTTTACGGTCCATTATACGGTCCGTAAAACATTATACGGTCCGTATAATGAGCCGTATAACCCATCAGTCCACTGAACTTATTCTCGTCACTTCGATTGATCTTCGATCCTTATGGAACCTTCTTAACACTTGTTTAATACTTCATTAACAATCTAAGGGACGTTATAACTCCTTCCCAAAACGCCCTCAAGTCATCATTAACCCGTTACTCGTATTTCCACTAGTTCATTCACTTGCGTACCAATGGAAGATTTTCCGAGGTGTAACATTCTCCCCCCTTAAGAACATTCGTCCTCGAATGTTAAAGTGTTCGGGAATCCTATAAAAATTTCGCCAGAGTTTCCCCTATAATATGGCATTACCATCCTGCCACAACAACCCATAATATCGATGCCTCACAGGGCCACAACATAATAGCATTTAAAATTTGGCCACACACGACCCAAAAGCATAAAAGGAAAACATACATACCTTGTGATTTCGACGTCTCATCTTGGCCCTCGTCCAAAGGCTGAAATAAATGTGGGTATTTGGATCGCATATTCTCTTCCGCTTCCCATGTCATTTCCTCTCGATTGTTATTCCTCCACAGAACTTTAACTGAGGCCACTTATTTGTTTCTAAGCCTCCGTACTTGCCTGTCTAATATGGCAATGGGTATCTCTTCATATGTCAGTCTCTCTGTCACTTGCACATCTTTCACTGGGACGATCCTAGTAGGATCTCCAATACATTTTTGAAGCATCGAGACATGAAATACGGGATGGAATGATCCCAATTCCGAAGGTAAATCTAGCTCATAGGCCACTTTGCCTATTTTGGGCACAATCTCATAAGGTCCTATATACCGGGGACTAAGCTTCCCTTTTTTGCCAAATCTCACAACGCCTTTCATTGGCGACACCTTCAAGAATACCCAATCTTTAATTTGGAACTCCAAGTCCCTTCGACGATTATCCGCATAGGACTTCTGACGACTTTGGGCCGCTAGCAACCGATCTTGTATGAGCTTGACTTTCTCTATGGCTTGTTGGACCAAGTCTGGCCCTATCAATTTAGCTTCTCCAGTTTCAAACCACCCAATTGGGGATCTACATTTTCGCCCATATAAAGCCTCATACGGTGCCATTTGAATGCTAGAATGATAACTATTATTGTAAGCAAATTCAATGAGTGGAAAATGATCATCCCAACTTCCTCCAAAATCTATCATACATGCCCGTAACATGTCTTCGAGAGTCTGGATGGTGCGTTCAGCTTGCCCAGCAGTCTGTGGATGAAATGCCGTGCTAAGGCTAACTCGGGTCTCTAAACCCTCTTGGAAAGACTCCCAAAATTTAGCTGTAAACTGAGTCCCTCTATCGGAGATGATAGATACTAGAGCACCATGGAGTCTCACTATCTCCTTAAGGTAAAGCTTGGCATAGTCTTCTGCCACATAGGTCGTCCTGACCGGTAGGAAATGGGCTGACTTGGTGAGTCTATCCACAATCACCCATATAGAATTATTTTTACGTCTAGAACGGGGTAACCCTGTAATGAAGTCCATATTAATCACTTCCCACTTCCAAGTTGGGATTTATATAGCTTGCAACAGTCTGCCCGGCTTTTGGTGCTCTATTTTCACTTGTTAACAGTTGGGGCATTGGGCTACGAATTCTGCTACATCTTTCTTCATCCCATTCCACCAATACATAGACTTAATGTCACACCCCGACCTTACTAGGGTGTGATGGGCACCCGACCCTTACTTAGAGCCGAGCGAACCCACTGACTTTTAATACATACATAATCCTTTGGACTTTTTAAATCAAATAAAGGTGAAATGCATAGTAAAATTTTCAGAAATGTTCTTTTTCGTTACTTTCAAATCAGACAGAATCTGTAATCATATGAAACGTATATCATAACACGAATGACACATCGACTGATGGAGCCGCTTACTGAACTGACAACCAATACCCACAACTCTGTCTGCAAAGTCTCTAACTTCAAACAAGACATCATAGCATAGTACGCTGACTCGGCTACACTCCAGGGCCAAATGGAGCTCGCCAACTTCGCTGGAACATCTTCTATAATAGCTTTTGCTCATCTGGGTGTACCTGTGCGGCATGAAATGCAGCCCGCAAAGAAAAGGGGTCAGTACGAGCAATGTACTGAGTATGTAAGGCATGAATAGTAACATAGTAAGGAATATAAATATGAATAATAACAGGATGGAAATATAGAACATATCATAAGGTAAAAGAGTAACCTGTACATATGAGTGCCCCTTAGGGCGGATGCCATGCATGCTTATCTTTTCTATGAAAACATTTCTTTTTCATATATAGAAAATAGAACATGTCATAGCGCCGAACAACGTCGGCTCGCCCACATAGCGCCGAAATACGTCGGCTCGCCCATATATCCCGCGTCCGGGATGAATACGCCGGCTGACCAGGTGGTAATGCGTCTTATAGCGCAACATATCTCCCTCCCCCCCCCCCCCCAATATACATATACATATATCCCTTTTCCCCACATTCCCCATATATATATACATATAACAGCATGCATGAGAGCCCAAAGAAAGTCATGTATCTATCGGAGTGACGTAAGGTCGGTAACCTCCGATTACATTATGGAATAACCAGGGTCGCTCTGTCTCACCTTGAAGGAATGATAATTATAAGGCGAGACAATCAACGAAGGATAGCATTAAGAGAAAACATAGAATAAGATCATAAACCTCATAAGACGTCAATTCATATACTTTGGAGTCTTTAGAAAATAGAGTCATAATCAAGGAATAGAATTGAGGATCAAGAGCTAGCTCGATGTTCTCATATTCATATTGAATCCATAACTTGAGACTTTCAAGCATGAAACCCATCCTTAACATAATCATCATGGACATATTCTCATCTTTGACAACATCGTTTTCATTAAAAAAACATGTCCGTCGTTGTAGTCATAAAAGTTTACAAAATCATCAACCTTTATTTTGGAAAAATATAGACAATTTGGAAAACGTTTATGGGTTATCGGAAGAGAATCATGCCTTAGAGTCATAAACATCTAACTTTTGAAAGCAAGGAAAATATGGAAATACTTATGAAATCATAACATCGGGATCATGCCTTTGAAAAAAAGGGACAAGCCTTAACATACCTGTTCCGCGCCCTATTAGCTACGCTTAATTGTCCAAGCTCGCTACCGCTATTCTACATTAAAGAAGGTTAACACAATCATTAGATTCATCACCATATACTTGTCTTAATTCTTCAAATAAATTCACTTATGATCTGCCGAAATTTCGGCAGCACCTCCCCTGTAAATACACCATCCCCGAGAATCTAACTCGGCCAATTCAACAGCAAACCCGAGAATGGAACTCGGCCACATTATCAACAACAATACCAACAATTATTCTAACAATACTACAATATTCATAATGATCCAATGCTACCCGAATCCTCCAACTTCAACAAAAGTATTAACCACACACTTTTCTCATTCTAGATTCATAAACCATATCAACAACCATGCATTAACAACATCATTCATACAATGTAAGAATCCAAGCTAGTGTCGCATTAACTTTCTTCAACAATCCTATAACGATTACAACTTCATTTCCAAGTCATTAAACCTTCATTTTCTTATGGATTCCACAACAACAACAACTAAAATATCACATAGAATCAATTCACCATAACTTGCCAAACCAACCCCTATTCGGCCACAATAACATCATACATGTTTTCATGTATTTTTGTCCATTTCTATATATTACAACAACAACCAAAAGACTAAGTAAAATTAATTCATTCTTTCTACGCAACACCATTCCATTCGGCTACAACACCAACACACATAAATGCCATGAATTCCATCCATTTATATATACTTCAACATACATAAATCATCTATAACATATGTAAAAGAGGATTGAACACATACCTTCCTTTCCACTCATCTTCTTTTCGGCTAGACTTGTAATTGCAAGAATGAATGATTTTCTTGCTCCAACAACTATACCACGTTATAGAGGACCTTCAAATTAGTGGGGATACTTGGAGAAAATATTTTTGGAATCAAAGTTGAAGGCTCTATTTTTTTTTCTTGCCTTGGCCGAATATGGCCCCTTTCTCTCCTCTCTTCTTCTCTTTTTTTTTTCTACAAGCTTCTTGATTTAAAATGATGAATTAGTCATCTTTATCCATATATATACTTGCCCCCCTTTAAATATGAAATGGCCACATGCCTCCCCTTCTTTCTTTTTCTAGAGTTTTCTTCCTCTTGTCTTGAAATTTCTTAAATTAGTCAAAGAAGACCAATTTTCTTATAATAACCAAATGTGGCCACTTGTCTTATTATATACACTTTGGTCCATATCCACATTGAATAAAATGTGGACATATACCTATATGTCACACGGCCAACATGGCCTCTTTCAAGAACCTTCTTGAATTTTGTGAAATTCCCATTTTGCCACTAGACTTCCGCAATATTACCATGAGCCATTTTGTGAATTTCCATACTAATAATATTCATAAATAATATTCATGACTCACTTGTACATTAAAATAGTTTTGGCGGATGGTCATTCCCTTAACTTACCACCACTACCTTGGAGTATCCGAGCGTACAAAGTACGGGCTATAACACTTAAGATCATGATACATTTTCGTCGCTCCGGGGTGGATAGAATAACGGGAGCAATGAGCTTCTCTCAATATTTGGCGGCGTAGACCTGCCACATCGGGGACACATAACCTGCCTTGACAGCGGAGAACTCCGTCTCCTGAAATGTCAAATGATGACTCCTCTCTTCGAGGAAGGGCATCCCTGCACTGCACTAGCATGGCATCTTCATATTGTCGCGCCTTCACTTCCGCTACTAGCGACGAAACTGCTGAATTCTGAATAGTAGTTCCCCGGCTACCGGAATCCATCACTCGGACTCCTAGACTAGCTAACTGCTGGAGCTCACGAGTCATTTCCCTCTTTCCTCATCGCACATAACATAAACTCCCCATAGACCTGCGGCTAAGAGCATCAGCCACAACATTTGCCTTTCCGGGGTGATACAAGATATCAACATCATAATCTTTTAACAACTCCAGCCACCGTCGTTGCTGCAAATTCAACTCTTTCTGCTTGTAAATATACTAGAGACTCTTATGATCTGTATAAATATCCACATGGACACCATATAAATAATGTCTCCATATCTTTAATTCATGGACCACCGCAGCCAATTCTAAATCATGTGTTGGGTAATTCCGTTCATGTTTCCGTAATTGCCTTGAAGCATACGCAATCACCTTACCATTTTGCATCAATACACATCCTAGCCCGACGCCTGAAGCATCACAATAAACAACATATCCTTCCAATCCCTCTGGGAGTGTCAAGACTGGGGCAGAAGTCAATCTGTCTTTCAACTCTTGGAAACTACGTTCGCAAGCGTCTGTCCATTGAAACTTAGCTGATTTTGAGTCAACTTTGTGAGTGGTGCAGAAATGGAAGAGAAACCCTCAACGAATCTCCTGTAATAATCTGCTAAGCCCAGAAAGCTATGAACCTCCGTAGGAGTCGTGGGCCTTGGCCAAGTCTTCACGGCCTCAATCTTTTGGCTATCCACTCGAATACCATCAGCTGCAACAATATGACCCAGAAACGACACTGAGTTCAACCAAAACTCACATTTGGAAAATTTCGCAAACAACTCTCGAGTTCGAAGAGCTCCGAGGACAATACGCAAATGATCCGCATGTTCGGCCTCGGATCTAGAATACACCAAGATATCATCGATGAATACAATTACGAATAGATCCATAAAAGGCCTGAATACATTGTTCATCAAATCCATAAATACTGCCGGCGCATTAGTTAGCCCAAACGACATTACTCGGAACTCAAAATGACCATATCTTGTTCTGAAGGCTGTCTTAGGGATATATTTCTCCCTAACTCTCACTTGATGATACCCGGACCTCAAATCAATCTTTGAAAACCATTTGGCACCTTGTAATTGATCAAATAAGCCATCAATCCTCGGAAGAGGATATTTGTTCTTGGTCGTCACTTTATTCAATTGCCGATAATCAATGCACATTCTCAAAGAGCCATCCTTCTTTCGGACAAATAATACGGGTGCTCCCCACGGGGATGAACTAGGCCTAATGAAGCCTTTATCAAGCAAGTCTTTCAATTGCTCCTTCAACTCTTTCAATTCTGCGGGAGCCATCCTATAAGGAGGAATACATATGGGTTTAGTGTCTGGCAACACATCAATAGCAAAATCAATCTCCCGCTCGGGAGGAAGGCCTGGGAGCTCTTCTGGGAATACATCCAGAAATTCATTCACCATTGGAACTGACTGAAGAGTCGGCGACTCAGCTTCTATATCTTGAACTCGCACTAGATGATGAATACATCCTTTCGCGATCATCTTCCTTGCCTTTAGATAGGAAATAAACCTACCTTTTGGTGACGTCGTATTCCCTTTCCATTCTATGACTGGTTCTCCCAGAAATTGGAAGCGAACCATTTTCATTCGGCAATCAACATTGGCATAACAAGAAGCCAACCAATCCATGCCCATAATGACATCAAAATATACCATTTCTAGCTCATGTAAATCAATCATGGTACGACGATCACAAATCATAACTACACAATCTCTATATACTCGGCTAGCTATTACCGATTCACCCACGGGTGTGGACACCTCAAAAGGTTTGATCGACTCCGGCTCAACTATAAATTGACCCGCAATAGAAGGAGTAACATATGATAATGTGGAGCCCGGATCAATCAAAGCATATACATCATGAGAGAATACCGATAATATACCAGTGACCACATCAGGAGAAGACTCAAGATCTTGGCGTCCAGCCAAAGCATAAATACGGTGCTGAGGACCGCTGGAACTGGGGGCTCCCCCTCTGCCTCTACCATGGCCAACTGACGCATGTGAACCTAGCCCCGTAGGGCATACAAATGCCGAAGATCCGGCTACCGACCCTGATGGCGGGGTCCTACCTCTACCATGTACTGAGGGGCAATCACGCATGATATGGCCTGGTCAACCACATGAATAGCAAACATCTGAACCCAATCGGCATCGACCCGAATGCGACTTCCCGCACTGGGAATATCGTGGGACAGGTGGCCCTAACTGGCCTGAATCATCTCTAAACTGAGGTCCTGAATAACTCGAACTCGGCCCCGAACGAGCAGATCTATCAAATCTCTGGCCTGAAACCCGTGGAGGTGCACTAGTCATAGAGTAGCCTGAATGTCTGGGAAACTGCTGCCTGTGTCCGCCTTTGGACTCACTCATTGGGCTTGAGGATCTGGCCCTCTTACTATGACCCCTATCCTGCTCGCGTTTACTTCTCCGCTGCTGTAGGTTTTCTTCTAAGTTCTGAGCATGTGCCTGAATCCGTGCAATATCCATACCGTCCTGAAGGGACGAAGTCAAGCATTTATCCATCAAGTGTGGCCCTAGGCCCTTTACGAATCGGTGTACCCGGTCGCCCATATCCGCTACCATGGCCGAAGCATACCTAGCCAAGGAATTGAAGCGGAGGCTATCCTCTAAGGCACTCATACTGCCTTGCCTCAAGTTTAAGAATTTATCGGCCCTAGCTCGCCGAACTTCTGGAGGCATATAATGACGGAGAAAGGCATCAACAAACTCTTGCCATACCGGAGGAGGTGCATTGGCTCCCCGTGAAGCCATCCATACCATATACCACTGGATCGAAACATCTCTCAATCTATATGATTCTAGCTCTACCGACTCGGTGTCTAAAGTATGTATCAACCGGAGCGTCCTTAGCATACCATCAATAAAGTCCTGAGGATCCTCCTCCAGCTTTGACCCAAAGAACTCCGGAGGGTTTAAAGTAATGAAATCACGGGCCCTTGCACTAACAGCCCTGTCACCCTGCCTCGTACCTTGCCGCTGACTCTGAGTAGCAACCAACTGTGTAAGCAACTGTATGGCCTCTTTTACATCTTGGCCAGATGCATCCGGTGGAGGAGCTGGAGGTGCTGGAGCTGGGGCTGAAGCTCCCTCATGCCCCTCAGTAATAGGGATTGTCTGGGAGGGGTGAGATTGGGCCGCACTCTGAACTGTTCTGATACCACTTTTGTCACGACCCGACTAGGGGGCCGCAACGAGCACCCGGTGCTAGCCCACCCGGGCACCCCTTAGCTTACACTCATACTCGCATCTAGATGAGCCACATCATATATCATACATTTCTAAGCATCAATCATACTAGTCCCATTGGACGACAACATCTTTAATCATCATAGGCAGCTATGCCACAACAATGTACATGGGCCGACGAGGCCAACAAAATGATATACAAAATATAGGCCGGCAAGGTCAGACATAACTAACCACATACACGTGACTACGAGCCTCTAAGAGTATAGCATATCACATGACCGGGACAGGACCCCGCTATGCCCATAATTATGTACACAAAAGAATAAGTACCCAAAAGCTATGGCTCCTAATGAGATGGAGCTCTGCTATGCAATCTCTGAATAAGCAACTATGAGTCCAGTCTGTCTCCCTGTGCACCTGCGAGCATGACGCAGCGTCCACAAACAAAAGGACGATAGTACGAAGAATGTACTGAGTATGTAAAGCATGATCAGCATCAATATAGAAGCATAATAGACAACTTAGGCAGTAACATAAGAGGGGAGACAACAATATCATCATCATGGCACTTACTTGCTTTCCATAGGGGCATTCCGTTTCTATTGCGTATCCGTATACATACATCCACATCCGTACTTAATTACTCTCATAATCATTTACATCTCATATACATAACATATTCACATATATAAATACATTTACATAACTTGCCCGACCATGAAGGTTCGGTGTTTCATACATACTTGGCCAACCAAGGCTCAAGGTCATACATACCTGGCCCTACCAAGGCATCAGGGTTATCCGTACCATCTGCAGAGGTGTGCGCGTTACGTAATCATATACATACTTTATACATATCCATATACATATATTCTTACCCGGCATCATAAGCTCGGGGTCATATTATAGCCCTTCATAGGCACACGAACATATAATAGCTCATAAGCATCTTTAGCATCATTTCTATCCTCATCGTTATCGTTACATCTATGTCATAGGCTTACTAGCTCAGAAGGTCAATCATTTGAAGGAATCGTAGACTTATAGTACGACTTATAGCTCAGAAGGTCAATCATTTGGATGCTCACGTTTCTAACTTCATTAAAGTCGTACTATCATTAGAATCGACAATTAGCACACATGGCTAAAGCTAGAGAAAATCGGACAACATTTCCTTTATTTATACGACATTCCTCCATATCGTAATTCAACTTCCAAACTTCAACAATACATTCACAATATCATAACAATGGCCATTAATAATCTACATTATCCACATTCTCAATTCACTTCCATTCATCCATATTCATGGTCGCAACACCCAACTTCGTCCGTTAATATACAATGTCTATTTCATGGTCTTAACGTCATTTATAACACATTCATGTCACAACACAACAACAATCATGATTCAATTCAACTATTTCTCAAAAACGTCACTATTCATCATTCATAACCCATTTTGCTATACTCTTCTAATGACCAAGCATTTTAAACTTCAAACACCTTGAACAATATATAAATATCATGAATCTTACCTTAGATGTCGTAGGAATGAGCCTTAGTTGATAATACTCCAGTTTGAGCAAAACCCTGGTTTCCCTCCATTTGGATTTCTTGACTTTAGATGATCTTTGATGGGTTCTTACTCTTGATTCACTTGTTTTATGTTGTTGATGGCTTATAATCCTTGAAAAATTGTGTAATAAATGTAGATAGATGTTTTAGAGAGAAGGATAAAATGTGGAAATGATTTCATGAACTTGGCCTCTTATTTAATAACCCATCACTGATCTGTCGGGTTCATTATACGGTCCATTATACGGTCTGTATAATGATTATACGGTCAGTGTAATGATTATACGGTCCATATAATTGACCGTGAAATGGGTCTCTCCTTCACCCTTCACTGTGAACGTTTTACGGTCCATTATACGGTCCGTATAACTGACCGTAAAACCTCACCAGCGAGCAACCTTTTCTGTGATGGTTTTACGGTCCATTATACGGTTCGTAAAACATTATACGGTCCATATAATGAGCCGTATAACCCATCGGTCCACTGAACTTATTCTCGTCACTTCGATTGATCTCCGATCCTTATGGAACCTTCTTAACACTTGTTTAATACTTCTTTAACAATCTAAGGGACGTTATAACTGTCACGACCCGGCTAGGGGGCCGCGACATACCACTTTTGTCACGACCCGGCTAGGGGGCCGCGACGAGCACCCGGTGCTACCCCACCCGGGCACCCCTTTATCATACATAACATAACATCTAGGTGAACCATAAATCAATTCGTGCTTTACTTATCGTTAATCATACTGTTCCCATTAGACGACCATCATCATTTAACATATCATAGGCATCTATGCCACATCATAAGTACAAGGACGATGAGGCCAACAAAAGATATACAAAACATGGGCCGACATGGCCGAACATCTCTACCCACATACACATGACTACGAGCCTCTAAGAGTATGACATATCGTATGAGCGGGACAGGACCCCGCTATGGCTATAATTATATACACAAAAGAATAAGTACCCAAAAGCTACGGCTCCGAAAGAATGGAGCTCTGCTATGCAATCTCTGAATAAGCAGCTATGGATCAAGTCTGTCTCCGTGAGCACCTGCGGGCATGACGCAGCGTCCACAAACAAAAGGACGTCAGTACGAAGAATATACTGAGTATGTAAAGCATGATCAACATCAATATAGAAGCATAATAGATATCATATGAAATAGCATAGGAGGGGAGACAATAATATCATCATCATGTCGCTTACTTGCATACATCGTCGTTCGTGTCCCATAATAATACTCGTACCTTACTTGTGCTCATATTCGTATACATGTCCTTATTCGTATCCCTATACTTAGTCTTTCCACTTTCATATTACATGGTCATTTCATATATATAGCCTTTACATAGCATACCCGACCTCATAGGATCGGTGTTTCATACATACTTGGCCAACCAAGGCTCAAGATCATACATACCTGGCCCTACCAATGCGTCAGGGTTATCCGTACCATCTGCAGAGGTGTGCGCGCGTTTCGTAATCGTATACATACTTTATACATAGTCATATACATATAGTCTTACCCGGCATCATAAGCTCGGGGTCTTATCATAGCCCTTCATAGGCATACATATACATATATCATAGCTTGTAAACATCTCTAGTCTCATTTTACTCTCATCATCATTACAATCCTCATCTTTATCGTTACATCTACATTACAGACTTACTCATTATACGAGGAACATAGTATAATCATAGTACATATCAAGGGTCGTGAGCTTATGAGCTCGGAATGTCAACCATGTGAAGACAACATACTCATATAGAGGAATTAGGAATTTGGCCAAGAACCATCCCTTATGAAAGAAGGGTTAGCCTTACATACCTTTTCGTCGGACTATTCTACACTTGCACGTTTCCTTCCAATGCTAGCGTTTATACCTTCATTAATATCATAACAATGGCCATTAGTCATTCACATTATCCACGTCATCTAGATTCCTCAATTTGCCTCTAATTTACCCACATTCATGGTCATAACACCCATCTTCGTCCATTCGTCTAAAGTGTTTAGTTCATGATCTTACTACCATTTATAACACACTCATATCACAACACAACAACATTCATAACTCAATTCAAACTATTTCTCAAAATGTCACTATTCATCATTCATGACCTAGTTGACCACATTTTGTACAATCCATGTATTTTAATTCTCCAATACCTTAAACATCTGGTAAAAATCATGAATCTTACCTTAGAAGTTGTAGGAACAAGCTTTGGTTGATAATACTCTTCTTTGAGCAAAACCCTAGTTTTTCTGCATTTGGATTTCTTGACTTGGATGATCCTTGATGATTCCCTTATCCTTGATTCACTTGTCTTAATGTTATTGATGGCTTATAATCCTTGAAAAATTATATAATAAATGTAGAGAAAAGTTCTAGAGAGAAGTGGTGTAATGTGGAAATGAAATAAGACAAGTCTTGATCCTCATATTTAATGAATTGGAAAATCTGTGCTGGGTGAACAGTGGTCGTCCATGGAGGTTTACGGTCCGTATTCCACTTTACGGACCGTCCCTCGTGGTCGTCTTTAAGCTTAAGCAGGACCAAAGACTTTGGCCTGCATGCATGTGATTTACGACCATGGTTTACGGGCCGTAAATCACTTTACGGTCCGTCCACCTGGTCGTATTATACCTTTTTCCTCAGTTGGCAGAAAGTTGAAGTTTGGCATGCCAGTTTACGACCTGGCAGTTTACGGACCATATACCAGTTTACGGTCCGTATTTGCACTTTACGACCACTGGCAGATAGCTGAAGCCTTTGCATGGAAGTTTACGTCTGCCAGGTTACGGACCGTATTGCACTTTACGGTCCGTATTTTGCAATATACGACCACTGGGCAGTTTTGCCAACTTTCAATTTTTCTCATTTCTCGACTTTTCATTCTAATCATCCACATCCCTTTACATACATTTCCCATGCAACATTATACACTCGCACTCCTCGCACACACCATTAGTTCATTTACTTGCGTACCAACGGGAAATTTTTCGAGGTGTAACATTCTACCCCCCTTAGGAACATTCGTCCTCGAATGTTAAAGGCTTGGGGAATTATATAAAAATTTCACCAGAGTTTCCTCTGTATTGTGGCACTACCACCCTGTCACAACAACCCACAATAGCAATGCCTCACAGGGCAATAATACAACAGCACTAGAAATTTGGCCACACACGACTTGAATGTATAAAAAGGGGAAACATGCATACCTTATGATTTTGACGTCTCATCTTGGACTTCTTCCAAGGGCTGAAATAAATGTGGGTATTTGGATCGCATATTCTCTTCCGCTTCCCATGTCATTTCCTCCCAATTGTTATTTCTCCACAGAACTTTAATTGAGGCCACTTCTTTGCTTCTAAGCCTCCGTACTTGCCTATCTAATATGGCAATGGGCATTTCATCATAAGTTAAATTTTCTGTCACTTGAATATCATTCACTGGGACTATCGTCGTAGGATCTCTAACACACTTCCGAAGCATCGAGACATGAAATACTGGATGGACTGACTCCAAATCTGGAGGTAGATCTAGCTCATAGGCAACTTTACCTATTTTGCGCACAATTTCGTATGGCCCAATATACCGGGGACTGAGCTTCCCCTTTTTGCCAAATTTCATCACGCCCTTCATCGGCGACACTTTCAAGAATACCCAATCTTTCACTTCGAACTCTAAGTCTCTTCGACGATTATCCGCATAGGACTTCTGACGACTTTGAGCCGCTAGCAACCGATCTTGTATGAGCTTAACTTTCTCTATGGCTTGCTGGACCAAGTCTGGCCCTATCAACTTAGCTTCTCCGGTTTCAAACCACCCAATTGGGGATCTACACTTTCGCCCATATAGAGCTTCATACGGTGCCATTTGAATGCTAGAATGATAACTGTTATTGTAAGCAAACTCAATGAGTGGCAAATGGTCATCCCAATTTCCTCCAAAATCTATCATACATGCCCGTAACATATCTTCAAGAGTCTGAATAGTACGTTCAGCTTGCCCATCGGTCTGTGGGTGAAATGTCGTGCTTAGGCGCACTTGGGTCCCTAAACCTTCTTGGAAAGACCCCCAAAACTTGGCTGTAAACTGAGTTCCTCTATCGGAGATAATAGATACCGGAACGCCATAGAGTCTCACTACCTTTTTGAGATAGAGCTTTGCATAATCTTCTGCCACATAGGTCGTCCTGACCGGTAAGAAATGAGCTGACTTTGTGAGTCTATCCACAATCACCCATATGGAATCATACTTACGTCGAGAACGGGGTAACCCTGTAATGAAATCCATATTAATCACTTCCCACTTCCAAGTTGGGATTTCTATAGATTGCAATAAGCCACCCGGCTTTTGGTGTTCTATCTTCACTTGTTGGCAATTAGGACACTGAGCTACGAATTCCGCTACGTCTTTCTTCATCCCATTCCATCAATATATAGTCTTAAGATCATGATACATTTTCGTCGCTCCGGGGTGAACGGAGGAACGGGAACAATGAGCTTCTCTCAAAATCTGGTGGCGTAAACTTGCCACATCGGGAACATATAACCAGCCTCGACATCGGAGAACTCCGTCTTCCGAAAGGTCAAATGATGACTCCTCCTTCTGAGGGAGTGTATCTCTATACTGCATTAGCATGGGATCCTCATATTGTCACTCTTTTACTTCCGCTACTAATGATGAAACTGCTGAATTCTGAATAGTAGCTCCGCTGCTACCTGAGTCCACCACTCGGACTCCTAGGCTAGCTAACTGCTGAAGATCACGGGCCATCTCTTTCTTTTCTGGTCGTACATCACTTAGACTTCCCATCGACCTACGACTAAGAGCATCAGCCACCACATTTGCCTTTCCGGGGTCGTATAGGATTTCAACATTATAGTCTTTTAGCAACTCTAGCCATCGTCGTTGCCGCAAATTCAACTCTTTCTGCTTGAAGATATAATGGAGACTCTTATGATCTGTATAAATATCCACGTGGACACCATATAAGTAATGTCTCCATATCTTTAAAGCATGGACCACCGCGGCCAATTCTAAGTCATGGGTAGGATAATTCTGCTCATGTTTTCGTAATTGTCTAGAAGCATACGCAATCACCTTACCATTTTGCATCAATACACAGCCTAGCCCGATGCCTGAAGCATCACAATAAATAACATATCCTACCAATCCCTCTGGAAGTGTCAAGACTGGGGCGGAAGTCAGTCCGTCTTTCAACTCTTGGAAACTATGCTCGCAAGCATCTGTCCATTGAAACTTAGATGACTTTTGAGTCAACTTGGTGAGCGGTGCAGAAATAGAAGAGAAATCCTCAACAAATCTTCTGTAATAACCTGCTAAGCAAAAAAAGCTACGAACCTCCGTAGGGGTCGTGGGCCTTGGCCAAGTCTTCACTGCCTCAATCTTTTGGCTATCCACTCGAATACCGTCAGCTGCAACAATGTGGCCCAGAAATGCCACTGAGTTCAACCAAAACTCGCATTTGGAAAACTTCGCGAATAACTCTCGGGTTCGAAGAACTCCAAGGACAATATGCAAGTGATCCGTATGTTCTGCCTCGGATCTAGAATACACTAGGATATCATCGATGAATACAATCACGAATAGATCCAGAAAAGGCCTGAATACATTGTTCATTAAGTCCATAAACACTATCGGTGTATTAGTTAGCCCAAACGACATTACTCGGAACTCGAAATGGCCATATCTTGTTCTGAAAGCTGTCTTCGGGATATCTTTCTCCCTAACTCTTACTTGGTGATACCCGGACCTCAAATCAATCTTTGAAAACCATTTGGCACCTTGCAATTGATCAAATAAATCATCAATCCTCGGGAGGGGATACTTGTTGTTAATTGTCACTTTATTCAATTGTCGATAATCAATGCACATTCTCAAAGAGCCATCCTTCTTCCGGACGAACAATACGGGTGCTCCCCAAGGGGATGAACTAGGCCTAATGAAGCCTTTTTAAAGCAAGTCTTTTAATTGCTCCTTTAACTCTTCGGGTGCCATCCTATAGGGAGGAATAGATATGGGATTAGTGTCTGGCAACACGTCAATAGAAAAATCAATCTCCCGCTCGGGAGGAAGGCCTGGAAGCTCTTCCGGGAACACATCCGGAAATTTGTTCACTACCGGAACTGACTGAAGAGTCGACGACTCAGCTTCTACATCTTGAACTCGTACTAGGTGATAAATGCACCCTTTCGTGATCATCTCCCTTGCCTTTAGATTGGAAATAAACCTACCTTTTGGTGATGCCGCATTCCCTTTCCATTCTAATACTGGTTCTCCCGGAAACTGGAAACGAACCATCTTCATTCGACAATCAACATTGGCATAACAAGAAGCCAACCAATCCATGCCCATAATAATGTCAAAATCTACCATTTCTAGCTCATGCAAATCAATCATGGTACGACGATCACAAATCACAATCACATAATTCCTATATACTCGGCTAGCTATTACCGAGTCACCCACGGGTGTAGACACCTCAAAGGGTTTGATAGACTCCGGCTCAATTATAAATCGACCCGCAATATATGGAGTAACATATGATAATGTGGAGCCCGGATCAATCAAAGCATATACATCATGAGAGAATAACGATAATATACCTGCGACCATATCAGGAGAAGACTCAAGATTTTGGCGTCCAGCCAAAGCATAAATACGGTGCTGAGGACCGCTAGTACTGGGAGCTCTGCCTCTACCTCTACCATGGCCGACTGGCGCATGTGAACCTGGCCCCGTAGGGCGTACAAATGCCGAAGATCCGGCTACCGACCCTGATGGCTGGGTCCTACCTCTACCATGTACTGAGGGGCAATCACGCATAATATGGCCTGGCCGACCACATGAATAGCAATCATCTGAACCAAATCGGCATCGACCCTAATGCATCTTCCCACACTGGGAACACGGTGGTACGGGTGGCCTTGACTGGCCCAAATCGCCTCTGAACTGAGGTCCTGTATAACTCGGACTCGGCCCTGAACGAGCAGATCTATCAAGGCCCTGGCCTGAAAAACCGTGGAGGTGGACTGGTCATAGAATAGCCTGAATGGCTGGGAAACTGCTGTCTGTGTCCGCCCCTGGACTCGCTCCTCGAACCCGAAGGTCTGGCCCTCTTGTTATGGCCCCTATCCTTCTCACGTTCATTTCTCCGCTGCTGTAGGTGTTCCTCTAATTCCTGAGCATGTGCCTGAATGCGGGAAATATCCATGCCATCCTGAAGGGACGCAGTTAAGCATTTATCCATCAAGTGTGGCCCTAGGTCTTTCACGAACCGGTGCACCCGATCGCCCATATCTGCTACCATGGCCGAAGCATACCTAGCCAAGGAATTGAAGCAGAGACTATACTCTGTAGCACTCATGCTACCTTGCCTCAGATTCAAAAATTTATCGGCCCTTGCTCGCCGAACTTCTGGAGGCATATAGTGACCGAGAAAAGCATCAACAAACTCTTGCCATACCGGGGGAGGTGCATTGGCTCCCCGTGCAGCCATCCAAACCGTATACCACTGGATTGAGACATCCCTCAACCTATACGACGCTAGCTCTACCGACTCAGTGTCTAAAGCATGTATGAATCAGAGCGTCCTCAACATACCGTCTATGAAGTCCTGAGGATCCTCCTCCAGTTTCGACCCAAAGAATTCCGGGGGTTTCAAAGCAATGAAGTCACGGGCCCTTGCACTAACAGTCCTGTCACCTTGCCTTGCGCTTGGCCTCTGAGTCTGGGCCGCAACCAACTGAGTCAACAAATTAATGGCCTCTCTCACATCTTGGCCTGAAGCATTCGGTGGAGGAGCTGGAGCTAGGGCTGAGGCTCCCACGTGCTCCTCAGTAATAGGCACTGTCTGGGAGGACTGAGATTGAGCCGCACTCTGGGACTCATCTTCCTCTACTACCGGTGGCGGTGCTCTTTCAGCCAGCTTTTCTGCCACCGTCTTGCCCTTTTGGGCTGCTGTAGCCTTTTTTCTTTTTAGGCATCTCTGAAATACACAACACACGATTTAGGAACAAGAATTTCTTACAACATAGCTCTATCGCACGATTCTTATGAAGAAAGAAGGGCATATATTCCTAAAATGTTCGCAGCTTCTCGTTTATAAGTGTGGCGCGCAACACACCCATAACCAAGACTCTACTAGACACGGCTCGTAGACACATCCTAGGACTGAACTGCTCTGATACCACTTTTGTCACGACCCGGCTACCCCACCCGGGCACCCCCTTATCGTACATAACATAACATCTAGGTGAACCATAAGTCAATTCGTGCTTTTCTTATCGTTAATCATACTGATCCCATTAGACGACCATCATCATTTAACATATCATAGGCATCTATGCCACATCATAAGTACAAGGCCGACCAGGCCAACAAAAGATATACAAAACATGGGCCGACATGGCCGAACATCTCTACCCACATACACATGACTACGAGCCTCTAAGAGTATGGCATATCGTATGAGCGGGACAGGACCCCGCTATGCCCATAATTATATACACAAAAGAAAAAGTACCCAAAAGCTACGGCTCCGAAAGAAATGGAGCTCTGCTATGCAATCTCTGAATAAGAAGCTATGGATCAAGTCTGTCTCCCTGAGCACCTGCGGGCATGACGCAGCGTCCACAAACAAAAGGACGTCAGTACGAAGAATGTACTGAGTATGTAAAGCATGATCAACATCAATATAGAAGCATAATAGATATCATATGAAATAGCATAGGAGGGGAGACAGTAATATCATCATCATGTCGCTTACTTGCATACATCGTCGTTCGTGTCCCATAATAATACTCGTACCATACTTGTGCTCATATTCGTATACATGTCCTTATTCGTATCCCTATACATAGTCTTTCCACATTCATATTCATATTATATACATGGTAATTTCATATATATAGCCTTTACATAGCATACCCGACCTCATAGGATCGGTGTTTCATGCATACTTGGCCAACCAAGGCTCAAGATCATACATACCTAGCCCTACCAAGGCGTCAGGGTTATCCGTACCATCTGCAGAGGTGTGCGCACATTTCGTAATCGTATACATACTTTGTACATAGTCATATACATATAGTCTTACCCGGCATCAAAAGCTCGGGGTCTTATCATAGCCCTTCATAGGCATACATATACATATATCATAGCTTGTAAACATCTCTAGTCTCATTTTACTCTCATCATCATTACAATCCTCATCATTATCGTTACATCTACATTATAGACTTACTCGTCATACGAGGAACATAGTATAATCATAGTACATAACAAGGGTCGTGAGCTTATGAGCTCGGAATGTCAACCATGTGAAGACAACATACTCATATAGAGGAATTAGGAATTTGGGTAAGAACCATGCCTTATGAAAGAAGGGTTAGCCTTACATACCTTTTCGTCGGACTATTCTACACTTGCACGTTTCCTTCCAATGCTAGCGTTTATACCTTAATTAATATCATAACAATGGCCATTAGTCATTCACATTATCCACGTCATCTAGATTCCTCAATTTGCCTCTAATTTACCCACATTCATGGTCATAACACCCATCTTCGTCCATTCATCTAAATTGTTTAGTTCATGATCTTAATACCATTTATAACACACTCATATCGCAACAAAACAACATTCATAACTCAATTCAAACTATTTCTCAAAATGTCACTATTCATCATTCATGACCTAGTTGACCACATTTTCTACAATCCATGTATTTTAATTCTCCAATACCTTAAACATCTGGTAAAAATCAAGCATCTTACCTTAGAAGTTGTAGGAACAAGCTTTGGTTGATAATACTCTTCTATGAGCAAAACCCTAGTTTTTCTGCATTTGGATTTCTTGACTTGGATGATCCTTGATGATTCCCTTATCCTTGATTCACTTGTCTTAATGTTATTGATGGCTTATAATCCTTGAAAACGCATATAATAAATGTAGAGAGAAGTTCTAGAGAGAAGTGGTGTAATGTGGAAATGAAATAAGACAAGTCTTGATCCTGATATTTAATGAATTGGAAAATCTGTGCTGGGTGAACAGTGGTCGTCCATGGAGGTTTACGGACCGTCCCTCGTGGTCGTCTTTAAGCTTAAGCAGGACCAGAGACTTTGTCCTGCATGCATGGGATTTACGATCATAGTTTACGGGCCGTAAATCACTTTACGGTCCGTCCACCAGGTCGTATTATACCTTTTTCCTCAGCTGGCAGAAAGTTGAAGTTTGGCATGCCAGTTTACGACCTGGCAGTTTACGGACCGTATACCAGTTTACGGTCCGTATTTGCACTTTACGACCACTGGCAGACAGCTGAAGCCTTTGCATGGCAGTTTACGTCTGCCAGTTTACGGACTGTATTGCACTTTACGGTCCGTATTTTGCAATATACGACCACTGGGCAGTTTTGCCAACTTTCAATTTTTCTCATTTCTCGACTTTTCATTCTAATCATCCACATCCCCTTACATACATTTCCCATGAAACATTATACACTCGCACTCCTCGCACACACCATTAGTTCATTTACTTGCGTACCAACGGGAAATTTTCCGAGGTGTAACAATAACTCCTTCCCAAAACGCCCTCAAGTCATCATTAACCCGTTATTCGTATTTCCACTAGTTCATTCACTTGCGTACCAACGGAAGATTTTTCGAGGTAATATGAATGTCGATACTTCTCCACTTGAGTCGGTACCTGTAGTGAGGGAGTTTCCTGAGGTGTTTCCGACAGATTTACCAGGTCCACTGGATCGCGACATTATTTTCTGTATTGAGCTGGAGTCGGGTACTAAGCCCAGTTCTATCTCACCATAACATATGGCACCAGCAAAGTTGCAGGAGTTGAAAAGAACAATTGCAAGACATGTTCATTAGCCTTAGTGTTTCCCCTTAAGGTGCTCCGTTGTTGTTTTTTAATAAAAAGGGTGGGACTATGCGTATGTCTATGTATTATCTACAGTTGAGCAAGGTTACCATCAAGAACAAGTATCCCGTTCCTCGGATTGATGATTTGTTTGATCAGCTTCAAGGTGCATCGGTCTTTTCTAAGATCGATTTGAGTTTCGATTATCACCAGTTGAAGTGTAATGACCAGCTAAATCGTTATGGACATTTTGACCATTTTACCCCGACCAGTTCCTTTCTGGCACTAGGAGTGAGCCAAATGAAAACTCAAAGAGCTAGAGTTCTAAAAACTGAGGCATTTGATGTCATTTTTTGTGCTTGTTTAAAAATATTGGCTCATTTTCGTTGGGGGCTGACTTAGTAAATTAGACCTCTATTAGGAATTTTAAGGCCACGGGTGAATCCGTAGCGTGTTTTTACATATGTGTGCATGGTTGGTTTGTGCTTGTAGGGCCTCGGATTGATGTTGGGATTTTGGGGGAAAATCTGGTAGAAAACCAGAGGTCACTGGTTCGGAGGAGACCGTTGCAGCAGGCGAGGGCCATTGTAGCAGCCTGCCACATCGGGGCACCGATCGCTGCCACAGAATTTCAAGAATTAGTAAAGTCCGCCATAGCGGGACCGCTACAGCGCGGTGTTAACTGCTACGGCGAGTCGGGTGAGTTAATGAGGTCCGCCATAGTGGTGGTATTTTTTGCTAAGCCGAGACCGTTCCAGCAAGACTAGTGACTGCTGCAGCGGTCGATAGGAGACAGAAACCCAGTTTTATATTGATGACTTCGAGGCATTACCCACATAACTCCAAAAACTGTTCTCAAAAAAGTGAGAGGCGAATTTCCTAGAGTCTCTGTGGATTCTTTTTTGAGGGTAAGTCTTAACCTTTTTCCTTGTTCAATCTATTATCATCTTTAAGTTTATATACTACTTAATTTCTCTAATGGTGAATGAAAAGACTAGAACCCTGGAATTGTTAAACCCTTGAATAATTGGTGAGTTGTGGATTTTATTATTGTTTAATCACCTAGGATTGTAGGAAATCACTTTTTAGGAATGGAATTTGATTTCTTATGGTGAAAATTGTATATTGAGACTTAGGGTTCATTAAAAATGAGAACTTTGGCCTAAAATCTATTTTGAAAGGGGTAACTTTATTGGAAAACCCCATAAATTGAAAGATTATGATTGTTGGGATTGCTATTATGATAAATTTATTATTAAATGATAGTTCACCCATTTGAAAGGGGTAGAAGTAATTGGGTCTTCTTCCCTAATTATTGTTCTTATTTGATTAGAAGGTTTATTTCTTACTTAGCATTATATTGTTAGACTTTGAGCGTTCTGAGGCATTACGAAAGGGGAAAAGCTCTTGCGGAGTAACTTGCATTGTTTCTGTTCTGCATCTGAGGTAGGTTATGGATTACTTAAGTTAGACTTTGATTAGTAGATTTTATGTGTAGTAGAATTGATTGGAGAAAGCATGCATAGGTCTTCAGACATGAAAGACATTACTTAGGTTGGTATGATTCCTGATTATATGGGCTTGTCGCCATTGCTTTATATACCGAAACCTGAGGTGAAATTGTTTTGTTATCAGAAGGAAGGATTCAATATATACTCTTTTTGTTGATTGATATGGTTGCATATTCATGCTGTGTTGAGTTGATTATCTGAATCATTTTAGGACTTGTGGCATTGTGCTTTGCATTTATTGACATTGAATTTATTGACTGACCATGTTCCATATTAATTGTTGGACTGGAATATGTTGAGATACATATTGTGAACAAATACAAAAACATTTGAAAGGGGGTGAGGATGTGGTCTAGTTATGGGCTCATAATCAAAGGTCAGTTCCAAAGCGAGTGGTACGTGGACAGCGTAGGTCCCCTGAAGATCATGACTAATGAGCACAAATAGCCGTTGGCATGTGTGTATGGTTAAGATACTATTATTGGCTATGTTGCATTACATTGGACTTATCTTAATCTTGTGATGTATTGTTGATTCTTTGATGTGTGACTTTGACCCCTGTTGTGTTGTTATACTGTTGAGCCTATATGCCTGTTTACTTGATTTTATGAACATATGCATGATACTACTCTTAGTCGGCCTATGATATCTATCGGTACATAGTATTTGTACATATACTACCTCGTTGCACCGTTTTTTAGTGTTGATTGTGTGCCATAGACTTCTTCCAGACCTCACATCTTGTAACGACCTATTTAGTCGGTATAGTCTGTTCGGTATTTTCGTCGGTTTTCAAGCATTGATTAGCTCACGTTTTTTTCTGAGGGGACCATTGACACGCTTCTGGAGGTGTCTAGACCAGATTTGGGCATCTTTTGGGACATATAGGCTTAAAGTGATGAATAGTTGACCCAAAGTTGACTTTTGGGTAAACAAACATTTTTAGAATTTCATTGATTCCGAGTGGTCTGGATGGTCATTTAGAACTTGTGTGTGTATTTGGTTCGGTTCCCAATGCACTCAGATGCATTTTGGGACTTGGGTTGGGAAATTGGATCTAAGGCATCGGGGGTTGACTCGGTCAACGAGACCTCCGTTGGGAATTCTGAGGCCACGAGCGCGTTTGTAGCACGTTTTTATGTGTGTCTGTGTGTATGGCATGTGAGCAGATGGCCTTGGGAACTAGACGAAAAATCGAATCGAATTGCAGAGTTTGGGAAGTTTTCTGATGTCTGGTGCCCGCTTTGGCGGCTCCAACATCGCAGCAGTGGTACTGCTGGGGCGGTAACCCTACTGCTGAAGCGGTACAAGCTTTTTAGGCTTGACCGCTAGGGCGGCGCAGCTGGGGCGGTCCCAGTACCGCTAAAGCGGGTGACGGGCAGTTTGTAACATTAATAAAGTCTTAAAAGCCCTTAGACCCTCATTATGTCCCATTTCGATATTTGTGCTTGAAGGAATTGTTCTTAAGGATATTTGGAGGAGAATTTAGGAGGTAAATCTTTGCTTATTTCTTCACTCTTCCTTTAGCCATAATCATGTTAGATTTCCTCTTTCCCTTAATAAACCCATGGTGATGGGAGTTGAAAGAGGGTTGTGGAAGACCATTGTCCCTAGGCTTATTAATGATAAATTGGTGATGTTTATGTTAGATATTGACTAATCTAAGTTTATTAATTATATATCTTCCACTTTTAACGTGGAATTTCGGAATCAGAGACTTAGGGTTTATACCCAATTTGTGGGTTTTACTTGAAATCAAGAATTAGGCTAATCCTTGAGTTAAATCAACAATTAGTGGTTGGATTATGATTACCTAGCACTTAATTTGGTATTTTGTTCTCGAATTTCCCATTTTGCCCTTGTGGACCCGTTTCCCCAATTTCTAGGGTTACAATTGACCTAATTTGAGTAATAGCAATATTAGTATCATTCTTCATGATTTCTAATATAGAATTCGATTATGCTTAGGCTACTTTGGTTCTGAGGTTCAGCAGAAGGGCAAGGCAAAAAAAGTAAGTTGTTGGTGTTGCGGTTCGGCCATCCAGGTAGGTTATGGCTTACCTTTGGTGAGTCTTCGTATAGCAAAGCACATATTTAAATTATAATGTCGGAGACAACATAACCTTTAGGTATGAAGTCGGGTTGGATATTGCCTTAGATTGGGCTATGATGTGTGTTGGGACTAGCTGCCCCATTATGTGTGCTTTAATTGTTTTATTGTGCTGGCTTGATGTCATGAGTAATTGGTAGATATTGAATCCTGTTTTTCGTCTTGATTGGGATATAATTGACATATCCATTGTGGTATTTGTGATTCGGTTACATCATTAGCATATCCACTATTGGTATTGTGATATTGATGTATTTTTCGCATACCCACTGTTGGTATTGTGATATGATACATTGTTGGCGTACCCCATTATAGGTACTTGTGATATTGAACTTGATTGTTGATGATTGATACACACGTTGCACGTATTCCCACTCATTCATGATGCATGGCCGGTACCTGCTGATGATTCGGTATCGTTGATTGAGTAAACTGATATTTTGATAAAATCTTTTACTTGAGTGATCATGAGAAGGCCGATGTCCGAGGATCAATTCCGGAATCGTTGGCTGTGTGAAACTGATATTTGATAAACTCTTTTACTTGAGTGATTGTGAGATGGCCGATGTCCGAGGATCAATTCCGGAATCGTTGATTGTGTGAAACTGATATTTGATAAACTTTTTTACTTGAGTGATTGTGAGATGGCCGATGTCCGATGATCCATTCCGGCATCGTTGTTGAATGGCCGATTCTGATAATATATTCAGAATCGTTGTTAGTGCATGGACTCCGTCGGTCCCCCAGGGTGGTGCCGGTTAGAACCCCCCGTGGGCAAAGATCTGAGGTCCTGTTTGTCTGTTGGGCAAAGATCCGGGACGGGTGGCACTTAGACTTCGCGAGTCACGCTGGGTTGTGCTACCGAGACGTCGATATTTCTGTTCGGAGTGCATGTGTACACCGCATTTGCATGGCATTGCATTGCACTCATACCATTACTGCATTGCATTGCATTATGACTTGACTGTGATGTTTGGTGTTGTATTGTGATATTTGATTGGATACCTTCAGACTTGGCACATTTGGGATTAGATGCTCTACGTAGGTGATGACGGATAATTGGAATTTATTACATTGTCTTATACTTGTTGGTTTCCCTCCTTATCTGCTTTATTTTCTGGATTGTGTTAGTTATGCTTAGTCAGCTGATGATGCCTACCAGTACTGTTGTTTGTACAGACCTGCACTTACTGCATTCTTTTATGAATGCAGAGTACCAGGTCGGATCCACTTCTGTGACCCGTGGCTGATTGACGCATTCAGCTTTCTCTCGAGTTTCTAGGGTGAGCATGGCCGTCCACTGACCTTGAAGACTTTCTTATCATATGTCCTACTTATTTCAGAGACATAGACATTTGATGTATTAGTATTCTAGATTGTAGTAATTCCCCTTAGATGTTCTTGTATTATTCAGACTAGACCAAGAGGGTGTTTGTTGTCTTCCACATTATATATATATATATATATATATATATATATATATATATATATATATATATATATATATATATCGTGAGACTTACGTATTTTTTCTGTTCCGTTGCTTAATTTCCATCCTTTTATGTATTGGTTCATTATTGGGGTGAGGGTTCGCTTACTAAGGTGGAAAGGTAAGTGCCTGCATGGCCTAGGCTAAATGCGTCGTGACAAGTTGGTATTAGAGCCTTAGGTTACCCAATCTTTAATACAAGAGCGTGTCTAGTGAGTCTCGTGGATCGGTATGATGAGCTCCGTACTTATCTACGGGAGGCTATAGACATTTAGGAAATCTCACTTCCTTTCTTTCCGTCGTGCTACTTTATTCAAATTGGTATCTGACTCTTATCTATTCTCTTATAGATGGTGAGGACTCAAGCTACTATGACCCAAGGTCAGGTACCAGAACTCGTAGCTATGGCTGCCACCCGAGGGCGAGCGACAGCCAGAGGGCGCAGCAAAGCGAGAGGCAGCGGGGCTGCCCTAGCCAGGGGTAGAGCTCGGGTAGTAGGACAGCATCGAGAGAGATCTCCATCTTCCGAGCTCGAGGATGTGGCTCCAGCTCAGACCCAGCCTGAGTATCTTCTGATCAGGCCATGCATGATACTATGGCCAGAGTATTGCTTCATCTTGATACCCAGCAGGCGGCAACCTGTGTTACAACACCCGGCGGGGGCTCACAGACTAGGGGTGGGGCGCAGACCCCTAAGCAGGGACCTACGTGGGTAATATATCCCGCTGCAGCTATGACTCCTCACATTGATACGATACTCTCTCTTGGTGATGAGAATAGGCCCATGGAGGGTGCTGTTATGACTGCTTCTAATAAAGAGCTGGTTGGGAGATTTAGGAAGTTAGAGCCGCCGAGGTTTGCTGGTACCTCATCTGAGGATGCCTATGAGTTTATTCTTGATACACATAAGTTGTTGCACCGTATGGGGATGGTGGAGACCCACGGCCTTAACTATGTGTTCTACCAGTCCTGTGGTGGCATGAGGTCATAGTGGAGAGGCTACCTTGCTAGCAGACCAGTGTGCGCGCATCCACTTACTTGGGAGCAGTTCTATGGGGTGTTTCTGGAGAGGTATGTGCTACGTTCGTGGAGGGATGAGTGTCAAGGTTAGTTCCTCGACCTCCGTCAAGAGGGCATGCCGATTACTACCTATGCGCTATCCTTCTCCTATCTAGCCAATTACTCATATCCCTTGATTCCGACGGGGGTAGGCAGGATCCGGTGGTTCATTAGTGGGTTGGATGGTACTCGTCAACTGCCCTATGTCCAGCTTGAGGCCGAGGGCGTTTTGTTCCAGACCATTGTTTATTGTGCAGTAAGAGTTGAGGCCACGAGGGATAAAGCAGCTAGGCCTCCTGTTGGAAATCCTTGACGCAACAACGACGGGTATTATTTCTGTTCGGGGTCAGTCTACTACTGTGTAATTTGATCCCGGATCCACTTATTCGTATGTATCTGCATTTCATGTCGTTGGTTGGGATTTGCCTTGTGATAGCATAGATATACCTGTTCATGTGTCTACTCCGGTCGGAGATTCTGTGGTTGTTGATCGAGTCTACCGGACTTGTTTGGTCAATTTATTGGGTACGACACTTGGGTAGATTTGAACATTCTTGATATAGTGAACTTTGATATGATATTGGATATGTGCCGGCTTCCTCCCTATCATGCGATCTTGGACTATCACACCAAGACAGTCACCTTAGCCATCCCGGGCATTCCTAGGCTTGAGTGGAGAGGTACTGCTAGTCTCGCTCCGAAGAAGATCATTTCCTTCCTTCGGGTGAAGAAGTTAGCAAGTAAGGGGTGTTTAGCGTATTTGGCGCATGTTTGTGATACGACTGTTGCACCTCCACCTTTTGAGTTTATCCCTATTGTGAGCGAGTTCGCGGAGGTTTTCTCATCGGATCCACCGAGTATGCCACCTGATCGCGACATTGATTTTTGTATCAATGTGGACTCGGGCACTCGTCCAATATCCATCCCACCATATCGGCTGGCACCTGCCGAGTTGAGGGAGCTTAAGGAGTAATTGCAGGATTTACTGAGCAAGGGGTTCATTAGACCTAGCATATTCCCTTAGGGTGCTCCTGTGTTATTCGTAAAGAAGAAAGATAGGACCATGAGGATATGTATTGATTACCGTCAGTTGAAAAAGGTCACTATTCGGAACAATTATCCTATGCCTCGTATTGATGATCTATTTGACCAGCTTCAGGGCGCTTCGGTACTTTTGAAGATTTATTTGCGTTCCGGCTATCACCAGTTGAAGATCAGGGCGGAGAATGTTCCGAAAACAGCATTTCGTATGAGATACGGACACTATGAGTTTCTGGTGATGTATTTTGGGCTTACCAATGCTACGGCTGCATTTATGACCTTAATGTATGGCATCTTTAGGCCATTCCTTGATTCCTTTGTGATTGTGTTCATTGATGACATCTTGGTGTACTCCAAGAGTAGAGAGGAGCATGAGAGCCATCTTCGTACTGTTCTGGGGTTGTTGAAGAAACGTAGCCTGTTTGCTAAATTTTCTAAGTGTGAGTTCTGGTTGGCGTCTGTAGCATTCTTTGGCCATGTGGTGTCTACGGATGAGATTATGGTCGATCCACAAATGATTGAGGCTGTGAGAGGTTGGGCGAGGCCCACTACTGTTACTGAGATTTGTAGCTTTATGGCTTTGGCCTATTATTACCGTTGCTTTGTGAATGGTTTTGCTGCCATTGCTTCATCCTTGACCAGATTGGCTCAGAAGGATGTTCCCTTCCAGTGGACGGATGATTGTGAGAAGAGCTTTCAAAAGCTCAAGCTTCTTTTGACTACAGCCCTGATCCTAGCCTTACCCGTGGAAGGTAAGGATTTCGCTATCTATTGTAATGCCTCCCGTATGGGTTTGGGTGCGGTATTGATGCAGGAGGGTAGAGTGATAGCTTATGCTTCCCGTTAGTTAAAATTTCACAAGAAGAATTACCCTACCCATTGTTACACCCCGTACTTTTATATGTAAAATTTTGCCGTGAGTTAGTTGGCGAAGACTTAAAAGGCGAGGTTGTCGCCAAGGTCATAAGAAATTATTCATGCTCATTCTTTATACATGAGAACTTGGTATCATATTTAGTAAGTATCGGGAAGGTTGGATGTTAAGCAAATCGAAGAAATTAAGTTTGTTGAAACTTTGGGAAAACTCGGCAGAATTCCGGACATACATTTCGGGTCAACTTTGGGGAGGCATATCTCCTAGAACACAAAGAGTTACGAAAGCCATAACCTATGCATTCATAAGATCAGCGAGTCTACTTTCCAACGCAACTGACAGATGTGAATTCGCATATCGACGCTGGAAGTTATGGGCCGTCGAAGTGTCGACGATCCATCGATGCACATCGACGACCCGTCAATTTTCAGGCGCTCTAGCTGATGTATATATGCACCTATTTCGTGATTGTTTTCATTCCAAACCACACTAACAGACCCTAAACACTCCCCTAATACTCATCAATACTCTCCCAACCTTTCTTTATCATCCAAGTAAGATTCGAGCCCCAAAAACCCGAGCTAGTGAAGGGAAAGTTGTTCTTAGGGTTTCTATTGAAGTTGTTGAGTTTAGGAGTTGGATTTGGAGTTTGGTTCTTGGATTTCCAGCCACTTTAAGGTATGTATACTATTCTTATCTTTTCTACTAAGTTGATTACCAAGAGTTTTAGTGATTTAAAGTAAAGGAAATATAGTTATGGAAGCGGTGAGTTATTTGAGTCAAACTAAGATTAGGGGCTGTTTTTGGGAGATGTTTTAGCATGGATTTGATTATGTTGTGATATGAAAGTATTGACATAAGTTGTTTGTGAAGGAATTCCTCAATTTAAAGTAAAGGAAAACATGATATGAAGGACCTAAACGAGCTTGTTGATGTGATTGCCTTGAAGACTGTTTCGATTGGAATTTTGGAGAGATTTCTACTTGTTTATGTTGCTGTATATTTTAACTGTTCTTGTTGATGATGTTTTGTGTGTTGTGCACCGTTTGGGAGTTGGATAGGAGCAAGAATTATAGGGGAAATGCTGCCCGAATTTCGTTAAGTTTCATACGTTAGTAAGGGATGTATATGGCCTAATTGTAATTCGTGTTATCTTGGTTGTAGTGTTACAAGCTCGGTAAGTACGCATCGGACATTAGGTAGACTCCATGGTATGTTAAGGTTGTTCCTTTTATTCTTTTTGCATGATCTTTACTATCCGACCGAACAAGTGAGAAAGTAAATTCCAAAGAATCTACTCTTAGATATTACAGGATTTATCATATTCTTGATTCCTTATGTTCATGTCCATGACTTCTAGGGATCTTTTGTTATCTAGAGTAAGCTCGAGTGTATTTTCATGAGTCTTTAATGCATTATATATAAATGTATAATTATTTTCTAACACCGTGCATATTTGGCCGGACATGACTCCACTTCAGTGGGCGGCTTATGGATAATGATAACACTGTGCCTATTTGGTCGGACAGGACACCACTTCGGTAGGCGGCTTATGGATAATGGTAACACCGTGCCTATTTGGCCGGACATGACACCACTAGTGGGCGGCGTGAGATGATTATCGTCTCGGACGCGGGATTATATAATATATGGATCTAGTTGTACGTTCCACAACACTATCAGTTATATTATTTTTACAGAGTGCATGCATATCATATACCGCATAGGTATCTTCAATCATACAGATGCATTCAGACAGTCATTTTGTTATGAGTTTTAGATTCCTTTCATGATTCTTATTTTTATATGTTATTCTTATGCCTTACGTACTCGGTACATTATCCGTACTGACTCCCCTATTGTTTGGGGGGCTGCGTTTATGCCCGCAGGTTCAAGTAGACACAGAGATGATCTAGCTCAGTAGGACTTCCCCTCAACTGTAGTTGGTGTGCTCCACTTGATCTGGAGCTGCAGTCTATTTTGGTATGCTATTTTGAGATGTATATACATGTAAAGGGTTATGGCAGGGCCCCGTCCTGTCCTTTCTACAGCTTTCTGTTCTATTAGGGTTTTGTAGACAGTTGTATGTAGTTGGTACATGATGTAGCCTTGTCGGCTCTCATTCTTTTTGTGTATAGCATACATAGCAGCCTAGTCAGCTTGCACTGTTACTTCTGTATTTTGCATATATATACACATTTATACAGTTGGTTATGAGTTAGATTTGGGCCACCCTGTTGTTATGTGATAGTTAAGCAGGTGCAGGGGTGTCTGGTCATTAGAGGATGGGCACTCGTCATGACTCATAGGCTTAGGTCGTGACACCTATGATTTGGATTTGTTGGCCATAGTCTTTGCTTTGATGCTTTGGTGGCATTATTTGTACGGTGTCCATTGTAAGGCTTTTACCGATCACCGTAGCCTTCAGCATGTGTTTACCCGGAGAGATATTAATTCCAGGCAGTGCCAATGGATGGAGCTCCTGAAGGACTATGACATCCCTATTCTGTATTTTCCCGAGAAAGCCAATGTGGTGGCTGATGCCTTGAGTCGCAAGGAAACGAGTATGGGGAGTTTAGCTTGATTGATTGTATTCGAGCGTTTATTAGCCATGGAGGTTCAGACTCTGGCCAACAGTTTCATCTATCTTGATATTTCAGCCCCGGGCAGGATTTTGGCTTGTATAGAGGCGAAATCGTCTTTATTGGATCGGATCAGGACTCATCAGTTTGAGAATGCTCAGTTGAACAAGATTCGAGATAAAGTTTCGAGAGATGAGGCCAAGGAGGTCGTGATTGATTCTGAGGGTATTTTGAGGATTAGAGGGCGCGTGTACGTCCCTCGTGTTGGTGATTTGATTCAGTTGATCGTATCTGAGGCTCATAGCTCTCGCGATTCCATTCATCCTGGGGCGACTAAGATGTACCATGACTTGAGACAGCGCTATTGGTGGCGTCGAATGAAGAGAAATATAGTTGACTTTGTGGCTAAGTGTAGAATTTTCAGCAGGTAAAATATGAGCACTAGCGGCCCGGTGGGGGTGCTTCAGAGGATGCCCATTCCCGAGTGGAAGTGGGAGAGGATTACTATGAATTTTGTCACGGGTCTTCCGAAGACCCCTGGTAAGTTTGATTCTATTTGGGTGATAGTGGATCTGTTGACGAAGTCTGCTCAATTTGTACCAGTTCAGGTTTCCTATACCGCGGAGAAGTTTGCTAAGATGTATATTCGGGACATTGTGAGATTACATGGGGTTCCTATTTCTATTGTATCTAATCGGGGTACTATCTTCACTTCCCGATTTTGGAGGGCATTTCACGAGGAGTTGGGTGCCCAATTGGACCTTAGTACAACTTTCCTTCCCCAGACCGATGGCCAGTCCAAGCGGACCATTCAGGTGCTCGAGGGCATATTGAGACTGTGTGTTATTGATTTTGGTGGTCATTGGGATCAACACTTGCCCTTGGTAGAGTTTGCATACAACAACAGTTATCATTCGATTATTGGCATGGTGCCTTTTGAGGCCTTATATGGTAGGAGATGTAGATCTTCGATTGGTTGGTTTAATGGGTTCGAGGCTCGACCTTGGAGCACGGATCTATTGAGAGAGTCCCTTGATAGGGTGAGAGTTATTCAGGCCAAGCTTGTGTCAGCTCAGAGTCGGCAAAAGATGTATACGAACCGGAAGGTCCGAGATTTGAAGTTCGCTATTGGTGACCACGTTTTATTAAAGGTTTCACCCATAAAGGGTGTTATGAGGTTTGGTAAGAGGGGAAAGTTGAGCCCCAGGTGTATTGGTCCATTTGAGATTGTGGATTGTATCAGTGATATAGCTTATGAGTTAGTATTGCTGCCAGGCTTGGCGGGAGTTCATCCATTCTTTCATGTTTCGATGCTGAAGAAGTACCATGCCGACGGTACCTATATTGTCCGTTGGGATTCTATATTGCTTGATGAGAAATTGACTTATGAGGAGGAGCCTATCACAATCTTGGATAGGCAGGTTCAGAAGTTGAGGTCAAAGGAAAATCCTTCTGTGAAGGTGCAATGGAAGCACCGTCCTGTGGAAGACGCTACTTGGGAGACCGAGCCCGACATGCATAGCCGATATCCCCAGTTGTTCATTGATTCAGGTATCTCCCTACTTTCCTTCTTTTCTTTGCTCGAGGACTAGCGACGGTTTAATTGGTATCTGATGTAACGACCCGTTTAGTCGTTATAGTCTATTCGATATTTTCGCCTATTCCCGGGCATTAATTAGCTCACTTTTGACCCGAGGGGACCATTAACATGCTTCTCGAGGTGTCTAGATCGAATTCGGGCATCTTTTGGGAAATATAGGCTTAAAGTGAAGAATGGTTAACCCAAAGTTAACTTTTGGGAAAATGAACGTTTTTCGGAATTTCATTGATTCCGAGAGGTCCGGATTGTTGTTTAGAACTTGTGTCTGTATTTGGTTCGGTTCCCGCACGGCCTAGGCTAAATGGGTCATGACACATCTAGCTTGGGAGTTATTTCCTGTCCAGATCAGAGGGTGAGCTCCTACCCATGCCATGCCGCCTGAAGATTTTTCCTATCTTGATGTCTACTTAATTTCACACATTTATGTTATTTCAGACAGCTATTATTTCTTAAAAAAATTTATGTTTTAGAGTCCTTGTACATTGACTTTCGGATTTTAGGGTTGTAATAATTAGACTTTCGCATCCTATTTTATTTATGGCATGACTAAACAGTTTTATGGGTTTATTCTTGTTATGGCTACTTGCATAACTGAATTAAATAATTGGTTAGGGGATGGTTCGCCCACCAGGGGGTTAGTGTGGTTCCATCACGATGGGTTGGGTCGTGACAAATTTGGTATCAGAGCCCTAGGTTCGTTGATCTCATTGTACAAGGACATGTCTAGTAGAGTCTTACGGATCGGTACGTAGACGTTTGTACTTATCTTCAAGAGGCTATGGGACACGAGGAAAATTCAACTTCTTTCTTTCTTTCGTGCTTCTTGATTCCAAATGGTATCTGGATGATTCAAATTGGTATCTGACTTTTGATTCTATTCTCACAGATGGTGAGGACTCGTACGAGAGCAGCAGTGAATGAGGTACCCGAGTAGGCTGCTGGTGGAGGCCAAGCCAGGGGTTGGGGAAGAGGCAGGGGCAGGGGAGCAGTAGCACAAGCCAGGGGCAAGGCTCCTACTGCTGGTCAGGCTCGCGCTGGGTCCCCTGCACCTCAGGTAGCTTCCGATGGGGCAGCAGAGTTTTCAGCAGCACCAGCTATGCCAGATATTATAGCCACGCCAGTGTTGTCATACGTCATGGTTTGAGTATTAAACATGTTGAACGGTTTGATAGAGGCAGGCGTGTTACCAGCCGCTCCAGGTGACCAGGGTGTAAGAATGGGTGATTCGGCTCTGGACAGAGTTCATGCTCTAGGGGTACAGCATGCTGCAGCTGTGGCTACCCGTATAGATGAGGCTCCAGGACCTGAGGTATTTCCTAGACCAGTGCCAGGGTCGGTGATGAGAATGATTTGTTTTGGAGGTTCACTAAGATGAAGCCTCCAGTCTTGTATGGCACTGAGGCTGAAGATGCTTATAAGGTCATCATGGACTGTCATGAGAGGCTCCATAAGATGGGAGTGGTGGAGAAGTATGGTGTTGAGTTTGTGACCTTCCAGCTCTTGGGTGATGCCAAGTTGTGGTGGAGGGCATTTATGGAGTGTAGGTCAGCGGGATTACCTCCATTGACATGGACTCAGTTTTATCATGTCTTTTTAGAGAAGTATGTTCCTTGTACTTTCACAGACAGAAGGCGTGATGAGTTTAGTAGTATTGAGCAGGGGAGTTCTTCAATGGCTGCTTATGAGGCCCGATTCTATTTTTTTTCTCGTTATGCACTCCAGTTTGTGCCTTCTGAGGAGGATAGAGTTAGGCGATTTTTGAAAGGTTTAAACACTGCTCTTCAGTTGTCACCTCTTCATCTTATAGCCACAAGTGCTTTCTTCCAGGATGTGGTGGATCATGTTAAGACCATTGAGGGTGTTCGACAGGATGGTTATAGTAAGTATGCAGAGAAGAAGGCCCGTAAGGGTGGTGGTTTCATTGGTTAATTCTCCCAGGGACAGAGGTCACAGGTCTACTCAGGACATCCTATTTAGTCAGCTATGCAGACTTCAGTTGAAGGCCAATCAGCGGCCGGTCAGTACTCTTCTAGTTAACCAGAGGGTTCACAGGCCATACTATGGTGGTTATTTGGCTTCTGCAGTTTCTGTTCAGCGACTTACTCTTGACCGTGCTTGCTTTGAGTGTGGTGATATTACACCTCGTGGTTTTGTACATTGAGATTCGTCGTGTGTTATGGTTCTAGTCTTGGATACCGAGGTTATCAAGGTTAAATGAGATTAGAAAAGTTTATCTTATAGTTATAAGGGGTTAAGTTCATGATTAGCAGGTATTGGAAGGATTAGAGGCTCAATGAATTGATGAGAATACATTTTGGCAAAAGCTGAGATTTACGGTTGGATTTATGGACCGTATATGTTATACAGACGTAAATTCTATAGACTCCACCGTAAGAATGAATCAGTGGGTGGTGGTTTTCTGTTGGTGATATACGCTCCAAATGTATGGACCGTAAATTATTTACGGTCCATATATTAGACCGTACATCTGAGGCGGTGGCAGTTTTTTATTGATATATTTCGACCCTTGCTCATTTTAGCTCATTCCAACATTTCCCAAAGTCCATGAAAGCTCTAGAACCTTCCTTTAAACATATCTAACCAACCCCAAGTGAGATTAATGATTAAAAGGAAAAAATCAAGAGATTCAAGTGTTGGAAGGTTAACTAGGGTTTGTAGAGTCCAAGTATTCCTCTGGTGTTGAAGTTGAAGGTTTCACTCTAGTGGAATAATTTGATTCAAAGCTTGCTCTTCTGTGATTAAGGTAAGTCACATCTATTGCGTGTTGTTGAAGATGTTTGATTGTTATACAACATGATTGAGGAAACAAAGTGGAAAAGGAAGCTCAATATGAAATTTGAGGATAGTTTGAGTAGTAAATTTACTTGAGTTATAATTTTTGACATGTTATGAGTATAGTCTTGTTATGAGGGGTAGTAATGATGATGAGGAAGTGTTGTATACAAGTGTGTAAGTGGTTGTGTTGAAGTTGTCATTATAAATTAATTATGAGAAGAAGTTGGGATTATATTGAGTATAATTTGAATGAAATCTCTTAATCATGGCATTGTTGATGTTGTTATTGTTGTTTGGGAGTTGATTTGGAATTTGGTTGAAGTAAATGAAATGGGGGAAGGGCTGCCCAAATTCCGTTAGCTCATTAATTACTCTCGTTTGAACTTATGAGTGTTTCAAGACTTAACTCTAGTATGAATTCTCCTGAATGTAGATTTGTGAGCCTGGGAGGAGAAACGTTAAGTAGTTAAAGAGACGAAAAGGTATGTTAAGGCTAACCCTGTTACACCTCGCAGTTGTTGTACGTTGAGATGCGTTCGGTGTTAGCTATTCAATTGCAGACATTGGAGTTATTGTCGAGAAGATGCAATATCATAGGTGCTCCTTTTACAATTATAAGAGTCCAAGTTCACGTAACAGGTTATAGAAGGATTGGAACATAAGTGAACTAAGGAGATTAAGCTTCCGAGACTTTGAAGGTAAGTTGGGCAAGGTTTGGTACGGAAATCTTGGTCTAAATGGGAGAATGATTACCCTTTAGTATATTAAGAGTTTTATAGCGGAACAAAAGTCTAAAGTGATGTTTGGGAAGTCTAGTTTCCAACGCAACAAGCCGCTCCTCAATAGGACATCGAGGTAAGGAGATATGGACGTTACAAATCAGGCCGACAGACCAGGAAAATAGTCTGCGCGAACGCGCAGAAGGCCAAGGGCTAACACAGCGTGAACACGCTGAACAATTTTGAAGCCCAGATTCGGGATGAAGGTCATATTATAAGAGAGGTAATAATAATATACATATGACATTTGGAGACCATATGGTGTAAATCAGGTAGTATGTTGCTTAAGGAAAGTCCTTGTTACTGTAAGCTAAGTGGGGTCCACATGTCGGGGTTTTATAAAGGCCATATGAAGAGATGTATGAGTAGTACGAGCAAGTCTTAAGAAGGATCCTTAAGCCAAATATGGGCATAGGCCCTCCAAAAGGACGATTTAAGGAAACATTTTCGGATGATCTGACTTGGAGGGGCCAAAACAATATTATAAGTTTGGAATTAGGAAAAACACCAAGATTGAAAGTTGTATATAATTGAATTATCTTCCCAACCATAGGTCGTGGGCCCTCACACGACATCTGTATCAAGAGTTATGATATTTTTACCGAACGAAGGTGCAGTCAGAAAAAAATAAGCCAGCGCGAACGCGCTGAAGGAAAAATAAGTCGGTCCAGGCAGAACGTGGACCGTTCTATAAAAGGGGGAGGCCCTCTATTTTCAACCAAACACACCCAAAAACATCCCAACTTCTCTAGAAAATTCCCCAACCTTCCCACACCTACTTTTTAGCCCAAACCAGGTATAATTTCCAAATTCCGGTCCGGATAGCGTATAGTTATTGTTGCAGAATCATATAGCGGCGTGTTTTGGCCTAAACTTAGCGTGGAAAAGTGAAGATACAGCAATATTAAAGGACGAAAGGTATGAATCTCTTCCTATTTATGTTAATACTGGCTTATTCACGAAAATAAAGCGGTAAAATGATTGTATAGTGAGTTGAGTAGCTATGGAAGTTGGAAAACAGTCTGTGGGTTGTTTTATATAATACTTTGGTATGGGAAATGATGCTATGGATGTTGGTACTGTTGTTGTTGTTTGTTGTTGGATTAAGAATTCGGGCTAGGCATATAAACAGGGGAGATGCTGCTAGATTTTTGACATAATATAAACTAGTTTAGTTTGAACACTAGGACAAGTGTATGATAATGAGTCTAACGTTAGTGAGAATCCTCTTGAATGTAGATTTACGAGCTCAGACGAATAAGCGTATCTAATAGGAGGTTGAACAGGTATGTTAAGGCTCGTCCCTTTCTTTCAAAGGCATGATTCCGATGTTATGGCTTCATAAATGTTTCCATATATTCCTTGTTTTCAAAAGTTAGATGTTTATGACTCCAAGGCATAATTCGTTTCCTAATAATTCATAAATGTTTTCCAAAATGTTCGTATTTTCTAAATTAGAGATTTATGGCTCCATGAGCTCTTATGACAACAATGATGAACCTATTTTCACAATGATAATGATGATGTCAAAGATGAGAATATTTTCCTACGATGATTATGATGATGATGATTCCGTGTTTAAAGGTTCCAAGTTTACGATTTCAATGACGATATAAGAATGTTGAGCTATTTCTTGATTTCTCAATTTTATTCATGGATGATGACTATTTTTTTAAAGATTCCAAAGAATATGAATTGACGCCTTATGAGATTTGTGATCTTATTCTATGTTCTCTTAATGCTATTCTACATGATTGTCTCAGCTTATAATAATTGTTCCTTAAAGGCGAGACAAAGCCATGATGATTATTCCATAATATAATCGGAGGTTACTGACCTTACGTCACTCCGATAGAGACATAACTTTCCTTGGGCTCTCCTGCATGCTGCTTACATGATATATGTATATGTATATGGGGAATATGGGGGAAAAGGGAGTGGCGCTATAGACGCATTACCACCTGATCAGTTGGTGTAACTTATCATCCCGGACGCGGGATGCCCGGATGCGGGACACATGTGTTTAAATGGATCGGGCCGACGTTCCTTGGTATATTTTTTGTATATATGAACAAGAAATATTTTTTTCAAAGAAAGCTAAGCATGCATGGCATCCTCCCTAAGAGGCACTCATATGTACAGGTTACTCTTTTATCTTACGATATGCTCTATATTTCCATTCTGTTATTATCTATACTTGTATCCCTTATTATATTATCGTTCATGCCTTACATACTCGGTACATTACTCGTACTGATGTCCCTTCTTGCGGACGCTGTGTTCATGCCCACAGGTATACGGGGAGACGGTACAGATCCCTAGGAGCCTTGTCAGCAGTTTTTCAGAATCACTCTACTACTCCGGAGTTGCCGCATATTGGTACATCCTTTTGTGTACGTGTTTTGGGGCATGGCGAGGTCCTATCCCGTCCTAATGTTCAGTATTCCAGATAGAGGCTCGTAGATACATATGTGTGGGTAATAGATGTCTCATGATCACCTCAGTGTATATTTTTTGTATATCACTTTTGACACCTCGAGAGCTTATGTACATATGCATGTTTTGTGAAGATATTTAGCGACCATTTCACCACAAGTATGTTGGGAATTATAATTGCACAGGTTGAGCAATAGATAGTATGATAAGGGGTGCTCGGTAGCTAATACTGAGTACCTTTCATGGCCCTCTTGTTGGGTTGTGACAAACCCTTTCTTTCTTAAAGCATGATCCCATTATTGTGGTCTATGATATCCATAGAAATATCATGAATCTTACCTTAAATGTTGTAGGAACAAGCTTTAGTTGATAATTGTTATACCCCGTATATTTATACATCGAATTATTCGCAAGCAAATTGACTCAAGTTGGAGGCAAAATCATTTTCGGACACGAAATACAAATCTTTAATTTTCAATTTTAAGTAGAACATAAATTGTTTATAAATTATATTTAGTGTAAAAATATTATTTTAGATTAGGAACTAATTAATTATGACTAAATTATTAAGTAGGAATTATTGATTAATTAAAATTTATTAACTTAATTAATAGAAGTGGGCCCCACCGAAAAAGAAAAAAATATATAATAAAGGGCTGCCACGTGGCACCAATTGGTCAAGGGTTGGTGGCAGCTACGTGTCACCATAAGGAGGAGCATATTTATACAAGAGTTGATGTACAATTTGGGACTTAATTTCATTTTTGCAACGTTGGATATTGAATCGAGGAAGAAGAAAATTGCGAAATCGGAGCAATTAAGAGTAGAACTTCCTCCGAGAAAATTAAGGTAAGATTTTCTTGTTTTATGGTGTAATTGTGTTAATAGTATTGTAATGGAATTATTAAAATTGGATTGGAAGAAATTGGAATTTAAAAAATGCCTGAAATCGATGTTATCGGAAATTGTGGGTTGAAATGTATTAAAAAAGTTTGTTGGGTTGTTAGAATTATTATGGGCTGAATTGTGAGAATTTTATATGTATATCTCTGTTGCTGGTATTTCTGTGCTAACAGGAGAATAATTGGAAATTCGGGTTAGGCGAATATATAGGGGAAATGCTGCCCGATTTTCGTTAAGCCCTTAACTAATGAAAAACCCTTAACGAGAAAGTATAAGTTAAAGAATAAGTTCTATAAGCGATGGGCTACGGATTTATGAACTAGAAATTATAGTTACTAATGATAACGTTACTTTGACGTTAAATAGGCTAAAGGGGGCGACAAAGCGAACGGATTTGCGAATAGTCGTTAAACAGGTATGTAAAGCCGTCCTTTCTTTCTTTTGGCATGTCTTAGATGTAAGTGATGAATGAGATGAACTTTGGGGTAACTCTATTCATAAGTTCCGAATGTGATTCATGATTCTTATTTACTTCTTGATGCTAGAGCTATTAAGTGATTGGGTTTTCCCCTCGAGTCCTTTGTACGTTGGATAGTAGTTGGTGCGTGAAAATTCCTATTCTTAAAGGATTCTGTAATGATTAGTGTCCTTGACTTCTATAAGCTATTTCACACTATATTGACACGTGTCTACGATTCCTAAGACTCTTTTGATATGAACTATAGTGACATTCGAGGGATACTTGCTATAATTGTCGCTACTGATACTCAGGTGTTAATCTCTTCTTCTTATTCTGTTTGAGTCTTCATAATGATTTAAATTGCATATGGTTGCTCACTACTCTGCTCGTGCATGCCTCAATATGTCTTTACCGAGTCCCGGGCCGGGTATGTTATCGTGCACAGTTTCACTGCATTGTTCACCGAGTCCCTCACTAGAGGGCCGGGTACGGTATATATATATATATGATGGAGTTATGCTGTGTTATGGAGTTATGATGTTGTTACACCTCGGAAATTTTTCCGTACTTGTGTGATGGGTAGAACAATGAAGGGCTTGAGTGTATGATGTTTTACTAAGTCGGGAATGGCTAACTATGAATTTTTTGAAATAAGAAGGTTGCAGAAAATTTTCAGCTCAGTGGTCGTAAAGGGCACTATACGGCCCGTAAAGTGATTTACGGACCGTATACTGCAATCGTCCTCCAGCCTTTCAAAATCTCAAAGTTTCTGCCAAGTGTTGAAATGGATAAACACGACTTGGAGGACGGCCCGTAAACTGGTTTACTGACCGTAAACCTCGGTCGTAGACTGCCATAATCCTCAGCCAAACTTTCTGTTTCTGGGATGATTAAAAAAGATCCTGGAGGACGGACCGTAAACCACAATACGGTCCGTAAACTGTGGTTTACGACCACTGTTCACCCCGACGAAAGTTCATTAAAAATCAGATTTTTTGATCATTAAAAGGGTCTTAAGCCTCATTTCACTTCATTTTTCATCCATACACCTCAAGAGACCTCTAGAACATTCCAAATATTTCTTCCATAAGGATCCAAGAGAATCAAAGGAAAACTAAGATCATCAACACCAAATCTAAGCAACAAAGTGTATGAAACCTAGTTAGAAGTCATTCCCTTCAAGAATTTCCAAGAAAGGTCAATTAGGGTTTTGGTGCTAGAGAAGTATTCTCATTCAAGGCTTGTTCAATCATCATCTAAGGTATGTTTCATGACCATACCATGTGATTCAAGGTGTTAGAAGGCTTAGATACTTGAAGTGTACAAGAACATAGAAAATGAGTCTTGCATGGGTGAATAGAGTCATAATGGAATAGTAATTGAATGGAATCATGAATGTTGATATGCTATGATTATGAATACGTTGAAAATGGTGTCTATACCATGGAATAAGTATTATATATGAGAAAACGCGATACCGGGCTAAAACCATTAAATGTGGGGAAATTGGAAGGAAATGGTGGATTTTGCTTAAGGTGTGTAAACGATGATTGTTGCTTGTAATATTGTAAGTATTGTTGTGAATGTTTGGGAGTTGCAATAGAATGGGGAAAAGTAGAAGTAACAAAGGAAATGCCGCCTAGTTTTCCTTAGGAATAATGATGCGTTTCGTAATCCATTAACTAACATGAGCCCAAATTCTCTCGTGAAGGTGACGACGTGACTTCGAAGGATGACAAGTGAGCGATAGCCTAGCTCGACAACAAAGGTATGTGAGGCTAGACCCTTTCTTTCTGTGGCATTAATCCCATGACATGATTTCCTCTCCTTCCATGATTCTCCTATACCCGGAAAGCCAAGAGCTTAAGATCATAAAATATCTATATGAGTCAAGAGATATGATATGATATTCCTAACGTAAATGATGTTGTTCCTTGTATACACTCACCTTATACATTTATCCTTTCAAGGTGGGGCAGAATGTTCATGTATGCCCATAATATAATCGAGGGTACACGACCTTACGTCATCTCGATGTAATACAGCTGATCTAAAGTTCATATGCATGTATAATAACAAGTACATTTTTTTGAAAAGTATAATGTTATAAGTATTTTTACATGAGCATGTCATGATTGCATTTACACCGGGCCTAGTTGGTCGGGCAGACACCGATTCGGCGGGCGGCGATACGGACGCACTATGACCCTTTTGGGCATGGGCAGACACCACTAGTGGGCGGCATGAGATAGTACCCCGGATGCGAGAGGCCTGGACGCGGGCTCAGATTATTGATTATCACACCGTTCCGACATAGACGGGCAGCTTGCATGTCATGTATTCATGATATTATGATAAGTATGAGTAAGATAGCATGCATTACTTCTCTTATGATTATTATCCAGATTCAGATGTTCTTATTGATGCTCTCACTATATTGTTGTTGCTCTTCTTCATTGTTTATGCCTCTCATACTCAGTACAATATTCGTACTGACGTCCTTTTCCTTGGACGCTGTGTTCGTGCCCACAGGTAGACAGGGAGGCGAGCTTGATCTAGATACTTAGGAGTTGTCAGCTGTAGAGAGCACTCCATTGTTCGAGGGTGCTTATGATTTCTCTTTTGGTATATATATTTTGGGCATGACGGAGTCTTGTTCCGTCCATTGTATAGTATGTCAGTAGAGGCTCGTAGATGCGTAGGGTGGGTAGTATGGTCTCACATCTTTCATGTATATGTACATTCATTATTTTGAGGTGCTAAACCTTTCTATATACAAAAGTACTTATGTTTTCATATAAATTATGATCTTTTCCATGTTTTAAGTATAAATGTGATAACAAGGCATTAAGCGAGTAAGGAAAGTGATAGAGCGAGCGGTGCTCGGCGGTTAGCCCCGGGTACCCGTCGCTGCCCCTAGCTGGGTCGTGACAAAAGTGGTATCAGAGCAGTTCGTCCTAGGAAGTGTCTACCAGCCGTGTCTAGTAGAGTCTTGTTTATGGTGTGTTGCGTGCCACGCTAATAAACAAGAGGCTACGAAGCATTTAGGAATATTACCATCTTTCTTTTCACTAGATCGTGCGATAGAGCCGTGCATAGGATTTTAACCTTCCCTAAAAGTGCGTTGTGATTTCAGAATGCCGCCGAAAGGAAAAGCTACAGCCGTCCAGAAGGGAAAAGCTACGACAAAGAGGCGGGTGGAAAGAGAGCCTCCGGCAAATATGGAGGAAAGCGAATCACAGGATGAGGCCTCGCCTAAAGTAGAAGGGCAATGAGGAGCCTCAGCTCCGGTCCCTCCTCCAGGTGCTTCAGGTCAACAAGGGACCGAAGCTATTCAATTATTGACACAATTGGTTGCCGCCCAGGCACAACGGCAGAATGCGGGCCCGAGTTACCGTTCCGCCAGTACAAGAGCCCGTGATTTCTTGACTTTAAATCCTCCGAAATTTTTCGGGTCGAAGCCGGATGAGGACCCCCAAGGCTTTGTTGATGAGATGTTGAGGACGCTGAAACTTATGCATGCTTCTGAGACCGAATCGGTAGAGTTGGCCTCTTATAGACTCCACGATGTGGCGGTATTGTGGTATAACAACTGGATAGCGTCAAGACCAGAAAATGCATCTCCTCCTGTCTGGCAAGAATTTGTCGATGCTTTCATTCGTCATTATTTGCCACCTGAGGTCCGTCGAGCTAGGGCGGACAGGTTCCTGAATCTAAAGCAAGGAAGTATGAGTGCCCGAGAGTATAGTATGCAGTTTAATTCTCTGGCCAGGTATGCTCCAACTATGGTGGCCGACATGGGAGACCGAGTCCACAGGTTTGTGAGTGGTTTAGGCCCACACTTATTTAGAGATTGCTTGACGGCCTCTTTGCAAGACGGGATGGATATTCCCCGAATACAGGCACATGCTCAAAATCTCGAGGAACGAAAACAGCAACAAAGAAGTGACCGTGATAATGACAGAAGGAAAGGTAAGAGAGCTAGGTCTATGGGAGCGAGCAGTGAATATAGAGGGGGACCGAGACAGATGCATTCTAGGCACTCAGGTCAGTCGGCGACTAGTGCACCTCCCAGATTCCCGGATAGGAGAGTTGATCGTTCTTTCCAGCCAAGACAGGGCCAGAGTTCGAGGGCATCCGATTCTCAGTCTAGGGGAGATTTTGGTCAGCGGAGATTTCCAGTACCGTGGTGTAGCCAGTGCGGTAAATTGCATTCCGGGCAGTGCCGTCAGGGTTCAGATGCCTGTTATGCTTGCGGGCAAGTTGGCCATATAATGAGAGAGGGCCCTTCAGCGAGGGGTAGAGTTGGGACTTAGCCTACAAAGTCAGCAACTGGGTCTTCCTCAGTACGCCCGACAGCACAGACTTCTCAGGCTACAGCAGGTAGGGGCAGAGGCAGAGGGGGAGCATCTACTTCAGGTACTGTTCCGCCCCGCGTATATGCTCTGGCATGGCGTCAAGATCTAGAGTCCTCCCCAGATGTTGTCCCAGGTACTCTGACTATATTTTACCGCGACGTATATGCTTTGATTGATCCAGGCTCTACTTTCTCTTATGTTACCCCATATATTGCTGATTGTATTGGGGTGAAGCCTGAGCCAATTAAACCTTTCGAGGTGTTCACTCCGGTTGGTGATCCCGTAATAGCGAGGAAAGTATATAAAAATTGTGTCGTTGTGATATGTGATCGCCGAACCAAAGCCGATCTAATCGAACTAGAAATGATAGACTTTGACGTGATTATGGGAATGGATTGGTTGGCCTCGTGCTACGCTAATGTCGATTGCATGACAAAAATGGTTCGATTTCAATTCCCGGGAGAGCCCGTACTGGAATGGAAGGGTAATACTGCATCCCCAAAGGGTAGGTTTATTTCCTACCTCAAGGCGAGGAAGATGATAGCCAAGGGATATATTTATCATCTAGTTCGGGTTCATGATACAGAGGCAAAGCCGCCAACTTTCCAATCTGTTCCGGTTGTGAACGAATTTCCAGATGTATTTCCAGATGAGCTTCCGGGTCTTCCTCCAGAAAGGGAAATCGATTTTGCTATTGATGTATTACTAGACACCGAGCCTATTTCTATTCCCCCGTATCGAATGGCTCCGGCAGAATTGAAAGAGCTAAAGGTACAGTTAAAAGACTTACTTAAGAAGGGGTTTATAAGACCTAGTTCTTCGCCGTGGGGAGCACCAGTCCTGTTCGTAAAGAAGAAGGACGGATCTCTACGAATGTCTATCGACTACAGACAGTTGAACAAGGTAACAATAAAGAATAAATACCCTCTTCCCAGAATCGATGATTTGTTTGATCAATTACAGGGCGCCAAGTGGTTCTCCAAGATAGATTTGAGATCGGGTTATCATCAGGTGAGAATTAGGGAAGCAGATATTCCCAAGACTGCCTTTAGGACAAGATATGGTCACTACGAGTTCCGAGTGATGTCGTTTGGGTTAACAAATGCCGAGGCGGTGTTCATGAATTTAATGAATAATGTGTTCAGGACATTCTTGGACCTCTTCGTGATAGTATTCATCGACGATATTCTGGTATATTCTCGCACAGAATCAGAACATGCAGATCATCTAATAATTGTTCTTGGCATTCTTCGAGCCCGAGAATGATATGCGAAGTTCTCGAAGTGCGAGTTTTGGCTAAATTCTGTGGCATTTCTAGGCCATGTTATTTCAGATGATGGCATCCGAGTTGACACTCAGAAAATAGAAGCTGTGAAGACTTGGCCAAGGCCTACGACACCTACAGAAGTTCGTAGTTTTATGGGTTTGGTAGGTTATTACCGAAGATTCGTAGAGGGATTTTCTTCTATTTCAGCCCCATTAACGAAGCTAACCCAGAAGTCGACGAAATTTCAGTGGAACGATGCTTGTGAGCGTAGTTTCCAAGAGCTAAAAGACAGATTGACTTCAGCTCCAGTGTTAACACTTCCAGAAGGGCCGGATGGTTATGTTGTATATAGTGACGCTTCTGGTGTGGGACTAGGATGTGTATTAATCCAGCATGGCAAGGTCATTGCATATGCCTCGCGACAATTGCGGAAACCTGAACAGAATTATCCGACTCATGATCTCGAATTGGCTACGGTTATTTATGCCTTAAATATATGGATGCATTATCTGTACGGTGTGCACGTCGATATCTATACAGATCACAAGAGTCTCCAACATATTTTTAAACAGAAGGAGCTAAACCTACGACAGAGGCGGTGGTTGGAATTGTTGAAGGATTATGATGTGAATATCCTGTACCATCCTAGAAAAGCGAACGTGGTAGCCGACGCTCTTAGCCGTCGATCAATGGGCAGTTTATGCGGGATTCCTCCAGAAAAGAAAGAAATGGTTCGTGAGCTCTATCTACTAGCAAATCTTGGGGTACATGTAATTGATTCGGGTAAGGCAGGAGTTAGTGTTAATGATCCTACAGTCTCGCCCTTGAATGCGGAGATAAAAGACCGCCAGTATGAAGATCCATAAATGCGTCATCACAGAGATGTATCCGGTGGAAAAGAGAAGTCTCCATTTGAAGTTTCCATAGACGGAGTTCTTAGATGCCGAGACAGACTTTGTGTACCGGATGTGGCAGGATTACGCCGACGGATTCTAGAGGAAGCGCACCATTCTCGGTATTCCATTCATCCAGGTACGACCAAAATGTATCACGATCTTAAATCGCTATATTGGTGGGATGGCATGAAACGAGACATAACAACATTTGTGGCGTAGTGCCCAAATTGCCAACAGGTGAAAGCAGAACATCAGAAGCTAGGAGGCTTATTGCAAGCAATGGAAATTCCTACCTGGAAATGCGAAGAGATTAATATGGATTTTGTTGTGGGATTACCCCGTTCCCGAGGCAAATATGACTCTATATGGGTGATCGTGGACAGGCTCACGAAAGCAGCCCATTTCCTCCCAGTCAGAAACACGTATTCGGCGGAAAATTATGCGAGGTTGTACTTAAAAGAAATTGTGCGACTTCATGGAATTCCTGTAGCCATTATTACAGACAGAGGGGCCCAGTTTACAGCTAAGCTTTGGAAATCTTTTCAAGAAAGGTTAGGTACTCAAGTCAAATTCAGCACGGCATTTCACCCACTGAATGACGGGCAAGCCGAGTGTACCATTCAAACTTTAGAAGATATGTTACGAGCGTATGTACTAGACTACGGCAGTAGTTGGGATGATCATTTGCCATTAATTGAGTTTGCCTACAAAAACAGCTACCATTTCGGTATTAAAATGGCCCCATATGAAGCTTTGTATGGAAGAAAATGTAGATCCCCAATTGGATGGTTTGAAACCGGAGAAGTACAATTGATAGGCCCCGACTTGATCCAACAAGCAGTTGAAAAAGTTAAAGTGATTCGAGACCGACTGTTAACAGCCCAAAGTCGCCAAAAGTCTTATGCGGACAACCGCCGACGAGATTTGTAATTTCGGGTAAATGATTGGGTATTTCTGAAAGTATCACCGATGAAAGGGGTGATGAGATTTGGCAAGAAAGGGAAGCTAAGTCCAAGATACATCGGACCCTATAAAATTGTCCGTAAGGTGGGTCACGTAGCATACGAATTGGACTTGCCTTCGGAGCTCGAAGCAGTTCATCCGGTATTTCATGTTTCGATGCTCCGCAAATGTATTGGACACCCAACAAGGATAGTTCCGGTAGAGGGTGTGCAAGTGACAGAGAAGCTTACATATGAAGAAGTACCTATTGCCATTTTAGATAGACAGGTGGGACGACTCCGAAATAAAGAAGTCGCTTCGGTCAAGGTTCGATGGCGAAACAACAACCGGGAAGAAATGACGTGGGAAGCGGAAGAAAAGATGAAAGCCAAATACCCGCATTTATTCCAACCCCCGGAAGGGATTCAAGATGAAACGTCGAAGATGTAAGGTATGTACACTTTAGTATTATGCTTTTAGTCGTGTGTGGCCATGGATGTGTTGATAGTGTGATATAGCCCTGTAAGGCCATGATATTGTGGGTTGCTGTGATAGGTTGGTAGAGTCAAAATACAAAGGAGACTCTGGCAAAAATTTTCTTGAATTCCCGAGTGTCGAACATTCGAGGACGAATGTTCCAAAAGGGGGGAAGAATGTTACACCTCGGAAATTTTTCCGTACTTGTGTGATGGGTAGAAAAATGAAGGGCTTGAGTGTATGATGTTTTACTAAGTCGGGAATGGCTAACTATGAATTTTTTGAAATAAGAAGGTTGCAGAAAATTTTCATCTCAGTGGTCGTAAAGGGCACTATACGGCCCGTAAAGTGATTTACGGACCGTATAGTGCAATCGTCCTCCAGCCTTCCAAAATCTCAAAGTTTTTGCCAAGTGTTGAAATGGCTAAACACGACTTGGAGGACGGCCCGTAAACTGGTTTACGGACCGTAAACCTCGGTCGTAAACTGCCATAATCCTCAGCCAAACTTTCTGTTTCTGGGATGATTAAAAACGATCCTGGAGGACGGACCGTAAACCACAATACGGTCCGTAAACTGTGGTTTACGACCACTGTTCACCCCGACGAAAGTTCATTAAAAATCAGATTTTTTGATCATTAAAAGGGACTTATGTTACACCCAGTAAGGGTCCGTGCTATTTTAATTAAGACAAGAAAGAATGAGTTAAGAAAGTTCAAGGAAAGTTAATCGAGTTAGTAAGAATATCGTTATATATATATTGTTGCCTTAAGTATCCCGAGGTGACATCGTAACCTAAAGGATTTGAAATCGCGTTATGAGCGTATATGAGGTAATGTGAGTGCCCTTTTAAAGTATTTGAGATTATTAGTAATGATGTAGAAGATGGATAAAAGATATGAATATATTTTTGCGATTGGAGTTTCGTTGAAGCTTCGTAAGTTCTCTAGTTACGTTTAAGGTTATTGTGATTCTCCGGACCCTTCGAGATGTGTATGGATTGTTATGTATGTATATGAGTATGTATATGTATGTATAAGAGGTTACATGAGGGTCGGAAGAGGATTAGAAGTTAAACGAATCTGAACGAAATGAATCCGAACAACTTCAGAAAAATGTCGGACCAGATTTTTAGCCCATATTGTTGGAGGCATATCGCCTAGTATATGAGGAGTTTTAAGGTGTTTCAAAAGCCTAAAATTAAGTTCATCGAGTCTAGTTTCCAACGCAACAAACCGCTCGGAAAAATGATAGTTGGATAAGGACATATGGACGATGCAATTTGGGCTGGCAGGGCAGCAAGTTTGGACCCGACCCAAACACTAATGTTTCGGCCCATGAGGCCCATTAACGTTAATATATATATAGCAAATTCATTTGAGGGCTGATCATTTTCAGCTAAGATCCTCCAAAAACATTAGAGAGAGAGAGAGAGAGAGAGAGAGAGAGAGAGAGAGCTCCTAGGCTAAGGAAGCCATTTTGATCAAAATCCGAGCCCCGAATCCCGAAGCTCATGAAGAGAAAAGCGTTGTACGTTGCGTTGCCTTCAATTTGAGCTAAATATTGGTCTTGGGGAATGAAATTTTCGTGGTTGAGCTGCTGCTAAGGTATTTATAAGATTCCTTTTATGTTATTAAAGTGTTTATTTAGAGTTTTAACGAATTAGAACGGAGAAAACATCATTATAAACTCGTTTGTTGTTTTGTTGAGATTTATGGATTAGGGGCTGTTTTAATTGAAATTGATGGACTAATTTGAATTAATATTTTGGTTGTTGTAATCATAGATTATGTGGGTTGTTGTAAGGATTATAGAGATAATAATGTGGTTTAGTTGCATATGAATAGATGATGTGGTGTCGTGTGGCTGCTGTTGTATTTCCCTGAAATTTGCTGAAAGGATTGCATGAAATAAGGTATAAGAAGTGCATATGGGCTGCTTGGTGTATTGTAAGTGTTCGTTAGGAATTTCGGGCATCGTTATGTTATAGTTAGGGGCTGTTTTGATATGTTGTTGTTCTTGTTGAAATAAAAGAATTGAAGATATGGTTGTGTCCATATGTTATTGTTGGTATTTCTGTGTCAACAGGAGAGCAATTGGAAATTCGGATAGGCGAATATATAGGGGAAATGCTGCCGAAATTTCTGTAGACAAGTACCAGTTAGAATTGGATTTCTAAGTACTTGTAGCTAATATTTGGTAATTGATAATATTATTGTAGATATTGGAGAGCCCGAGACTTGAGTCGGGATTTGGTTAGCGAGCGATTGAGGTATGTAACGCCTACCTTTCTTTCTTTTGGCACGACCTTTTTGGAATGAACAAATAACGTATAAGTATGCTCCAAAAGAAAATCCTATTCTTAGAGCCACTAGGATGGCTAACATCTTTGACTTCCATAAGCTATTCCATATGGCTAGATCCATATTTTATGATGTTCAAAGATCCTATTTGTTATGTTCTGAATGTTGTTCGAAAGAAAGAAAAACGAGAAGACTAAGGCCTTTGATGAATATTTCGACATAAAAATATGGTCTTAAAGTCCCCATTTGATTTGATCCACAATGTTATCCGCAAGTTTCCTAGTATGATTATGTGATCCGTAATGATGTCCGAAAAACATTTGATATGGCTAAAGTTTTGGATACATATATTTTGATACATACATATGATATTAAAGGCTCCATTTGATTTGCTCCATAGTAATGGTTGAAAGTTCCCCTAATATGAATGTCACTTGAAATTCCGAAAAGAGTTTCTGAAATGCTTTTAGAAAGTTCTGTACTTCAAAAAGTTCGTAACTTTCGTAAACTAACTCCGATTGACCCGAAACTGATTTCTGAGCCGTCGGATGCAGTAAATACATTTGTTCACCGAGTTTTGAATTTTTTTTAATTTTATTATGCATATGGTTTCCGCACTACTCTGCTCGTGCCTACTACTATGATATCGTACGCCGGATCCCGGGCCGGTTTTGTGATCGTGCGCACCATGTATATTCGGCAGTATGATGTGTTACGGTTCCCGAGTTCCTCATCATAGGGCCGGGTACCGCTTATATAGGGCGTTATGATGTGATATGGCATATGATATATTTTGATGTTGTGATATGATATGATGATATGATATGTTCGGGGATTGTACGGAGATTTGAAACCTTCTGGAGTATTATGTGTTGTGGCGCCAGCGTCGGAGTGGCGACCACGTTCCTGAGCCTTATGCATGATTTTTATTTGCATTACTTATGTTTTAAAACAGGTTTGATATACTGGTTCTGTAACCGCTTTCCATACTCTTTATTTCAGTTCTGATTTGGATTACTGTACCTCATGCTTTACATACTCAGTACATATTTTGTACTGACCCCCTTTCTTCGGGGGCTGCGTTTCATGCCCGCAGGTACAAACATTCGTTTTGGTGATCCTCCAGTATAGGATACATATTCTGCCACTTGGAGTACTCCTTTTGATCCAGAGCTCATATTTTGGTACATATCTTCTGTTATACACGTTCTATATATGTATGGCTGTTTGGGTACGGCGGGGCCCTGTCCCGTCATATATTTCTGTTATGTTTTGTAGAGGCCTGTAGTCATATGTGTGGGTCATGGGTCATGTTTGTTCATTTCTATTTATGATCTGTGCCTTAAGCGGTCCCGGTTGCTGTTATGGCCAAAACGGCCCATATGTTTGTATATGTTTGTAAATCTGGGCGATGTGTATTCCGCCAGCCTACCGGATTTGATATGATATTTCTGTACGGGAAACCGCTTAAGATGACATTTGTTGTTAGTATCTGTTTGAAATAAAGTATGTTAAGTCTGAGTAAATCTTTGATATGTCGATTTGGTATGTAAGTCAGTTTGGGTGTCCAAATAGGACACTAGTCACGACCCACGGGGCTGGGTCGTGACAAAAGTTGTATCAGAGCGGTTTGTCCAAGGAATGTCTACAGGTCGTGTCTAGTAGAGTCTTGTTTATCGGTGTGTTGTGCACCACATCTATAAACAAGAGGCTATAGGACATTTAGGGTGTTACCTTTCTTTCTATTACATCCGACATTTTTGTTTATTCGAAAAATTCAAGGTGGGTTGACTTGTGATGAATAAGGCCACAATTGGACCTTACTTTGTATGCATGTGTAGGTTATGAATTTAATGGTGTGGAATTACGAAAGGTGGCCAAGGGAATTTTGGAAATTTGCTCCATAAATTACCATCTTTAGACAACAATTTTGGGCTAAAAAATGATAGGAAAAAAATTAGGCCCAAATGGGATGGCCCAACCGGCCATACCATGATCCAAGCCCATGGATTAATTTTCCATGTGGCATTATATATCCATCATTATCCTTAGAACTTTCAAGAAAAAAAATACAAAGCAAGAAAGAAGGAACAAAAGGAGAGGGTTTCGGGTGAGAGGAGAAAGAAAAGGAAAAGAAAGAAAAATTTTTTGGAGCCAATTCTTGGGTTTAAAAAGTTCCTCTCTTGAGAGATTATTACTAAGCACAAGATTATCTACAAGTTGATGTAAAGATTTTGGCAAGAAAACAACTTCAACCCCAAGTGAAGAACTTGAAGAAAGGTAAGGATTTCATGATTTTGTTGTGTTAAAAATGATGTATGTATGTTGTAGTGTGTGTGAATGAATGAAAAATATGGAAATTTGGTGTGTTGGAATTTTTGGATGTGTGGCCGAATGCATATAGGGTTATTGCATGATTTTAATGGTTTGAATTCTTGTGTAAGTTAGTTGTAGTGTGGTGGAAATTGTATTAGAAATGAAAGTGGAATGAACTAGTGAAATTTGGAAAATATAGCATGTGGCCGTGTGGTGTGGGTTGGTGTTGGAAGGTGAATTGAATCTTGTTACCATGTTAATTATGTGGTTATGGAAGATTGGTTATTAAGTTGTTGAAGGAAATTATTGAACTTTGTTATGACTTGTGTATAAGTGAAAATGAAAGTGTTAAGAGGCAAATTATGCTTATGACAATGAACTTGGAATATAAAAATGTGTTGATGAGTTTGCATGTTGAAAGTTAGGAAGGGATAGGAAAAGTAGTGACTTGATGGAAAGTTGAATGTTTGTGAATTTTATGAATATCTTGTGAATATTATGTGAACATGTTATGGATGCCTCCGATGTATGTCGTAATGATTTTGATGGATAATGGCTATGAAAATAATAAGTTTTGGTTGGAAATGTAAGTTTGAAACGAAAGATAATTCGTCGTGTCGAAAGGTGGCTAATAATGCCATAGGGTATGATTTAGTGTTTATTGATGTTTGTTGTTGTTTGGATGTCTCCTTTGGGTTGTTGTGTTGCTAAATTGAGCCGAGCTAAGTCTCGGGGATGTCGTATATACAGAGGAAATGCTGCCGAAATTTCGGTAGGCAATTATGTGTAAAGATAGAGTATTGAAAGAATGAAACTAACCAAATGGTAAACTTGACCATTTCCAGATTTTGGACGAAATTTGGATTGACGCCGAGCGAGCATAAGGCGCCATCGAGGTATGTGAAGCACTTCTATACGCTCCTAGGCATGTTCTGGATGTGGTAGGCTCGGCCGCGAGCCCTAGGTCCGACTCCGTTCCCCGGAATTCGAGACGGAAAACCGCTCCAATTCCTTCAATTCAATTGAAACTATTTTATTGCAAATTGCCCTTAAAGTGAGATTTTGTACAAAACTTCCCCAAACGGAGTCGGAACACTTCCGAATGAGTATGGGTGACCTCATAAGGTCAATCATCAGTAATTTACGTATGTAGCCTCGGGTTGGTCCGAGGTGGGCCCACAAGGCCCGATACTTCCGGTGCGATTTTTAAAATACTTCTGTTTTGGTCCGATCTTCTCCAAAAACTTCTGAACTATTATTTTGTGAATATTATGGATATTTTTGTGTAATTTATACAATATTATTTCTGAACATCCGAGCATCCCATTCTGATAATCTGTCGTGCCTTCCTAACTAGGATATGAGCGCGTGCTATGCATACTATCTGGATATTCTGATTTTGGCTCGCCGTTTGGCACCCTTCTGATTGATCGAGTCTGTATGTTGAGTCTGTAGGTAGGTGGTTTCTCATTTATCGATTCGTGTCTGTCTCAATGCATTCTTTCACTGCGACCCGGGCCAGGTTCTGTTATCGTGCATATTTTCTCTGCATTGTTCACCGCGTCCCTCGGCGTACGGGCCGGGATCTGTATGTCTGTATGATCTATGTATGGGGATGTCTATATGATCTGTGTATGGGGATGGCGGCCAGGATGGCATATGATCTGATTTGATTCTGTCTGTCCACCGCGTCCCGTACTAAGAGGGCCGGGTTCTGTTACAGCGCCCCCAGACAGGGCCGGGATCTGTATGAATATATGCGTGTGCCATCTGTATTTATAAAGCACACGCCTTTGTATGATTTTGTATGACTCTGTGCTACTCTGCATGCATAATTCTATCCGTCATAATACTGTCTGTCCGTCTGTGTTACAACTATTTCTGTATGTCCGTATGGCTTCTGCTTCTGTATGTCCGTATGGATTCAGATTCTGCTCGTCTGTCCGTATTATGACTCCGTCTGCCTGTCCAAACTATAATTCTGTTCATTTGTGTGTAACACGATTCTGTATGTCTGTCTGGATCATAACTCTGTCCGTTAGTTTGACTTATGATTTTGCCCGTTATATTTCTGTGACTCTAGTTCGGACTATGTTTATATCTGTTACGTTTCTGCTTTACATACTCGGTACATTTTCCGTACTGACCCCCGTTCTTCGGGGGCTGCGCTACATGCCCGCAGGTACAGACGCGCCAGGTGACACGCCGCCAGCGTAGGTTCTGACTCTGCCATTCGAAGAGCTCCTTTGACTCGGAGCATATCTTTTGATATATATTTTCTGTCTTCTGTGTACTCCGTATGTATGTATATTCTGGGTACGGCGGGGCCCTGTCCCGTCATATGATTCTGTATGTCTGTAGAGGCCTGTAGATAGATGTGTGGGTTACGGGTTTCGTTTGTATGTTAGCCTTATCGGCTTACTTGTAAATGTTTGTATGTTCAGGTATATATGTATATATACGTATGGTTGCGCGCGTGCCGTATTTGCATCGGCCTATTTCCGTACTTCTGTTTTGAAACGAAAAAAAAAATCTGTATGATTCGAATTCGATCAGATAGGTACGTATGGGTATCCAGTTAGGGTACCAGTCGCGGCCCACGGGGTTTGGATCGTGACACTTTCGATCTTAGACCGTGCGATAGAGCCCAGCCATAGGAAATGAAATTCCTTTTTACTAACCCTTGATTTCAGCTGAAGAACGGTATCGATAGGAGAAAGTGGCTGATGATATTGGAAGCTACACTGTACACAGGTAAGCAACTGTGCGAAAGGGGCATGTTGGATAAGGTAAGAATATTGAGATATGATTGAAAACTAAGGTTGAAGAATGAAAGATAAGGTAGATAGGAAAGTAAACAGGAAAGTGTAACAGGTGCAGTTTGAGTTGGACATGTGAGGTAAGTCTCGACATCTTTATACTTTTACTTGAAATTGTTAGTCCTGTGTGGCTATGGTACGATATGATATATATACGTATATATGTTGGCCCTGTGAGGCATTGTTGGTATTTCCTGCGTGCAGATTTTGGGATAGTAAGAAGTACAGAGGAACCTCTGCCCAAATTTTCCCAGAAATATAAAAAGGAGAATGAGATATAAGTTCATAATATGTCTTGAAAGTCGATACCGACGGGGTAAATTTACTACGTTGGATTAAAGCTTAAGAGATATCATCCATGTCATTCCTAAGAAGCATCATCCTTATTTGGGAAATTTTATTTCGAGAAAGCATATATGAGCAGCGAATTCGCAATTCATTTAAACGGACCAGAATACGTTCCAACCACATTTTGCTTTAGAAAAAGGCTAGGTTGAAGGGAAAAAAATGTCCGGCGATTAAGTTTCACCTTATTGGAAGAATACAGAGCGTATGACAAGCAGTTGGGAATTAAATGATTCGCTCACGACTCAAAAATAAATATGGATGTAAACTATGTGAATCAAGCACTAAGAAGTTCTGTGGTGCTTGTCGGACTCTAGTTTTCTTCTGCTGGTGGTTGGAGAATGCCTCATAGTAACATTTTTTCAGTTCTCATCGACTAATTGGAGATGGAATTAGTAGAAGAAAAACTTAAACTTGTGGGCTGCTAGTATCGTATATTTCATGTGTTGTTGGTGAAATACTAAAGACGGTCTAGGAAAAGGTGGCAACTCGTAACAGAACATTTTATTGAGGTATCGAGTGAACCGATAAGCAGGGATAAATTACGACGAGTTACAATTAAAAAGAGTAACAGTATGATTGAGATAAAAGTATAGAAGAGGAAGAGTTATACCAAATCTTGAGGGTGTTGATAAGACAACTTGTGAGATATTAAGGATAGGATTGATCAGAAAGGGCGAAGGGTCAAGTACACCTAGTCCGCAGAGTGTAATTAAAACATAGAGGAATCATGAATAAGATTAAGAAGTATTACGTCATAGGATGGATTACAAACAGGATGTACTGTGAACACCATAAGGATTGCTATAGAAATGAGTAAAGCCTAACAAGTAAGAAACTAAAGGAGATGGTGTAACTAGTGTGAAATGGTAAATCGGATGTAGAACGAATAAGGAAGAACTTACAATGTCCTACAGGAAAAGTTCAGAATAAAAGTCAAGTGGTAACAAAAGTGAAAGTGCGCACAGGAAGAGAAGGGTGTTAATAGAAGGAGGAAGATAAGAAGAAAGCGAGTGGGATTACAGTGTAGCAATGTGTTATGGCGTGTATAGCTGAGAAAATGAGTTATATAAGCGACAGAATTGTGAAAGACCGAACCAAAGGAAGATGAGCAACAAGACAGAACAAATACCAGAAATGACTGGTGTGATAAGAATAAAAAGAGATAAACAGAATATGATTTGAAAATGAGGAAGGGCTTATGTAGAAGTTGTGTTTTCTGAAAGATACGGGAATAGCATGAGATTCCTCGTGCACAAAATAAATGATGGACGTAGACTGGAGAAATGAAAGGAATACTAAAGGAAGTACCCAAGACAGACGTAATTAATTGAGTATGAGTATAGAATAAAAGGGAAACATATAGTTATGGACTTAAAGATGTAGTGCGACGAAACGATGATAAGACAAGACCACTATTAAGACAAATTCGACATGATTTCGAGTAAGTTAGAAGTTAGCATTTGATATACAAAAAGAGAGAAAGAGTATGAGGCATAAAAGAGTACTGCTCATATGCGACTTCACCTCGGGAATAGTGAAATCTTTAAAGGACAAGGATTGTGGGTTTGCGAAACAACTGATGTATTGGAATTTATTAGAAGAAAGAGACGATATTCGTTGAGATAAAGATAGTGTTATAAGAAAGTCTGGGACATTTATCATTAGAATATAAGTGCTACCTAATGGAGAATTTGAAATGACTATAAACACTAGCTAATTACTGATCGGAATAAATAGAACGTGGCCTCGGGTAAATTACTACATTAATTACAATACTTGAGTACCAACCATCAGATAAGATTTTGTACTATATAATCGAGAATTCTCATCGCCTCGTGATTTTGTTATGGTCTCGTACGAAGATAATCAAGTTATAGATTATAAAGAAAAGACATGGATATGGTATAAGTACAACCCCAAAAAGGGGGGAAGCGGGTGAAAGTTAAGTAATTATAAATGGAAACAATTGACACGGCAACACGTTTAATGGGAATTCTCAAACTTTAAGTGAGATCCCTTGCATAAACAAGTTAGTGAGATTTGAAGGCCAGCAATAAGCAAATAGAAGTCAAGATGGTATGGAATACAGTGCTGAGAATTATTGGTAGAGGTCTTGGATAATATGACAACAGAAAGTGAATGCTTGAAAAACAAAAGGAAGAATACGACAAGAGAATGGTAACAAGTAACTTAAAAGATATTATAAAGGATAGCAAGGCTATACCGGATTAGAGGTTAAGATATTGACAACAGAGTTATTGGCTAATGATATTGTGACATATAACTAGCAAAGGAGAAAGGATAGGAAATCTCTCCTATAACAAGTTATGAGAAAACCAAATGGTGAATAGAGGAAGTGAAAGGAGTATGGCGAAATAGATAGCAAGTGAGTGATAGTACAATAAGATATGTAAAACAGGATGAACCAGGAAAAGGAAGGACTATGACTATGATTAGATACCATTTATACAAATTGTACAAGAATAGTTATGTAACCTACAAATACTTGTATACTGAGGATAAGACCAAGTAAGTACTTGATAAAAAGGGTAAGAATTCAGTAACAACAGTGCGGTTGCAATATTTTGGATACGTCAAAGAAAGGTGTAAGGTGGTTTAAGGCAAAACTACAGAGACATCATTAGTACGGAGAGCAAATGCCATAATTGGGCCCCGATACTATTGAAAGGAATGAAGGAAGAATGTAAGGTAAAGCATAAAGACTAGTGAGACGACGCTAAGATATTTTCTGGGCTGATTTGAGTACCTACACATACTCGTGTAAAGCTTGCAATAAGATGCATGATAGGAGAACTAAGAGCAAATCTGAGTAAAGGGGCGATAGAAGAGTTGAGTCAAAAATAGAGAAACGACACGAGATAATATGCTTAAAGTGTTATAAGTGGGATTAAGGGAAATTGCGAAATGGTTTAAGTGAGATGGTCAGAACGAGCTAGTTACTAGAAGACAGTGAATTTAAAGAGAACGAGCAAGAAGAACTCGACTTAAGCTTCAAGTATAGATGGATATGGTAAGTTGCAGTCGATTACGGAGGTAGCTAAATCGTGTCTACTATATTTGGATGATCAATATTAACAGATGTCAGGTGGAGAATGGCATTAAGCTAAGTAAACAAAGGCACAGCATGATAGATGAGTTCAAGTTACAAGTGATTCGTTATAAGATCACCAGAAGCAGTATACTTATGTAGGACTAATTTGACATTCGGGGACGAATGTTCCTAAGGGGTGAAGGATGTTACACCCCGTAAGAGTCCGTGCTATTTTAATTAAGACAAGAAAGAATGAGTTAAGAAAGTTCAAGGAAAGTTAATCGAGTTAGTAAGAATATCGTTATATATATATGGTTGCCTTAAGTATCCCGAGGTGACATCGTAACCTAAAGGATTTGAAATCGCGTTATGAGCGTATATGAGGTAATGTGAGTGCCCTTTTAAATTATTTGATATTATTAGTAATGATATAGAAGATGGATAAAAGATATGAATATATTTTTGCGATTGGAGTTTCGTCGAAGCTTCGTAAGTTCTCTAGTTACGTTTTAGGTTATTGTGATTCTCCGGACCCTTCGAGATGTGTATGGATTGTTATGTATGTATATGAGTATGTATATGTATGTATAAGAGGTTACATGAGGGTCGGAAGAGGATTAGAAGTTAAACGAATCTGAACGAAATGAATCCGAACAACTTCAGAAAAATGTCGGACCAGAATTTTAGCCCATATTGTTGGAGGCATATCTCCTAGTATATGAGGAGTTTTAAGGTGTTTCAAAAGCCTAAAATTAAGTTCATCGAGTCTAGTTTCCAACGCAACAAACCGCTCGGCAAACTGATAGTTGGATAAGGACATATGGACGATGCAATTTGGGCTGGCAGGGCAGCAAGTTTGGACCCGACCCAAACACTAATGTTTCGGCCCATGAGGCCCATTAACGTTAATATATATAGCAAATTCATTTGAGGGCTGATCATTTTCAGCTACGATCCTCCAAAAACATTAGAGAGAGAGAGAGAGAGAGCTCCTAGGCTAAGGAAGCCATTTTGATCAAAATCCGAGCCCCGAATCCCGAAGCTCATGAAGAGAAAAGCGTTGTACGTTGCGTTGCCTTCAATTTGAGCTAAATATTGGTCTTGGGGAATGAAATTTTCGTGGTTGAGCTGCTGCTAAGGTATTTATAAGATTCCTTTTATGTTATTAAAGTGTTTATTTAGAGTTTTAACGAATTAGAACGGAGAAAACAACATTATAAACTCGTTTGTTGTTTTGTTGAGATTTATGGATTAGGGGCTGTTTTAATTGAAATTGATGGACTGATTTGAATTAAAATTTTGGTTGTTGTAATCATAGATTATGTGATGAGAATGATGGAATTTAAAGGTTAGAGTTGGAGTTAAAATTGTTGTGGGTTGTTGAAGGATTATAGAGATAATAATGTGGTTTAGTTGCATATGAATAGATGATGTGGTGTCTTGTGGCTGCTGTAGTATTTCCCTGAAATTTGCTGAAAGGATTGCATGAAATAAGGTATAAGAAGTGCATATGGGCTGCTTGGTGTATTGTAAGTGTTCGTTAGGAATTTCGGGCATCGTTATGTTATAGTTAGGGGCTGTTTTGATATGTTGTTGTTCTTGTTGAAATAAAAGAATTGAAGATATGGTTGTGTCCATATGTTATTGTTGGTATTTCTGTGTCAACAGGAGAGCAATTGGAAATTCGGATAGGCGAATATATAGGGGAAATGCTGCCGAAATTTCTGTAGACAAGTACCAGTTAGAATTGGATTTCTAAGTACTTGTAGCTAATATTTGGTAATTGATAATATTATTGTAGATATTGGAGAGCCCGAGACTTGAGTCGGGATTTGGTTAGCGAGCGATTGAGGTATGTAACGCCTACCTTTCTTTCTTTTGGCATGACCTTTTTGGAATGAACAAATAACGTATAAGTATGCTCCTAAAGAAAATCCTATTCTTAGAGCCACTAGGATGGCTAACATCTTTGACTTCCATAAGCTATTCCATATGGCTAGATCCATATTTTATGATGTTCAAAGATCCTATTTGTTATGTTCCGAATGTTGTTCGAAAGAAAGAAAAACGAGAAGACTAAGGCCTTTGATAAATATTTCGACATAAAAATATGGTCTTAAAGTCCCCATTTGATTTGATCCATAATGTTATCCGCAAGTTTCCTAGTATGATTATGTGATCCGTAATGATATCCGAAAAACATTTGATATGGCTAAAGTTTTGGATACATATATTTTGATACATACATATGATCTTAAAGGCTCCATTTGATTTGCTCCATAGTAATGGTTGAAAGTTCCCCTATTATGAATGTCACTTGAAATTCCGAAAAGAGTTTCTGAAATGCTTTTAGAAAGTTCTATACTTCAAAAAGTTTGTAACTTTCGTAAAATAACTCCGATTGACCGGAAACTGATTTCTGAGCCATCGGATGCAGTAAATACATTTGTTCACCGAGTTTAGAATTTTTTTATATTATTATGCATATGGTTCGCCGGACAGGTTTTGTGATCGTGCGCACCATGTATATTCGGCAGTATGATGTGTTACGGTTCCCGAGTTCCTCGTCATAGGGCCGGGTACCGCTTATATACGGCGTTATGATGTGATATGGCATATGATATATTTTGATGTTGTGATATGATATGATGATATGATATGTTCGGGGATTGTACGGAGATTTGAAACCTTCTGGAGTATGATGTGTTGTGGCGCTAGCGTCGAAGTGGCGACCACGTTCCTGAGCCTTATGCATGATTTTTATTTGCATTACTTATGTTTTTAAAACAGGTTTGATATACTGGTTCTGTAACAGCTTTCCATACTCTTTATTTCAGTTCTGATTTGGATTACTGTACCTCATGCTTTACATACTCAGTACATATTTCGTACTGACCCCCTTTCTTCGGGGGCTGCGTTTCATGCCCGCAGGTACAGACATTCGTTTTGGTGATCCTCCAGTATAGGATACATATTCTGCCACTTGGAGTACTCCTTTTGATCCGGAGCTCATATTTTGGTACATATCTTCTGTTATACACGTTCTATATATGTATGGTTGTTTGGGTACGGCGGGGCCCTGTCCCGTCATATGTTTCTGTTATATTTTGTAGAGGCCTGTTGTCACGACCCAACTCCGTAGGCCGCGACTAGTGTCCGTGCTGGACACCCAGACGTACCCGATAACCCAAATTAGCAAAATGACAGAATATTTCAAATATAAAAGTCACTTGACGTTAGTAATTAGCATAAAAGAACCGACACAGTACATGGAGGCCGATGAGGCTGTCACAGATCGTATCATACCCGAACATATACAGAACCCACACAAGTATGTCTACAGACCTCTAGAGATCATAACAGAATCATAAGACGGGACAGGGCCCCGTCATACCCCTAAATAGCATACATATACATAATAGCGGCAGACTGTACCAATATACAGGCTCTGAACAAAAGAGCGCTCCCAATATAGCAGAATAGATGTCCTAGGCAGGCGGTCAGCAAATCTGTCTTCTGTACCTGCGCGGCATGAAAACGCAGCCCCCGAAGAAAGGGGGTCAGTACGAAATATGTACTGAGTATGTAAAGCACAGAACGTAGTAACAAAGTCATAATCAAAGCAGAAGGTACAGAAAATGGACAGAATATCCAGACTAGCAAAATACTGATCATAAAGCATAAATAGTATTTGTTGAAAACATATGTCATACCTGGTCCCATTACGGAACAAGATCATAACCGAAACAGAACTTACAGAGAAGTGAGTGTGACGTCCGAAGTATCAAATGCGTATTTTCAAAACATGAGGAGTATGTGCAGAAACATATACCATATCATATCCGGCCCCTGCCAAGGGACTCGGCAAACAGAACGTGGCCACCCCCCCGACGCTGGTGCCACCATACATAAGGAACAGAGTAGGGGATAACCCCGTAACATAACATAGCATATCAGATGGCCATATCAGATCATATCATATCATATCAGAGTGTGTACATGGCACAACATACTCCACAAACCCATGTACATGTATACCTGCCCCCTCACATCAAGGCACGGCGAACAATGCAGAGGATTACGCTTGACAACATATCCTGGCCCGGGCTCAGTGTGGGAAACATTGAGGCATCCACGAATGGAGTAGTGAGAAACTAAATGCAATAAAAATATCATAGGTTTCCAGAGACTCAATGAGGCATATCGAAGGACAAATCAAATCAATGAGATCGGACAGAATCATAGTAAGTGTATGTCGTATGTCATAATGAGTTACGGAAAATAATCCCTCTGGGATCGTTTTCATATTCCCAAAATGGTTTACCAGACTCGAGGGAATCATTAAAATAATTTTCCTTCAGAAGTTAGAAGGATAGTTAAAACATTTCATTTTATATTGTTCGAAAATAAAGCAATAGTATAATAATAGAGCAAAGCGGGAATAGTGGGAAACTAAATGTAATACGAAATATCGTACCTTTACAGAGACTCAATATAGTATTCAGAATAAGTATCATTAGTAGTTGGAAAAGTAGTTAAGACGTTTCCTTAAAAATCGCTTGAAATCAAGTTACAAATTACCATAAGGGTAAAATCAGAAATAGTGGGCCCACCTCGGGAAAAACAAAGCGGCAGGCTCAAATTACGTATATTAAGCTTATGAGGTCACCTACAGCGGTCTTAGGGATATTCCATAACTTTCTAGGCAGTTTGGAGAAGTTTGCATAATTTTTCAATAAAGCATACTTAAGGGGTTCAATTCTATTGAACGAAAAAAAAGTATTTTCAAATGCGGATTCAGATGGACAGAATGTCTTCCGAGGTGCAAATCCAATCCTAGTACACCTAGGACATGCCAAAAGAAGAATCGGGATAGCTTTACATACCTTTTACGCACTTTACGCCTTCCCAGGTTCACTTCTCGTTTCGTCCAAAATCTGCAAATGGTCACATTTACCAAATGTTAACCATAAGGCTTTAGGCTTAAATCTCAAATCAACACTTTTCTACAGAAATTTGGGCAGCATTTCCCCTATACATATAGCACCCCCGAGAATTCAACTCGGCCAAAATAATCATCAACAACCCAACAACAACACTAACAACAACAACAACAACTACAAAACACACAATATGGCACAACTAGCCTTCTTTCCGACATAATGTCATAAACTTCATTCCCACTTCATATTCTCAAATCAATATCAACATTCTCGTATTCATTACTAATCAAGATCATTACAATAAAATTCGGAAGCGTTTCATATCATTTCTACAAAATATTCACAACATATACCAAATATACAAACTTTCCACCAAAGTCATAATTCCTCCAAAACTTCTAATCTTTAACAAACATGTTTCCATCTTCCAAGTTCATCAACAATCATCATAATTTACACCTTAACAACTTCATTTCCATAATTTCATAAAATCATACTAAAATGGCATAAGCTTCTACATTCCATTTCAATGCAAACTTACATCATTTCACCTTCATTTACATTGCAAAGATCACAACAACACAACTAACATATTAAACAACATTAATTCATTTCCATTTCAATTTCAATACACCACTCGACCAACACATACATTTCCAACTTCAACCAAATTCATTCAACTTTCATTCTCAATATGAATTCCATCATACTCACAACTAGAATACAACATAAATTCAACTCACCATAGGTATACAACATTTATACACACATGGCTACATGCCAACTTATATACCTACTTTGTAAACTTCCATATTTCCATACTTTCTACTCATTTCTACATACTACAACACAAACAAACCTTCATAACATAATAACATGGAATGAATTCTTACCTTTTTCTCCAATCTTCTTCACTTAACCAAAGTGCCGAAACGATGAAACGGATGAACCATCTTCCGAAATAATTATACCACGTTGTAGAGGGTACTTGAATTGGTAGGAATACTACAAGAAAATAATTTTTGGAACAAAATTTAAGGTACCTAATTTCCATGGGTCTTGGCCGAAATGGCCCTTAGTTTTTGTTCTTGTTTGTCTTGTTTTTCTCCTTGTTAATTTCATGAACCTTCTAAAGGATAAAGGCTACTTATAATTAATTGGCACATGGAAAATATTCATTAATTTGGTGGTATTGGGCCTATGATGGCCGGCCACCCCTTCTCTTTTGGGCTTGATTTTTTTTTTCATTTTTCTTGGGCCAACCCGGTTGGTCCCGAATTGGGCATAGCCCACTGACCTTTCGACCTTAAAACGTCCATATCTCCTTGTACCGATGTCACCTAGGAACCCACGATCTATGGTTGGAAAGCTAATTCAATTATCTATAACTTCTATCTCTTGGTATTTTTCCAAATTCCAAACTTATAATACCATTTTTGCCCCTCAAAGTCAGGTCACCCGAAAACGTTTTCTTAAAAATATTCGTTTGGAGGGCTTCCACTTTGATTTGGACCAAGGGTACTTCATGAGTTGTGTTTAACTTTGCATATGTGATTCATATGACTTTTCAGATGTTCCAAAAAAAAAAATCTCGGTGTATGGGCCCCACCCCAGCAGATACTCCGAGGTTCAAAAATACGGGATATAACATCCTCCCCCCCTTTAGAACATTCGTCCTCGAATGTTAGATTAGTCTTATAGGGTCTGTAAGTACTTCGGGGGAGTTTCTTCTTATGAGTAGCATAATTGATACACATTCGTCTTTGAATATAATCACGTAAGGAATTTAGGTTACCGGTGAGCATAAGAAACAAGTGAGGACACTTCTTTTTCATTCCGTCCTCTACTTCCAAGGTCATTGCTTCTCCATTATTGTTTTACCATAAGACATTAACAGGGGGTATATCTGTAGTGCGTAATCTATGCACCTGGCGATCCAGAATAATTACAGATTGTTCTTCATCAAACAATTCTTCCGTCACTTGAATATCCTTTGCTGGAAATATTCTAGGAGGATTACCGACACACTTGCGGAGCATAGATACACGAAATGCCGGATATATCGTTTCCAGATCATATGGCAGATCTAATTCATGGGCGACGTTCCTAGTTTTCCGAAAAATCTGATAAGGTCCGATATATCGCGGACCGAGCTTACCCTTTTTGCCGAATCGCATTACTCCTTTCATAGTCGATACTTTCAAAAATACCCAATCACTAAGCTAGAATTACAAGGGTCGACGTCGCTTATCAACATACAATTTCTGTCGACTCTGGGCTGCTAATAATCTCCCTCGGATAAGTTTCACCTTATCAACTGCCTGTTGGATCATATCTGAGCCTATTAATTCTGTTTCGCCAATATCAAACCAGCCGATGGGTGACCTGCATTTCCTGCCATACAAAGCCTCGTATTGAGCTAGAATGGTAGTGGTTATTATAAGCAAACTCGATCAACGGCAGATGATCATCCCAGCTACCTCTGAAATCAATAACACAGGCCCGTAATATATCTTCTAGCATCTGTATAGTGCGCTCGGCCTGTCCGTCGCTCTGAGGATGAAATGTTGTGCTCAGACTCACCTGAGTCCCTAATCCTTCCTGAAAAGATCTCCAGAAATTAGTCGTAAACTGGGCACCTCTGTCAGTGATAATAGATATAGGAACTCCGTGAAGTCTCACTATTTCTTTAATATATAGTCTGGCATAATCCTCAGTTGAATAAGTGGTTCTGACAGGGAGAAAAGGGGCTGATTTTGTCAGCCTATCCACAGTAACCCATATGGAAATCATACTTCCGTGGGGTGCGAGGCAAACCTGTACTGAAATCCATATTAATTATCTCCCACTTCCAAGTCGGAATATCCATTGCCTGAAACAGTCCACCCAGTTTCTGATGCTCAATTTTGACTTGCTGACAATTTGGGCACTGGTCAACGAGATCTGCGATGCCCCGTTTCATGCCATCCGACCAGTATAGACTTCTGAGGTCATGGTACATTTTAGTGGATTCAGGATGAACAAAATACCTAACATTATGCGCTTCGCCCATAATTGGCCGTTACAGCCCTACAACGTCGGGCACACATAATCTGCCTCTGTATAACAATACCCATCAGGTAAAACCTCGAACTAGGTCTTTTCCTTGTCAAAGGTCGTATCTCTGTACCATACCAGAATAGAATCCTCGAACTGAAGCTGTTTTACCTCTTCCATAATCGATGATTCAGCAACTTCTCGGACAAAAATTTCAATATCTTCTAAATCGACCAAACGGACTCCAAGGCTAGCTGACTGATGAGTTTTACAAACCAATTCTTTGTTTCTGAATGTACGCCGGTCAAGCCGTCCATAGATTCACGACTAAGTGCGTCTGCCACAACGTTAGCTTTTCTAGGGTGGTACGAAATATTAACATCATAATCTTTCAATAATTTGAACCGTCTTCTCTGCCGCGAATTCAGCTCCTTTTTATTAAAATATATGTATACTGGAGGCTCTTAGGGTCCGTATAAATATCAACGCGGACCCCATGTAAGTAATGCCGCCATATCTTTTCTTTCTAACCAACAACTTGATTTTCTCCGTACGAGACCTTAACAGAATCACAATTATATAGTACACAATCTTATCCGATAGCTGGCACTCAAGTAATATAATTAATGTAGCAGTTTATCTCTTAATAATCACATTCTTCCTTCATACCCATTCCTTATCTATCGTTCTGTTTTCTCGATAATCGGATTATTTGATATTCACATGATTCATCATTTCATGCCATAAGTTTTTCTTTGCCCTGTACTATTCCATTTTTTGTTTGCTTTCGCAATTATTTCGTGCTTTGCCCGTCGACTCTTTCAGAGGCTCCGCTTAATTACGTTTCTCGCGGTTCACTTCTCCTGACATTTGGATCTTCCAATCTCAACCGGTAGCAAAATAAGTATCAATCTATTTCGTAACATTGGTACCACACCTTTCCCCTTTTCTCGTAAATTCTGTCCAGCTAATGTTTTTCGTATATGACAACACTGGCTATTAGGGTTCACCAATCGATCGACATCATCATAAATGAGGGGCCTACACATACGTATATATATCACTGCCATTTCTTTTACAATACATCTCCAATCATTTATTCAAATTTACTCTAATTTCAGAGCTGCGCTGCTTTTTCTTTTCTTTTTAGCAATCCAATCCGTCCCAGCTCGTGTGACCCCTATAAAGTTTCTAGCCATTCCACATATCCTAATTCCCTTTCGGTTACCCAGAATTTCCTATTCGTCTCTCATATCTAGTTTTGCGAAAATTTTGTACATTTCCCAGGGGTTCACCCATCCCAGAATTGCTCTGGCCCTAGCACGCTTAACCTTACAACTTTAATGAATTTAGGCACGTTAAGACCGGTATAATCACACTGATTTCCCCGCACAGCCTTTATCACGTAATTTAAGACAAATCGGGGTCTTAACAGCCTTTTCAAAGCGTTCTCGTAGCGGGTCCCGCCCTGACCTAGCGAGAATTCTTTTACTTTTCTGACTATATGGTTATCGTGTCGCCCCCTGTAAACCCTCAATATTTACCTTCATGTATATATATGTTCCTAAACAGCCCACGAGTTTGAGTTTTTATTCCACAAATTCCACCTCCCACCAGTCGAGGAAAACTGATAAAATGTGTAGTAGGGTATCTTCCGACCACCAGCAAAAGAAAGCTAGAATCCGACGAACTTCGCGGAATCTTTTAGTACTTAATTCACATAATTACCTCCATATTTTTTTATATATATTTGAGTCGTGAGCGAACCACTCAATTCCCGACTGCTTGTCATACGTTTTGTATTCTTCCAATTAGAGGAAACTTGCTCGTCGGACATTTTTGCCCTTCCGCATATTTTGCCCTTCACATGGGCTATGCTAAAAAAAAATGGGGTTAGAACATATTTCTGGTCCCTCCAAATAAATTGTGAATTCGCTACTCGTATATGCTTTCTCGAGATAAAATTTTCCATATGAGGATAACGCTTCTTACGAATGACATGGAGGGTATGTCTTAAACTTTTAACCCAACATAAGAGATTTACCCTATCGGTATCGACTTTCAAGACATATTAAGAATTTATATCTTATTTTCCTGTTTATATTTCTGGAAAATTTTGGGCAGAGGTTCCTCTATATTTCTTACTATCCCAAAACCTGTACACAGGAAATACCAACCATGCCTCACAGGGCCAACACATATACGTATATACATATCATATCATATCGCATCATAGCCACACGGAGCTAACAATTTCAAATAAAAGTACGAAGATGCCGAGGCTTACCTCACATGCCCAACTCAAACTGCACCTATTAGACTTTCCTGTTTACTTTCCCTTACGATTTTAAACTTTATGTTTCAAGAGTACTTCAATACCTTACCCAGCATACGTCTTTCATACCATTGCTTACCTGTGTACTATGTAGCTTCCAATATCATCAGTCGTTGTCTTACGTCGATACCGTTCCCCAGCTGCAATCAAGGGTTAGTAACGAAAGGAATTCATTTTCTACAGCTGGCTCTATCGCACGATCTAAGAATCAAAGAAAGGTAACACCCTAAATATCCTGTAGCCTCCTATTTATAGATGTGGTGCACAACACACCGATAAACAAGACTCTACTAGACACGGTCTGTAGACACTCCGAGGACGAACCGCTCTGATACCACTTTTGTCACGACCCAACTCCGTAGGCCGCGACTAGTGTCCGTGCTGGACACCCAGACGTACCCGATAACCCAAATTAGCAAAATGGCAGAATATTTCAAATATAAAAGTCACTTGACGTTAGTAATTAGCATAAAAGAACCGACACAGTACATGGAGGCCGATGAGGCTGTCACAGATCGTATCATACCCGAACATATACAGAACCCACACAAGTATGTCTACAGACCTCTACAGATCATAAGACGGGACAGGGCCCCGTCATACCCCTAAATAGCATACATATACATAATAGCGGCAGACTGTACCAATATACAGGCTCTGAACAAAAGAGCGCTCCCAATATAGCAGAATAGATGTCCTAGGTAGGCGGTCAGCAAATCTGTCTTCTGTACCTGCGCGGCATGAAAACGCAGCCCCCGAAGAAAGGGGGTCAGTACGAAATATGTACTGAGTATGTAAAGCACAGAACGTAGTAACAAAGTCATAATCAAAGCAGAAGGTACAGAAAATGGACAGAATATCCAGACTAGCAAAATGCTGATCATAAAGCATAAATAGTATTTGTTGAAAACATATGTCGTACCTGGTCCCATTACGGAACAAGATCATAACCGAAACAGAACTTACAGAGAAGTGAGTGTGACGTCCGAAGTATCAAATGCGTATTTTCAAAACATGAGGAGTATGTGCAGAAACATATACCATATCATATCCGGCCCCTGCCAAGGGACTCGGCAAACAGAACGTGGCCACCCCCCCGACGCTGGTGCCACCATACATAAGGAACAGAGTAGGGGATAACCCCGTAACATAACATAGCATATCAGATGGCCATATCAGATCATATCATATCATATCAGAGTGTGTACATGGCACAACATACTCCACAAACCCATGTACATGTATACCTGCCCCCTCACATCAAGGCACGGCGAACAATGCAGAGGATTACGCTTGACAACATATCCTGGCCCGGGCTCAGTGTGGGAAACATTGAGGCATCCACGAATGGAGTAGTGAGAAACTAAATGCAATAAAAATATCATAGGTTTCCAGAGACTCAATGAGGCATATCGAAGGACAAATCAAATCAATGAGATCGGACAGAATCATAGTAAGTGTATGTCGTATGTCATAATGAGTTACGGAAAATAATCCCTCTGGGATCGTTTTCATATTCCCAAAATGGTTTACCAGACTCGAGGGAATCATTAAAATAATTTTCCTTCAGAAGTTAGAAGGATAGTTAAAACATTTCATTTTATATTGTTCGAAAATAAAGCAATAGTATAATAATAGAGCAAAGCGGGAATAGTGGGAAACTAAATGTAATACGAAATATCGTACCTTTACAGAGACTCAATATAGTATTCAGAATAAGTATCATTAGTAGTTGGAAAAGTAGTTAAGACGTTTCCTTAAAAATCGCTTGAAATCAAGTTACAAATTACCATAAGGGTAAAATCAGAAATAGTGGGCCCACCTCGGGAAAAACAAAGCGGCAGGCTCAAATTACGTATATTAAGCTTATGAGGTCACCTACAGCGGTCTTAGGGATATTCCATAACTTTCTAGGCAGTTTGGAGAAGTTTGCATAATTTTTCAATAAAGCATACTTAAGGGGTTCAATTCTATTGAACGAAAAAAAAGTATTTTCAAATGCGGATTCAGATGGACAGAATGTCTTCCGAGGTGCAAATCCAATCCTAGTACACCTAGGACATGCCAAAAGAAGAATCGGGATAGCTTTACATACCTTTTACGCACTTTACGCCTTCCCAGGTTCACTTCTCGTTTCGTCCAAAATCTGCAAATGGTCACATTTACCAAATGTTAACCATAAGGCTTTAGGCTTAAATCTCAAATCAACACTTTTCTACAGAAATTTGGGCAGCATTTCCCCTATACATATAGCACCCCCGAGAATTCAACTCGGCCAAAATAATCATCAACAACCCAACAACAACACTAACAACAACAACAACAACTACAAAACACACAATATGGCACAACTAGCCTTCTTTCCGACATAATGTCATAAACTTCATTCCCACTTCATATTCTCAAATCAATATCAACATTCTCGTATTCATTACTAATCAAGATCATTACAATAAAATTCGGAAGCATTTCATATCATTTCTACAAAATATTCACAACATATACCAAATATACAAACTTTCCACCAAAGTCATAATTCCTCCAAAACTTCTAATCTTTAACAAACATGTTTCCATCTTCCAAGTTCATCAACAATCATCATAATTTACACCTTAACAACTTCATTTCCATAATTTCATAAAATCATACTAAAATGGCATAAGCTTCTACATTCCATTTCAATGCAAACTTACATCATTTCACCTTCATTTACATTGCAAAGATCACAACAACACAACTAACATATTAAACAACATTAATTCATTTCCATTTCAATTTCAATACACCACTCGGCCAACACATACATTTCCAACTTCAACCAAATTCATTCAACTTTCATTCTCAATATGAATTCCATCATACTCACAACTAGAATACAACATAAATTCAACTCACCATAGGTATACAACATTTATACACACATGGCTACATGCCAACTTATATACCTACTTTGTAAACTTCCATATTTCCATACTTTCTACTCATTTCTACATACTACAACACAAACAAACCTTCATAACATAATAACATGGAATGAATTCTTACCTTTTTCTCCAATCTTCTTCACTTAACCAAAGTGCCGAAACGATGAAACGGATGAACCATCTTCCGAAATAATTATACCACGTTGTAGAGGGTACTTGAATTGGTAGGAATACTACAAGAAAATAATTTTTGGAACAAAATTTAAGGTACCTAATTTCCATGGGTCTTGGCCGAAATGGCCCTTAGTTTTTGTTCTTGTTTGTCTTGTTTTTCTCCTTGTTAATTTCATGAACCTTCTAAAGGATAAAGGCTACTTATAATTAATTGGCACATGGAAAATATTCATTAATTTGGTGGTATTGGGCCTATGATGGCCGGCCACCCCTTCTCTTTTGGGCTTGATTTTTTTTTTCATTTTTCTTGGGCCAACCCGGTTGGTCCCGAATTGGGCATAGCCCACTGACCTTTCGACCTTAAAACGTCCATATCTCCTTGTACCGATGTCACCTAGGAACCCACGATCTATGGTTGGAAAGCTAATTCAATTATCTATAACTTCTATCTCTTGGTATTTTTCCAAATTCCAAACTTATAATACCATTTTTGCCCCTCAAAGTCAGGTCACCCGAAAACGTTTTCTTAAAAATATTCGTTTGGAGGGCTTCCACTTTGATTTGGACCAAGGGTACTTCATGAGTTGTGTTTAACTTTGCATATGTGATTCATATGACTTTTCAGATGTTCCAAAAAAAAAAATCTCGGTGTATGGGCCCCACCCCAGCAGATACTCCGAGGTTCAAAAATACGGGATATAACATCCTCCCCCCCTTTAGAACATTCGTCCTCGAATGTTAGATTAGTCTTATAGGGTCTGTAAGTACTTCGGGGGAGTTTCTTCTTATGAGTAGCATAATTGATACACATTCGTCTTTGAATATAATCACGTAAGGAATTTAGGTTACCGGTGAGCATAAGAAACAAGTGAGGACACTTCTTTTTCATTCCGTCCTCTACTTCCAAGGTCATTGCTTCTCCATTATTGTTTTACCATAAGACATTAACAGGGGGTATATCTTTAGTGCGTAATCTCTGCACCTGGCGATCCAGAATAATTACAGATTGTTCTTCATCAAACAATTCTTCCGTCACTTGAATATCCTTTGCTGGAAATATTCTAGGAGGATTACCGACACACTTGCGGAGCATAGATACACGAAATGCCGGATATATCGTTTCCAGATCAGATGGCAGATCTAATTCATGGGCGACGTTCCTAGTTTTCCGAAAAATCTGATAAGGTCCGATATATCGCGGACCGAGCTTACCCTTTTTGCCGAATCGCATTACTCCTTTCATAGTCGATACTTTCAAAAATACCCAATCACTAAGCTAGAATTACAAGGGTCGACGTCGCTTATCAACATACAATTTCTGTCGACTCTGGGCTGCTAATAATCTCCCTCGGATAAGTTTCACCTTATCAACTGCCTGTTGGATCATATCTGAGCCTATTAATTCTGTTTCGCCAATATCAAACCAGCCGATGAGTGACCTGCATTTCCTGCCATACAAAGCCTCGTATTGAGCTAGAATGGTAGTGGTTATTATAAGCAAACTCGATCAACGGCAGATGATCATCCCAGCTACCTCTGAAATCAATAACACAGGCCCGTAATATATCTTCTAGCATCTGTATAGTGCGCTCGGCCTGTCCGTCGCTCTGAGGATGAAATGTTGTGCTCAGACTCACTTGAGTCCCTAATCCTTCCTGAAAAGATCTCCAGAAATTAGTCGTAAACTGGGCACCTCTGTCAGTGATAATAGATATAGGAACTCCGTGAAGTCTCACTATTTCTTTAATATATAGTCTGGCATAATCCTCAGTTGAATAAGTGGTTCTGACAGGGAGAAAAGGGGCTGATTTTGTCAGCCTATCCACAGTAACCCATATGGAAATCATACTTCCGTGGGGTGCGAGGCAAACCTGTACTGAAATCCATATTAATTATCTCCCACTTCCAAGTTGCAATATCCATTGCCTGAAACAGTCCACCCAGTTTCTGATGCTCAATTTTGACTTGCTGACAATTTGGGCACTGGTCAACGAGATCTGCGATGCCCCGTTTCATGCCATCCGACCAGTATAGACTTCTGAGGTCATGGTACATTTTAGTGGATTCAGGATGAACAAAATACCTAACATTATGCGCTTCGCCCATAATTGGCCGTTACAGCCCTACAACGTCGGGCACACATAATCTGCCTCTGTATAACAATACCCATCAGGTAAAACCTCGAACTAGGTCTTTTCCTTGTCAAAGGTCGTATCTCTGTACCATACCAGAATAGAATCCTCGAACTGACGCTGTTTTACCTCTTCCATAATCGATGATTCAGCAACTTCTCGGACAAAAATTTCAATATCTTCTAAATCGACCAAACGGACTCCAAGGCTAGCTGACTGATGAGTTTTGCAAACCAATTCTTTGTTTCTGAATGTACGCCGGTCAAGCCGTCCATAGATTCACGACTAAGTGCGTCTGCCACAACGTTAGCTTTTCTAGGGTGCTACGAAATATTAACATCATAATCTTTCAATAATTCGAACCGTCTTCTCTGCCGCGAATTCAGCTCCTTTTTATTAAAATATATGTATACTGGAGGCTCTTAGGGTCCGTATAAATATCAACGCGGACCCCATGTAAGTAATGCCGCCATATCTTTTCTTTCTAACCAACAACTTGATTTTCTCCGTACGAGACCTTAACAGAATCACAATTATATAGTACACAATCTTATCCGATAGCTGGCACTCAAGTAATATAATTAATGTAGCAGTTTATCTCTTAATAATCACATTCTTCCTTCATACCCATTCCTTATCTATCGTTCTGTTTTCTCGATAATCGGATTATTTGATATTCACATGATTCATCATTTCATGCCATAAGTTTTTCTTTGCCCTGTACTATTCCATTTTTTGTTTGCTTTCGCAATTATTTCGTGCTTTGCCCGTCGACTCTTTCAGAGGCTCCGCTTAATTAAGTTTCTCGCGGTTCACTTCTCCTGACATTTGGATCTTCCAATCTCAACCGGTAGCAAAATAAGTATCAATCTATTTCGTAACATTGGTACCACACCTTTCCCCTTTTCTCGTAAATTCTGTCCAGCTAATGTTTTTCGTATATGACAACACTGGCTATTAGGGTTCACCAATCGATCGAAATCATCATAAATGAGGGGCCTACACATACGTATATATATCACTGCCATTTCTTTTACAATACATCTCCAATCATTTATTCAAATTTACTCTAATTTCAGAGCTCCGCTGCTTTTTCTTTTCTTTTTAGCAATCCAATCCGTCCCAGCTCGTGTGACCCCTATAAAGTTTCTAGCCATTCCACATATCCTAATTCCCTTTCGGTTACCCAGAATTTCCTATTCGTCTCTCATATCTAGTTTTGCGAAAATTTTGTACATTTCCCAGGGGTTCACCCATCCCAGAATTGCTCTGGCCCTAGCACACTTAACTTTACAACTTTAATGAATTTAGGCACGTTAAGACCGGTATAATCACACTGATTTCCCCGCACAGCCTTTATCACGTAATATAAGACAAATCGGGGTCTTAACAGCCTTTTCAAAGCGTTCTCGTAGCGGGTCCCGCCCTGACCTAGCGAGAATTCTTTTACTTTTCTGACTATATGGTTATCGTGTCGCCCCCTGTAAACCCTCAATATTTACCTTCATGTATATATATGTTCCTAAACAGCCCACGAGTTTGAGTTTTTATTCCACAAATTCCACCTCCCACCAGTCGAGGAAAACTGATAAAATGTGTAGTAGGGTATCTTCCGACCACCAGCAAAAGAAAGCTAGAATCCGACGAACTTCGCGGAATCTTTTAGTACTTAATTCACATAATTACCTCCATATTTTTATATATATATTTGAGTCGTGAGCGAACCACTCAATTCCCGACTGCTTGTCATACGTTTTGTATTCTTCCAATTAGAGGAAACTTGCTCGTCGGACATTTTTGCCCTTCCGCATATTTTGCCCTTCACATGGGCTATGCTAAAAAAATGGGGTTAGAACATATTTCTGGTCCCTCCAAATAAATTGTGAATTCGCTACTCGTATATGCTTTCTCGAGATAAAATTTTCCATATGAGGATAACGCTTCTTATGAATGACATGGAGGGTATGTCTTAAACTTTTAACCCAACATAAGAGATTTACCCTATCGGTATCGACTTTCAAGACATATTAAGAATTTATATCTTATTTTCCTGTTTATATTTCTGGAAACTTTTGGGCAGAGGTTCCTCTATATTTCTTACTATCCCAAAACCTGTACACAGGAAATACCAACCATGCCTCACAGGGCCAACACATATACGTATATACATATCATATCATATCGCATCATAGCCACACGGAGCTAACAATTTCAAATAAAAGTACGAAGATGCCGAGGCTTACCTCACATGCCCAACTCAAACTGCACCTATTAGACTTTCCTGTTTACTTTCCCTTACGATTTTAAACTTTATGTTTCAAGAGTACTTCAATACCTTACCCAGCATACGTCTTTCATACCATTGCTTACCTGTGTACTGTGTAGCTTCCAATATCATCAGTCGTTGTCTTACGTCGATACCGTTCCCCAGCTGCAATCAAGGGTTAGTAACGAAAGGAATTCATTTTCTACAGCTGGCTCTATCGCACGATCTAAGAATCAAAGAAAGGTAACACCCTAAATATCCTGTAGCCTCCTATTTATAGATGTGGTGCACAACACACCGATAAACAAGACTCTACTAGACACGGTCTGTAGACACTCCGAGGACGAACCGCTCTGATACCACTTTTGTCACGACCCAACTCCGTAGGCCGCGACTAGTGTCCGTGCTGGACACCCAGACGTACCCGATAACCCAAATTAGCAAAATGGCAGAATATTTCAAATATAAAAGTCACTTGACGTTAGTAATTAGCATAAAAGAACCGACACAGTACATGGAGGCCGATGAGGCTGTCACAGATCGTATCATACCCGAACATATACAGAACCCACACAAGTATGTCTACAGACCTCTACAGATCATAAGACGGGACAGGGCCCCGTCATACCCCTAAATAGCATACATATACATAATAGCGGCAGACTGTACCAATATACAGGCTCTGAACAAAAGAGCGCTCCCAATATAGCAGAATAGATGTCCTAGGCAGGCGGTCAGCAAATCTGTCTTCTGTACCTGCGCGGCATGAAAACGCAGCCCCCGAAGAAAGGGGGTCAGTACGAAATATGTACTGAGTATGTAAAGCACAGAACGTAGTAACAAAGTCATAATCAAAGCAGAAGGTACAGAAAATGGACAGAATATCCAGACTAGCAAAATGCTGATCATAAAGCATAAATAGTATTTGTTGAAAACATATGTCGTACCTGGTCCCATTACGGAACAAGATCATAACCGAAACAGAACTTACAGAGAAGTGAGTGTGACGTCCGAAGTATCAAATGCGTATTTTCAAAACATGAGGAGTATGTGCAGAAACATATACCATATCATATCCGGCCCCTGCCAAGGGACTCGGCAAACAGAACGTGGCCACCCCCCCGACGCTGGTGCCACCATACATAAGGAACAGAGTAGGGGATAACCCCGTAACATAACATAGCATATCAGATGGCCATATCAGATCATATCATATCATATCAGAGTGTGTACATGGCACAACATACTCCACAAACCCATGTACATGTATACCTGCCCCCTCACATCAAGGCACGGCGAACAATGCAGAGGATTACGCTTGACAACATATCCTGGCCCGGGCTCAGTGTGGGAAACATTGAGGCATCCACGAATGGAGTAGTGAGAAACTAAATGCAATAAAAATATCATAGGTTTCCAGAGACTCAATGAGGCATATCGAAGGACAAATCAAATCAATGAGATCGGACAGAATCATAGTAAGTGTATGTCGTATGTCATAATGAGTTACGGAAAATAATCCCTCTGGGATCGTTTTCATATTCCCAAAATGGTTTACCAGACTCGAGGGAATCATTAAAATAATTTTCCTTCAGAAGTTAGAAGGATAGTTAAAACATTTCATTTTATATTGTTCGAAAATAAAGCAATAGTATAATAATAGAGCAAAGCGGGAATAGTGGGAAACTAAATGTAATACGAAATATCGTACCTTTACAGAGACTCAATATAGTATTCAGAATAAGTATCATTAGTAGTTGGAAAAGTAGTTAAGACGTTTCCTTAAAAATCGCTTGAAATCAAGTTACAAATTACCATAAGGGTAAAATCAGAAATAGTGGGCCCACCTCGGGAAAAACAAAGCGGCAGGCTCAAATTACGTATATTAAGCTTATGAGGTCACCTACAGCGGTCTTAGGGATATTCCATAACTTTCTAGGCAGTTTGGAGAAGTTTGCATAATTTTTCAATAAAGCATACTTAAGGGGTTCAATTCTATTGAACGAAAAAAAAGTATTTTCAAATGCGGATTCAGATGGACAGAATGTCTTCCGAGGTGCAAATCCAATCCTAGTACACCTAGGACATGCCAAAAGAAGAATCGGGATAGCTTTACATACCTTTTACGCACTTTACGCCTTCCCAGGTTCACTTCTCGTTTCGTCCAAAATCTGCAAATGGTCACATTTACCAAATGTTAACCATAAGGCTTTAGGCTTAAATCTCAAATCAACACTTTTCTACAGAAATTTGGGCAGCATTTCCCCTATACATATAGCACCCCCGAGAATTCAACTCGGCCAAAATAATCATCAACAACCCAACAACAACACTAACAACAACAACAACAACTACAAAACACACAATATGGCACAACTAGCCTTCTTTCCGACATAATGTCATAAACTTCATTCCCACTTCATATTCTCAAATCAATATCAACATTCTCGTATTCATTACTAATCAAGATCATTACAATAAAATTCGGAAGCATTTCATATCATTTCTACAAAATATTCACAACATATACCAAATATACAAACTTTCCACCAAAGTCATAATTCCTCCAAAACTTCTAATCTTTAACAAACATGTTTCCATCTTCCAAGTTCATCAACAGTCATCATAATTTACACCTTAACAACTTCATTTCCATAATTTCATAAAATCATACTAAAATGGCATAAGCTTCTACATTCCATTTCAATGCAAACTTACATCATTTCACCTTCATTTACATTGCAAAGATCACAACAACACAACTAACATATTAAACAACATTAATTCATTTCCATTTCAATTTCAATACACCACTCGGCCAACACATACATTTCCAACTTCAACCAAATTCATTCAACTTTCATTCTCAATATGAATTCCATCATACTCACAACTAGAATACAACATAAATTCAACTCACCATAGGTATACAACATTTATACACACATGGCTACATGCCAACTTATATACCTACTTTGTAAACTTCCATATTTCCATACTTTCTACTCATTTCTACATACTACAACACAAACAAACCTTCATAACATAATAACATGGAATGAATTCTTACCTTTTTCTCCAATCTTCTTCACTTAACCAAAGTGCCGAAACGATGAAACGGATGAACCATCTTCTGAAATAATTATACCACGTTGTAGAGGGTACTTGAATTGGTAGGAATACTACAAGAATATAATTTTTGGAACAAAATTTAAGGTACCTAATTTCCATGGGTCTTGGCCGAAATGGCCCTTAGTTTTTGTTCTTGTTTGTCTTGTTTTTCTCCTTGTTAATTTCATGAACCTTCTAAAGGATAAAGGCTACTTATAATTAATTGGCACATGGAAAATATTCATTAATTTGGTGGTATTGGGCCTATGATGGCCGGCCACCCCTTCTCTTTTGGGCTTGATTTTTTTTTTCATTTTTCTTGGGCCAACCCGGTTGGTCCCGAATTGGGCATAGCCCACTGACCTTTCGACCTTAAAACGTCCATATCTCCTTGTACCGATGTCACCTAGGAACCCACGATCTATGGTTGGAAAGCTAATTCAATTATATATAACTTCTATCTCTTGGTATTTTTCCAAATTCCAAACTTATAATACCATTTTTGCCCCTCAAAGTCAGGTCACCCGAAAACGTTTTCTTAAAAATATTCGTTTGGAGGGCTTCCACTTTGATTTGGACCAAGGGTACTTCATGAGTTGTGTTTAACTTTGCATATGTGATTCATATGACTTTTCAGATGTTCCAAAAAAAAAAATCTCGGTGTATGGGCCCCACCCCAGCAGATACTCCGAGGTTCAAAAATACGGGATATAACATCCTCCCCCCCTTTAGAACATTCGTCCTCGAATGTTAGATTAGTCTTATAGGGTCTGTAAGTACTTCGGGGGAGTTTCTTCTTATGAGTAGCATAATTGATACACATTCGTCTTTGAATATAATCACGTAAGGAATTTAGGTTACCGGTGAGCATAAGAAACAAGTGACACTTCTTTTTCATTCCGTCCTCTACTTCCAAGGTCATTGCTTCTCCATTATTGTTTTACCATAAGACATTAACAGGGGGTATATCTTTAGTGCGTAATCTCTGCACCTGGCGATCCAGAATAATTACAGATTGTTCTTCATCAAACAATTCTTCCGTCACTTGAATATCCTTTGCTGGAAATATTCTAGGAGGATTACCGACACACTTACGGAGCATAGATACACGAAATACCGGATATATCGTTTCCAGATCAGATGGCAGATCTAATTCATGGGCGACGTTCCTAGTTTTCCGAAAAATCTGATAAGGTCCGATATATCGCGGACCGAGCTTACCCTTTTTGCCGAATCGCATTACTCCTTTCATAGTCGATACTTTCAAAAATACCCAATCACTAAGCTAGAATTACAAGGGTCGACGTCGCTTATCAACATACAATTTCTGTCGACTCTGGGCTGCTAATAATCTCCCTCGGATAAGTTTCACCTTATCAACTGCCTGTTGGATCATATCTGAGCCTATTAATTCTGTTTCGCCAATATCAAACCAGCCGATGAGTGACCTGCATTTCCTGCCATACAAAGCCTCGTATTGAGCTAGAATGGTAGTGGTTATTATAAGCAAACTCGATCAACGGCAGATGATCATCCCAGCTACCTCTGAAATCAATAACACAGGCCCGTAATATATCTTCTAGCATCTGTATAGTGCGCTCGGCCTGTCCGTCGCTCTGAGGATGAAATGTTGTGCTCAGACTCACCTGAGTCCCTAATCCTTCCTGAAAAGATCTCCAGAAATTAGTCGTAAACTGGGCACCTCTGTCAGTGATAATAGATATAGGAACTCCGTGAAGTCTCACTATTTCTTTAATATATAGTCTGGCATAATCCTCAGTTGAATAAGTGGTTCTGACAGGGAGAAAAGGGGCTGATTTTGTCAGCCTATCCACAGTAACCCATATGGAAATCATACTTCCGTGGGGTGCGAGGCAAACCTGTACTGAAATCCATATTAATTATCTCCCACTTCCAAGTCGGAATATCCATTGCCTGAAACAGTCCACCCAGTTTCTGATGCTCAATTTTGACTTGCTGACAATTTGGGCACTGGTCAACGAGATCTGCGATGCCCCGTTTCATGCCATCCGACCAGTATAGACTTCTGAGGTCATGGTACATTTTAGTGGATTCAGGATGAACAAAATACCTAACATTATGCGCTTCGCCCATAATTGGCCGTTACAGCCCTACAACGTCGGGCACACATAATCTGCCTCTGTATAACAATACCCATCAGGTAAAACCTCGAACTAGGTCTTTTCCTTGTCAAAGGTCGTATCTCTGTACCATACCAGAATAGAATCCTCGAACTGACGCTGTTTTACCTCTTCCATAATCGATGATTCAGCAACTTCTCGGACAAAAATTTCAATATCTTCTAAATCGACCAAACGGACTCCAAGGCTAGCTGACTGATGAGTTTTGCAAACCAATTCTTTGTTTCTGAATGTACGCCGGTCAAGCCGTCCATAGATTCACGACTAAGTGCGTCTGCCACAACGTTAGCTTTTCTAGGGTGGTACGAAATATTAACATCATAATCTTTCAATAATTCGAACCGTCTTCTCTGCCGCGAATTCAGCTCCTTTTTATTAAAATATATGTATACTGGAGGCTCTTAGGGTCCGTATAAATATCAACGCGGACCCCATGTAAGTAATGCCGCCATATCTTTTCTTTCTAACCAACAACTTGATTTTCTCCGTACGAGACCTTAACAGAATCACAATTATATAGTACACAATCTTATCCGATAGCTGGCACTCAAGTGATATAATTAATGTAGCAGTTTATCTCTTAATAATCACATTCTTCCTTCATACCCATTCCTTATCTATCGTTCTGTTTTCTCGATAATCGGATTATTTGATATTCACATGATTCATCATTTCATGCCATAAGTTTTTCTTTGCCCTGTACTATTCCATTTTTTGTTTGCTTTCGCAATTATTTCGTGCTTTGCCCGTCGACTCTTTCAGAGGCTCCGCTTAATTACGTTTCTCGCGGTTCACTTCTCCTGACATTTGGATCTTCCAATCTCAACCGGTAGCAAAATAAGTATCAATCTATTTCGTAACATTGGTACCACACCTTTTCCCTTTTCTCGTAAATTCTGTCCAGCTAATGTTTTTCGTATATGACAACACTGGCTATTAGGGTTCACCAATCGATCGAAATCATCATAAATGAGGGGCCTACACATACGTATATATATCACTGCCATTTCTTTTACAATACATCTCCAATCATTTATTCAAATTTACTCTAATTTCAGAGCTGCGCTGCTTTTTCTTTTCTTTTTAGCAATCCAATCCGTCCCAGCTCGTGTGACCCCTATAAAGTTTCTAGCCATTCCACATATCCTAATTCCCTTTCGGTTACCCAGAATTTCCTATTCGTCTCTCATATCTAGTTTTGCGAAAATTTTGTACATTTCCCAGGGGTTCACCCATCCCAGAATTGCTCTGGCCCTAGCACGCTTAACCTTACAACTTTAATGAATTTAGGCACGTTAAGACCGGTATAATCACACTGATTTCCCCGCACAGCCTTTATCACGTAATTTAAGACAAATCGGGGTCTTAACAGCCTTTTCAAAGCGTTCTCGTAGCGGGTCCCGCCCTGACCTAGCGAGAATTCTTTTACTTTTCTGACCATATGGTTATCGTGTCGCCCCCTGTAAACCCTCAATATTTACCTTCATGTATATATATGTTCCTAAACAGCCCACGAGTTTGAGTTTTTATTCCACAAATTCCACCTCCCACCAGTCGAGGAAAACTGATAAAATGTGTAGTAGGGTATCTTCCGACCACCAGCAAAAGAAAGCTAGAATCCGACGAACTTCGCGGAATCTTTTAGTACTTAATTCACATAATTACCTCCATATTTTTATATATATATTTGAGTCGTGAGCGAACCACTCAATTCCCGACTGCTTGTCATACGTTTTGTATTCTTCCAATTAGAGGAAACTTGCTCGTCGGACATTTTTGCCCTTCCGCATATTTTGCCCTTCACATGGGCTATGCTAAAAAAATGGGGTTAGAACATATTTCTGGTCCCTCCAAATAAATTGTGAATTCGCTACTCGTATATGCTTTCTCGAGATAAAATTTTCCATATGAGGATAACGCTTCTTACGAATGACATGGAGGGTATGTCTTAAACTTTTAACCCAACATAAGAGATTTACCCTATCGGTATCGACTTTCAAGACATATTAAGAATTTATATCTTATTTTCCTGTTTATATTTCTGGAAAATTTTGGGCAGAGGTTCCTCTATATTTCTTACTATCCCAAAACCTGTACACAGGAAATACCAACCATGCCTCACAGGGCCAACACATATACGTATATACATATCATATCATATCGCATCATAGCCACACGGGGCTAACAATTTCAAATAAAAGTACGAAGATGCCGAGGCTTACCTCACATGCCCAACTCAAACTGCACCTATTAGACTTTCCTGTTTACTTTCCCTTACGATTTTAAACTTTATGTTTCAAGAGTACTTCAATACCTTACCCAGCATACGTCTTTCATACCATTGCTTACCTGTGTACTGTGTAGCTTCCAATATCATCAGTCGTTGTCTTACGTCGATACCGTTCCCCAGCTGCAATCAAGGGTTAGTAACGAAAGGAATTCATTTTCTACAGCTGGCTCTATCGCACGATCTAAGAATCAAAGAAAGGTAACACCCTAAATATCCTGTAGCCTCCTATTTATAGATGTGGTGCACAACACACCGATAAACAAGACTCTACTAGACACGGTCTGTAGACACTCCGAGGACGAACCGCTCTGATACCACTTTTGTCACGACCCAACTCCGTAGGCCGCGACTAGTGTCCGTGCTGGACACCCAGACGTACCCGATAACCCAAATTAGCAAAATGGCAGAATATTTCAAATATAAAAGTCACTTGACGTTAGTAATTAGCATAAAAGAACCGACACAGTACATGGAGGCCGATGAGGCTGTCACAGATCGTATCATACCCGAACATATACAGAACCCACACAAGTATGTCTACAGACCTCTACAGATCATAAGACGGGACAGGGCCCCGTCATACCCCTAAATAGCATACATATACATAATAGCGGCAGACTGTACCAATATACAGGCTCTGAACAAAAGAGCGCTCCCAATATAGCAGAATAGATGTCCTAGGCAGGCGGTCAGCAAATCTGTCTTCTGTACCTGCGCGGCATGAAAACGCAGCCCCCGAAGAAAGGGGGTCAGTACGAAATATGTACTGAGTATGTAAAGCACAGAACGTAGTAACAAAGTCATAATCAAAGCAGAAGGTACAGAAAATGGACAGAATATCCAGACTAGCAAAATGCTGATCATAAAGCATAAATAGTATTTGTTGAAAACATATGTCGTACCTGGTCCCATTACGGAACAAGATCATAACCGAAACAGAACTTACAGAGAAGTGAGTGTGACGTCCGAAGTATCAAATGCGTATTTTCAAAACATGAGGAGTATGTGCAGAAACATATACCATATCATATCCGGCCCCTGCCAAGGGACTCGGCAAACAGAACGTGGCCACCCCCCCGACGCTGGTGCCACCATACATAAGGAACAGAGTAGGGGATAACCCCGTAACATAACATAGCATATCAGATGGCCATATCAGATCATATCATATCATATCAGAGTGTGTACATGGCACAACATACTCCACAAACCCATGTACATGTATACCTGCCCCCTCACATCAAGGCACGGCGAACAATGCAGAGGATTACGCTTGACAACATATCCTGGCCCGGGCTCAGTGTGGGAAACATTGAGGCATCCACGAATGGAGTAGTGAGAAACTAAATGCAATAAAAATATCATAGGTTTCCAGAGACTCAATGAGGCATATCGAAGGACAAATCAAATCAATGAGATCGGACAGAATCATAGTAAGTGTATGTCGTATGTCATAATGAGTTACGGAAAATAATCCCTCTGGGATCGTTTTCATATTCCCAAAATGGTTTACCAGACTCGAGGGAATCATTAAAATAATTTTCCTTCAGAAGTTAGAAGGATAGTTAAAACATTTCATTTTATATTGTTCGAAAATAAAGCAATAGTATAATAATAGAGCAAAGCGGGAATAGTGGGAAACTAAATGTAATACGAAATATCGTACCTTTACAGAGACTCAATATAGTATTCAGAATAAGTATCATTAGTAGTTGGAAAAGTAGTTAAGACGTTTCCTTAAAAATCGCTTGAAATCAAGTTACAAATTACCATAAGGGTAAAATCGGAAATAGTGGGCCCACCTCGGGAAAAACAAAGCGGCGGGCTCATATCCGACTCCCTAAAAAAGAAGATTGGTGACCTAGATGGTCCGGGTTACGTATATTAAGCTTATGAGGTCACCTACAGCGGTCTTAGGGATATTCCATAACTTTCTAGGCAGTTTGGAGAAGTTTGCATAATTTTTCAATAAAGCATACTTAAGGGGTTCAATTCTATTGAACGAAAAAAAAGTATTTTCAAATGCGGATTCAGATGGACAGAATGTCTTCCGAGGTGCAAATCCAATCCTAGTACACCTAGGAAATGCCAAAAGAAGAATCGGGATAGCTTTACATACCTTTTACGCACTTTACGCCTTCCCAGGTTCACTTCTCGTTTCGTCCAAAATCTGCAAATGGTCACATTTACCAAATGTTAACCATAAGGCTTTAGGCTTAAATCTCAAATCAACACTTTTCTACAGAAATTTGGGCAGCATTTCCCCTATACATATAGCACCCCCGAGAATTCAACTCGGCCAAAATAATCATCAACAACCCAACAACAACACTAACAACAACAACAACAACTACAAAACACACAATATGGCACAACTAGCCTTCTTTCCGACATAATGTCATAAACTTCATTCCCACTTCATAGTCTCAAATCAATATCAACATTCTCGTATTCATTACTAATCAAGATCATTACAATAAAATTCGGAAGCATTTCATATCATTTCTACAAAATATTCACAACATATACCAAATATACAAACTTTCCACCAAAGTCATAATTCCTCCAAAACTTCTAATCTTTAACAAACATGTTTCCATCTTCCAAGTTCATCAACAGTCATCATAATTTACACCTTAACAACTTCATTTCCATAATTTCATAAAATCATACTAAAATGGCATAAGCTTCTACATTCCATTTCAATGCAAACTTACATCATTTCACCTTCATTTACATTGCAAAGATCACAACAACACAACTAACATATTAAACAACATTAATTCATTTCCATTTCAATTTCAATACACCACTCGGCCAACACATACATTTCCAACTTCAACCAAATTCATTCAACTTTCATTCTCAATATGAATTCCATCATACTCACAACTAGAATACAACATAAATTCAACTCACCATAGGTATACAACATTTATACACACATGGCTACATGCCAACTTATATACCTACTTTGTAAACTTCCATATTTCCATACTTTCTACTCATTTCTACATACTACAACACAAACAAACCTTCATAACATAATAACATGGAATGAATTCTTACCTTTTTCTCCAATCTTCTTCACTTAACCAAAGTGCCGAAACGATGAAACGGATGAACCATCTTCCGAAATAATTATACCACGTTGTAGAGGGTACTTGAATTGGTAGGAATACTACAAGAAAATAATTTTTGGAACAAAATTTAAGGTACCTAATTTCCATGGGTCTTGGCCGAAATGGCCCTTAGTTTTTGTTCTTGTTTGTCTTGTTTTTCTCCTTGTTAATTTCATGAACCTTCTAAAGGATAAAGGCTACTTATAATTAATTGGCACATGGAAAATATTCATTAATTTGGTGGTATTGGGCCTATGATGGCCGGCCACCCCTTTTCTTTTGGGCTTGATTTTTTTTTTCATTTTTCTTGGGCCAACCCGGTTGGTCCCGAATTGGGCATAGCCCACTGACCTTTCGACCTTAAAACGTCCATATCACCTTGTACCGATGTCACCTAGGAACCCACGATCTATGGTTGGAAGGCTAATTCAATTATCTATAACTTCTATCTCTTGGTATTTTTCCAAATTCCAAACTTATAATACCGTTTTTGCCCCTCAAAGTCAGGTCACCCGAAAACGTTTTCTTAAAAATATTTGTTTGGAGGGCTTCCACTTTGATTTGGACCAAGGGTACTTCATGAGTTGTGTTTAACTTTGCATATGTGATTCATATGACTTTTCAGAAATACGGGACTTTTCGGAGTATGGGCCCCACCCCAGCAGATACTCCGAGGTTCAAAAATACGGGATATAACACCTGTAGTCATATGTGTGGGTCATGGGTCATGTTTGTTCGTTTCTGTTTATGATCTGTGCCTTAAGCGGTGCAATAAGCCACCCGACTTTTGGTGTTCTATCTTCACTTGTTGGCAATTAGGACACTGAGCTACGAAGTCTGCTATGTCTTTCTTCATCCCATTCCACCAATATATAGTCTTAAGATCACGATACATTTTCGTCGCTCCAGGGTGAACGGAGTAACGGGAACAATGAGCTTCTCTCAAAATCTGATAGCGTAGACCTGCCACATCAGGAACACATAACATGCCTCGACATCGGAGAACTCCGTCCTCCGAAATGTCAAATGATGACCCCTCCTTCTGAGGGAGTGTATCTCTGTACTGCATTAGCATGGAATCCTCAAATTGTCGCTCTTTTACTTCCGCTACTAACGATGAAACTACTGAATTCTGAATAATAGCTCCACTGCTACCGGAGTCCATCACTGGACTCCTAGGCTAGCTAACTACTGAAGATCACGGGCCATCTCTTTCTTTTCTGGTCGTACATCACTTAGACTTCCCATCGACCTACGGTTAAGAGCATCAGCCACAACATTTGCCTTTCCGGGGTGGTACAGGATTTCGACGTCATAGTCTTTTAGCAACTCTAGCCATCGTCGTTGCCGCAAATTCAACTCTTTCTGCTTAAAGATGTACTGGAGACTCTTATGATCTATATAAATATCCACGTGGTCACCATATAAGTAATGTCTCCATATCTTTAAAGCATGGACCACCGCGGCCAATTCTAAGTCATGGGTAGGATAATTCTGCTCATGTTTCCGTAATTGTCTAGAAGCATATGCAATCACCTTACCATTTTGCATCAATACACAGCCTAGCCCGACGCCTGAAGGATCACAATAAATAACATATCCTTCCAATCCCTCTGGAAGTGTCAAGACTGGGGCTGAAGTCAGTCGGTCCTTCAACTCTTGGAAACTACGCTCGCAAGCATCTGTCCATTGAAACTTAGCTGACTTCTGAGTCAACTTGGTGAGCGGTGCAGAAATAGAAGAGAACCCCTCAACAAATCTTCTGTAATAACCGGCTAAGCCCAAAAAGCTACGGACCTCCGTAGGGGTCGTGGACCTTGGCCAAGTCATCACGGCCTCAATCTTTTGGCTATCCACTCGAATACCGTCAGCTGCAACAATGTGGCCCAGAAATGCCACTGAGTTCAACCAAAACTCGCATTTGGAAAACTTCGCGAATAACTCTCGAGCTCGAAGAACTCCAAGGACAATTCGCAAATGATCCACATGTTCTGCCTTGGATCTAGAATACACTAGGATGTCATCGATGAATACAATCACGAATCGATCCAGAAAAGGCCTGAATACATTGTTCATTAAGTCCATAAACACTGCCGGTGCATTAGTTAGCCCAAACGACATTACTCGGAATTCGAAATGGCCATATCTTGTTCTGAAAGCTGTCTTAGGGATATCTTTCTCCCTAACTCTTACTTGGTGATACCCGGACCTCAAATCAATCTTTGAAAACCATTTGGCACCTTGCAATTGATCAAATAAGTCATCAATCCTCGGGAGTGGATACTTGTTCTTAATTGTCACTTTATTCAATTGCCGATAATCAATGCACATTCTCAAGGAGCCATCATTCTTCCAGACGAACAATACGGGCGCTCCCCACGAGGATGAACTAGGCCGAATGAAGCCTTTTTCAAGCAAGTCTTTCAATTGCTCCTTCAACTCTTTCAACTCTGCGGGTGCCATCCTATAGGGAGGAATAAATATGGGATTAGTGTCTGGCAACACATCAATCGCAAAATCTATCTCTCGCTCGGGAGGAAGGCCTGGAAGCTCTTCCGGGAACACATCCGGAAAAGTCGTTCACTACCGGAACTGACTGAAGGGTCGGCGACTCAGCTTCTACATCTTGAACTCGCACTAGGTGATAAATACACCCTTTCGTGATCATCTTCCTTGCCTTTAGATAGGAAATAAACCTACCTTTTGGTGATGCCGCATTCCCTTTCCATTCTAAGACTGGTTCTCCCGGAAACTGGAAACGAACCATCTTCATTCGGCAATCAACGTTGGCGTAACAAGAAGCCAACCAATCCATGCCCATAATAACGTCAAAATCTACCATTTCTAGCTCATGCAAATCAATCATGGTACGACGATCACAAATCACAATCACACAATTCCTATATACTCGGCTACCTATTACCGAGTCACCCACGGGTGTAGACACCTCAAAAGGTTTGATAGACTCCGGCTCAATTATAAATCGACCCGCAATATATGGAGTAACATATGATAATGTGGAGCCCGGATCAATCAAAGCATATACATCATGAGAGAATACCGATAATATACCTGTGACCACATCAGGAGAAGACTCAAGATCTTGGCGTCCAGCCAAAGCATAAATACGGTGCTGAGGACCGCTAGTACTGGGAGCTCTGCCTCTACCTCTACCATGGCCGACTGGCGCATGTGAGCCTGGCCTCGAAGGGCGTACAGATGCCGAAGATCCGGCTACCGACCCTGATGGCTGGGTCCTACCTCTACCATGTACTGAGGGGCAATCACGCATAATATGGCTTGGCCGACCACATGAATAGAAAGCGTCTGAACCTGATCGGCACTGACCCCAATGCAACTTCCCACACTGAGAACATCGTGGTACGGGTGGCCTTGGCTGGCCTGAATCACCTCTAAACTGAGACCCCGAATAACCCTGACTCGGCTCGGAACGAGTAGATCTGTCAAATCTCTGCCCCGTGAACTGTGGAGGTGTACTGGTCATAGAATAGCCCGAATGGCTGGAAAACTGCTGTCTGTGTCCGCCCCTGGACTCGCTCCTCGAACCCGAAGGTCTGGCCCTCTTGTTATGGCCCCTATCCTGCTCACGTTCATTTCTCAACTCCTATAGGTGTTCCTCTAATTCCTGAGCATGTGCCTGAATGCGTGCAATAACCATGCCATCCTGAAGGGACGCAGTCAAACATTTATCCATCAAGTGTGGTCCTAGGCCTTTCACAAACCGGTGCACCCGATCGCCCATATCCGCTACCATGGCCGAAGCATACCTAGCCAAGGAATTGAAGCGGAGACTATACTCTGTAGCACTCATGCTACCTTGCCTGAGATTCAAGAATTTGTCGGCTCTAACTCGCCGAACTTCTGGAGACATATAGTGACGGAGAAAAGCATCGACAAACTCTTTCCACACCGGCGGAGGTGCATTGGCTCCCCGCGAAGCCATCCAAACCGTATACCACTGGATTGAGACATCCCTCAATCTGTATGACGCTAGCTCCACCGATTCTGTGTCTGAAACATGTATCAACCGGAGCGTCCTTAGCATACCATCAATAAAGTCCTGGGGATCCTCCTCCAGTTTCGACCCAAAGAATTCGCGGGTTTCAAAGCAATGAAGTCACGGGCCCTTGCACTAACAGTCTTGTCACCCTGCCCTGCGCTTGGCCTCTGAGTCTGGGCCGCAACCAACTGAGTCAACAAATTAATGGCCTCTCTCACATCTTGGCCGGAAGCATTCGGTGGAGGAGCTGGAGCTGGGGCTGAGGCTCCCACGTGCTCCTCAGTAATAGGCACTGTCTGGGAGGACTGAGATTGAGCCGCACTCTGGGACTCATCTTCCTCTACTACCGGTGGCGGTGCTCTTTCAGCCCGTTTTTCTGCCACCGTCTTGCCCTTTTGGGCTGCTGTAGCCTTTTTCTTTTTAGGCATCTCTGAAATACACAACACACGATTTAAGAACAAGAACTTCTTACATCATAGCTCTATCGCACGATTCTTATGAAGAAAGAAGGTCATATATTCCTAAGATGTCCGCAGCTTCTCGTTTATAAGTGTGGCGCGCAACACACCCATAACCAAGACTCTACTAGACACGGCTCGTAGATACATCCTAGGACTGAACTGTTCTGATACCACTTTTGTCACGACCCGACTCGGGGCCGCGACGAGCACCCGGTGCTAACCCACCCGAGGACCCTCTTAGCTTACTCTTATACTTACATCTAGGTGAGCCACATAATTATACATGCATTTCCATTGATTCGTCAACTAGTCCCATATGGACAACCGCACATTTATATCATCATAGGCATTTATGCCACATCAATCTACATGGGCCAACGTGGCCGACAAAATGATATACAAAACATGGGCCGAGAAGGCCAAACACATCTACCCACACACCCATACATCTACGAGCCTCTAAGAGTATAACATGTCATATTAGCGGGACAGGACCCCGCTATGCCTATAATTATATACACAAAAGAATGAGTACCCAAAAGATATGGGTCCGAAGGAGATGGAGCTTTCTATGAAATCTCCGAATAGGCAGCTAAGGATCAAATCTGTCTCCCTACGCACCTGCGGGCATGACGCAGCGTCCACAAACAAAAGGACGTCAGTACGAAGAATGTACTGAATATGTAAAGCATGATCAACATCAATATAGAAGCATAACAGATATCATATGAAGATAGTATAGGAGGGGAGACAGTAATATCATCATCATGTCGCTTACTTGCATACATCGTCGTTCGTATCCCACAGTAATACTCGTACCATACTTGTGCTCATATTCGTATACATGTCCTTATCCGTATTCCTATACATAGTCTTTTCACATTCATATTCATATTATATACATAGTCATTTCACATGCATAGCATTTACATAGCATACCCGACCTCATGGGATCAGTGTCTTTTACGTACTTGGCCAACCACGGCTCAAGGTCATACATACCTAGCCCTACCAAGGCATCAGGGTTATCCGTACCCTCTGCAGAGGTGCGCGCGCGTTTCGTAATCGTATATATACTTTATACATAGTCATATACATATAGTCTTACCCGACATCATAAGCTCGGGGTCTTATTATAGCCCTTCATAGGCACATATACACATATATCGTAGCTCGTAAGCATCTCTAGTCTCATTTTACTCTCATCATCATTACTATCCTCATCATTATCGTTACATTTACATTATAGACTTACTCGTCATACAAGGAACGTAGTATAATCATAGTACATATCAAGGGTCGTGAGCTTATGAGCTCGGAATGTCAACCATGTGAAGACAACATACTCATATAGAGGAATTTAGGAATTTGGCCAAGAACCATGCCTTATGAAAGAAGGGCTAGCCTTACATACCTTATTGTCGGACTACTCTACACTTGCACGTACTCCTTCGATGCTCACGTTTCTACCTTCATTAGGGTCATACTATCATTAGCACCGATAACTAGTACACATGGCTAAAGCTAGAGAAAATCGGATAACATCTCCTTTATTTATGCAACATTTTTCCATATCGTAATTCAACTCCCAAACATCAACAATACATACATAATGTCATATCAATGGCTATTAATCATCTACATTATCCACAATCATGATTCAATTCAAACTATTTCTCAAAATGTCACTATTCATCATTCATAACCCATTTTGCTATTCTCTTCTAATGACCAAGCATTTCAACTCTCAAATACCTTAAACAACATATAAGTATCATGAATCTTACCTTAGAAGTTGTAGGAACAAGCCTTAGTCGATAATAATCCACTTTGATCAAAACCCTAGTTTTCCTCCATTTGGATTTCTTGACTTTGGATGATCTTTGATGGGTTCTTACTCTTGATTCACTTGTTTATGTTGTTAATCACTACAAACCCTTGAAAACTTATGAAATAGATGTAGAGAGATGTTTTAGAGAGAAGGGGTGTGTAAGGGAAATGAAATGAAATAACCTTGGTCCCTTACATTTATTTAGAAAATCTGTCCCGACCAAAATATACGGACCAACATACGGTCCGTATAAATTGTACGGGCCGTATGTCTGGCCGTATGTTTGGTCCAGAAACTTTTGGCCATTCTGGGTTGATTATACGGTCCAGACATACGGACCGTATAAATTATACGGCCAGTATGTTTGGCCGTATAATCCCCAGTGATTCCGAACTTCGATTCGTCGATTCGTTTTGTCTCCAATCCCTATGGAACCTTCTTAACACTTGTTCAACACTTCATTAGTAATCTAAGGGACGTTATCATACTTTTTCAAAACATCACTAAGTGCCCATTAAGTCGTTACTCGTATTTCCTTCCCGATACTTATCAAATACTTTGCCTTCTCTTGGCAATCCTCTTCCCCCATCTCTAACATCTTTAAAATCTTATCTAGAGTCGTCGAATGCCATCGCTTACCCATGAACATATTGTGTACTCGTACTCCTTACTAGTTCATTCACTTGCGTACCAACGGAAGATTTTCCGAGGTGTAACAACTTAAGCCTCATTTCACTTCATTTTTATCCATACACCTCAAGAGACCTCTAGAACATTCCAAATATTTCTTCCATAAGGATCCAAGAGAATCAAAGGAAAACTAAGATCATCAACACCAAATCTAAGCAACAAAGTGTATGAAACCTAGTTGGAAGTCATTCCCTTCAAGAATTTCCAAGAAAGGTGAATTAGGGTTTTGGTGCTAGAGAAGTATTCTCATTCAAGGCTTGTTCAATCATCATCTAAGGTATGTTTCATGACCATACCATGTGATTCAAGGTGTTAGAAGGCTTAGATACTTGAAGTGTACAAGAACATAGAAAATGAGTCTTGCATGGGTGAATAGAGTCATAATGGAATAGTAATTGAATGGAATCATGAATGTTGATATGCTATGATTATGAATACGTTGAAAATGGTGTCTAGACCATGGAATAAGTATTATATACGAGAAAATGCGATACCGGGCTAAAACCATTAAATGTGGGGAAATTGGAAGAAAATGGTGGATTTTGCTTAAGGTGTGTAAACGATGATTGTTGCTTGTAATATTATAAGTATTGTTGTGAATGTTTGGGAGTTGCAATAGAATGGGGAAAAGTATAAGAAACAAAGGAAATGCCGCCTAGTTTTCCTTAGGAATAATGATGCGTTTTTCGTAATCCATTAACTAACATGAGCCCAAATTCTCTCGTGAAGGTGACGACGTGACTTCGAAGTAAGACAAGTGAGCGATAGCCTAGCTCGACAACAAAGGTATGTGAGGCTAGACCCTTTCTTTCTATGGCATGAATCCCATGACATGATTTCCTCTCCTTCCATGATTCTCTTATACCCGGAAAGCCAAGAGCTTAAGATCATAAAATATTTATATGAGTCAAGAGATATGATATGATGTTCCTAACGTAAATGATGTTGTTCCTTGTATACACTCACCTTATACATTGATCCTTTCAAGGTGGGGCAGAATGTTCATGTATGCCTATAATAGAATCGAGGGTACACGACCTTACGTCATCTCGATGGAATACAGCTGATCTAAAGTTCATATGCATGTATAATAAAAAGTACATTTTTTTGAAAAGTATAATGTTATAAGTATTTTTACATGAGTATGTCATGATTGCATTTACACCGGGCCTAGTTGGCCGGCCAGACACCGCTTCGACGGGCTGCGATACAGACGCACCATGACCCTTTTGGGCATGGGCAGACACCACTAGTGGGCGGCATGAAATGGTACCCCGGACGCGGGAGGCCTGGACGCGGGCTCAGATTATTGATTATCACACCGTTCCGACATGGACGGGCAGCTTGCATGTCATGCATTCATGATATTATGATAAGTATGAGTAAGATAACATGCATTACTTCTCTTATGATTATTATTCAGATTCAGATGTTCTTATTGATGCTCTCACTATATTGTTGTTGCTCTTCTTCATTGTTTATGCCTCTCATACTCAGTACAATATTCGTACTGACGTCCTTTTCCTTTGACGCTGTGGTCATGCCCACAGGTAGACAGGGAGGCGAGCTTGATCCAGATACTTAGGAGTTGTCAGCTGTAGAGAGCACTTAATTGTTCGGAGGTGCTTATGATTTCTCTTTTGGTATATATATTTTGGGCATGACGGAGTCTTGTTCCGTCCATTGTATAGTATGTCAGTAGAGGCTCGTAGATGCGTAGGGTGGGTAGTATGGTCTCACATCTTTCATGTATATGTGCATTCATTATTTTGAGGTGCTAAACCTTTCTATTTACAAAAGTACTTATGTTTTCATATAAATTATGATCTTTTCCATGTTTTAAGTATAAATGTGATAATAAGGCATTAATCGAGTAAGGAAAGTGATAGAGCGAGCGGTGCTCGGCGGTTAGCCCCGAGTACCCGTCGCGGTCCCTAGCTGGGTCGTGACAGCTGTGTTATGGCGTTATGATGTGTTTATGGTGTTTTGCTGTGTTATGGCGCCAAAGACGGGGCGGCGACCATGTTCACCGAGTCCCATAATGGGCAGGATATGATATATGATATTGATATGCATGATTTATGTTTCAAAGGCAAGTGGTTTGGTATTCTGGACATTGTACTTGTTTCTGTACTCCTTATTTCAGTTATGATCCTCTTTACTGTATTTCATGCTTTATATACTCAGTACATATTCCGTACTGACCCCCTTTCTTCGGGGGGGCTGCGTTTCATGCCCGCATGTATAGATAGTCGGTTTGGTGACCCTTCAGCATAGGACTCCTACTCAGCTGTCTTGGAGAGCTCCATTGTTCCGGTGTCTAGACTTTCAGTACAGATCTCATGATATATATATATATATATATATATATATATATATATATATATATATGTACATGTTTATCCAGTGGTACGACGGGGCCCTGTCCCGTCATATTTTCACTATCGATACTCTTAGAGGTCTGTAGACATATATGTGTGTTGTGTATAAGTTCTGTTTAGCTGTGTCTATACGATGTGCTAGGATATGATGTCCGTCTGCAGTGGCAGCCTTGCCGGCTTGCATATGACATGATATTGATGTGTAGTGGCAGCCTTGCCGGCTTGCATATGACATGATATTGATATGTAGTGGCAGCCTTGTCGGCTTGCGTATCATTTTACGATTTGATCAGTTGTGACTCCTCAGGAGACAATTTATCTGAATATACATGTATGATGACGCTATGAACTTTCGGAGTTCTTTTGTAAAGTTCCATATTGTTCGTAGTTTCAGTTTGACTATATCTGATAGGTATGTATACGGGTGTCCAGGTCGGGCACTAGTCATGGCCTACGGGATTGGGTTGTGAGAAAAGTGGTATCAGAGCAGTTCGTCCTCGGAGTGTCTACAGACCGTGTCTAGTAGAACCTTGTTTATCGGTGTGTTGTGCACCACATCTATAAACAGGAAGCTACAGGACATTTAGGATGTTACCTTTCTTTCATCTCTAAGATCGTGCGATAGATCCCAGCCATAGGAAATGAAATTCCTTGTACTAACCTTTGATTTCAGCTGAAGAACGACTTCGACAGAAGAAAGCGACTGATGATATTGGCAGTTACAAAGTACACTAGTAAGTAACGGTGCGAAAGAGGTATGTGGGATAAGGTAGGAATATTGAAATATGATTGAAATGTAAAGTTGGAGGACGAAAGAGAAGCTGGATAGGAAAGTATAACAGAATAAATCGTTAAGGGATCAGGTACGTCTCGAGGTGCGATATGTGAGGTAAGTCCCGACACCTCTATACTTTTTTCTGGAAATTGGGAGCCCTGTGTGGCTATGGTATGATATGATATATATGTATATACGTTGGCCCTGTGAGGCATTGTTGGTATTTCCTGCGTGCAGGTTCTGGGATAGTAAGAAATACAGAGGAAACTCTGCCCAAAATTTCCCAGAAATAGGAAAAAAGGTGAGAATGAGATATAAGTTCATAATATGTCATGAAAATCGATACTGATAGGGTAAATTTGATATATTGGACTAAAGCTTTAAGAGATACCCTCCATGTAGTCCATAAGGGGCACCATTCTTATCTGGAAAATTTTATTTCGAAAAAGCATATATGAGCAGCAAAGTTTGGAATTCATTTGGATGAACCAGAATACTTTCCAACCACATTTTGCCTTAGAAAAGCTCATGTTGAAGGGTAAAAACGTCTAGTAATTAAGTTTCACTTTCATTGAAAAGTAGAAAGCATACAGCCAGTAGTTTATGAACTAAATGATTCGTTCACGACTCAAGAATAAACCTGGAGGTAAATCATGTGAATCAAGCACTAAGAAGTCCTGTGGTGCTTGTCGGATTCTAGTTCTCTTTTGGTGGTGGTTGGAGAACGCTTCATAGTAACATTTCATTAGTTCTTAACCAACTAATTGGAGATGGAATTTGTAGAAGGAAAACTTAAACTTGCGGGCTGTCATGGATCATGTGTTCCATGTGTTATTGATGAAATGCTAGGTTGATTCGGAAGGGCTTGTGATACTAAGGGATGATATAAAAAAAGGAGGCAAGTCTTAACTGAATGTTTTATTGAGGTATCGAGTGAACTGATAAGTAGAGATAAATTACAACGAGTTTACAGTTAAAAGGAGTAATAGTATGATTGAGATAAAAGTACGGGGGAGGAAGAATTATGACAAATTATGAAGGTATTGATAAGACAGCTTGTGAGATATTGAGGGTATTGATCAGAAAGGGTGAAGGGTTAAGTACGCCTATCCCACAGAGTGTAATTAAAACATAGTAAGAATCATGAATAAGATTAAGACGTGTTACGTTATAGGATGGATTACGAACAGGATGCAATCTGAATACCATAAGGATTGTTATAGAAATGAGTAAAGCCTAGTGAGGAACTAACAGAAAGAGAAGAAGTGATTGAAAGAAGAAGATAGAAAGAAGGCGAGTGGGATTACAGTCTAGCGAGGTGTTATGACGTGTAGCTAAGAAGACGGGTAATATAAGTGACGGAATTGTGAAAGACCAACCTAAAGGGAGATGAGCAACGAGACAGAATGAATGCCAGAAATGAGGTATGATAAGAATATATGGGGATGAACAGAATATACTATGAAAATGAGAAAGGGGTTATGCCGGAGTAGTGTTTCCGAAGGATATAGGGGTAGCATGAGATTCCTCGTGCACAAAATAAAAGATGGACATAGACTGGAGAAATGAAAGGAATACCAAAGTAAGCACTCAAGAAAGACGTAATTAATTGAGTATGAGTATAGGATAAAAAGGGAAATATAAAGCTATGAACTTAGAGGTATAGTATAATGACAAAGTGATAGGACAAGACCACTATTAAGACGAATTTGATATGATTTTGAGTAAGTTAGAAGTTAGCATTGGATATATAACAAGAGAGAAAGAGTATGAGGCATAAAGGGGCACTGCGTATATGTGACCTCACCTCGAAAATAGTGAAATCCTTAAAGGACAAGGATTGTGGATTTGTGAAACAACTGATGCATTGTGAGTTTACTAGAGGAAACAGGTGATATCCGTTGGGATAAAGATAGTATTATAAGAAATCTTGGGACACTTATCATTAGAATATAAGTGCTACCTAAATGAGAATTTGAAACAACTATAAGCACTAGCTAATTACTGATTGGAATGAATGGAATGTGGCTTCGGGTAAATTGCTACATTAATTATATTACTCGACTACCACTCATTAGATAAGAGTTTGTACTGTATATATCGAGAGTTCTCATCGCCTCATGATTGTGTTGGGGTTTCGTACATGGGTGATCGAAGTTATAGATGATATAAAAGAAGACATGGTGTTATATCCCGTATTTTTATACATTGTGATATTTTAAGCTAAACGCGACAAGTTAAAGACAAGACTATTTTAGGATATGAGGTAGAGGCTTTTAACTTCCGATTTTGTTCCAAGGCACAAGTCGCCTATAAAATTTTATTGGTATAAAAATATTATTGAAGATTAGGGGTAAATTAACTATGATTAGATTATTAAGTGGGATTAAAATTTAATCACTTCATTAATTAAGCCTAAGGGGACGTGTGGGTCCCACCCGAATAAAAAAAATAATAATAATATAACATAAAATCAAAATCAGAAAATAACAAAACAAGGTGCAAAAGTGAGTCATCAAAGGGGGGAGTACGTGTAGCACAATAAGAAACCATATATATATTTTAAAACAAGTCATGAAATGTTCATTTCATGAACTTGTTTCAAGAGCTAAACAACCACAAAAAAAAAGAGTTGAAAGAGAAGGGGTCACGACAGATTGAAAAAAAAAATTCAGTTTTGTTGCTTAATAAAAGTTCTAAGGAGAAGACAAGGAGATAGAGGTGGAGAAGCAAGAATAAGTATAAAGATTTAAGACACAAATTGGAGCCAAGTATTCAAGGTAAGAATTGATCATTTCTTTTACATTTAGAATGAGTTTGGATGTATTGTGAATATGTATAAATGTGAATTGAGTGTATAAAAGTTGTGCATGAAGATATTGGATTGTTGTTGTGGAATTTGTAAGTGAGCCGTGGAATGAGTTTATGTGAAGTAATGTTTAAATTTCTTGTACATGTATTGAGGATGGTTTGAATGTGGTAGTGTGTATGAAAGGAATGAAAATTTTGGAATTTTGTATGTTTGGTATTGAAGCCGTGTAGGAGCTGATTTAGGAAAATTAGTGGACTGTTTTGGATTTGAATGTGTAAAGAAGTTCCATATGTTGATGTTGGGACCGTGGACTTTTTTTGGAAAAATGGTGGATTAATTTTACTTTGAATGTTGAATTGTTGTTGTTGAAGTTTATATTGAGCCGTGTGGTCAGCCTATATGAAGTAATGCTTAATATTCTTGTACATAAATTGAGGGTGGTTAAACGTATTGTAATGTATAGGGACGAATGAAGTTCATAAAAATTATGTGTGATTATGTTGAGATCATGTAGGGGCTGATTTAGGAGAATTTGGTAAATTGATTTAATTGATATTTAGTTGTTATGGTTATGGACGTCATGGTAAAAAATGAGGTTTAATAGCTCAAGTTGGAATTGTGATTGTTGCGGGCTGTTGAATAAACTAATAGAACGTTGATATAGCTCCTTATAATTTTGTAAGTGACGTTGTTAACATGTGATTGTTGATAGGATTTGTAATTTGGAAGAAAGTATGTGTTGTTGTTCTTGTCAAGTGTGAAGATTGCGGGTTGTTTGGTACATGGAGTGGGTTGTTTTGAATATTGTACGGGCTGTCCGAGATTCCCTCGTATCCTAATCGTAGCTCTTGATATCTTAATATAGGATAAGGTACTATTGGGCAGCGTGTACGAGTTATAATATGACTAAACGCTAAAGGTATGTAAAGCCGATCCCTTCTTTCTTTTGGCATGTCCTAGAAGTAAGATATGATATGAGCCTTGGGGAAATTCTACTCGCTAATTCCAAGCATGACTCATGATTTTTATTCGTTCTTGATGCTAGAACTTTTAGGATAGTCGAGCTATTGTTTCGAGTCTATTATATGATCGACTAATAAATGATGTATAAAAATTCCTACTCTTAAAGAATTGCATAATTAGAAGTATAATTGACTTTCATAAGCTATATCATGTTAAATTAATACATGTATATGAATCCTGAAACGTTCCTTGATATAGTTTGTAATGACATTTAGGAAGAACTTAATATGGTTATTATCCTGATGCTTGAGAGCTGATTAGTTTACTTATCCATTGAGTCTCAAAAGATGATTTGTATGTATGTGGTTGCTTATTACTCTGCTCGTGCTTACCGTTACATCCTTCACTGAGTCCCGGGCCAGGACATGTTTTCGTGCGCATATTCACTGCATTATTCACCGAGTCCCTCACTAGAGGGCCGGGACACGTTATATATATATATATATATGATATGATGACATGATGATATGGGGATGGTGGCCAGGATGGCATATGATCATTATTCACGGAGTCCCTCACTAGAGGGCCGGGACACGTTATATGTACATGTATATGATGATTTTACTTACCGACCCCCTCGCTAGAGGGCCGGGACACGTTATATATGTTATATACAGAATGATTATTTAACCATGATTACTAAACCCTATAATGATATGGTTATGATGTTGAGACATATGATTTATATTCAAAGGTAAGTCTTACGGTTTTCTGGTTATTGCACTGGGTCCTACACTCCTTGTCTCAGTATAATCCTATTTGCTATATTTCATGCTTTACATGCTCAGTACCCATTCCGTACTGACCCCCTTTCTTCGGGGGGCTGTGTTTCATGCCCGCAGGTACAGACGCTCATTTCGGAGATCCGCCAGCCTAGGATATCTATTCAGCTGTTTTGAAGTGCTCCTTTGTTTCGGAGCCTAGCTTTGTGGTATAGATCCTCTTTGTTGTATATATATGTGTTTGTTCAGGGTACGGCGGGGCCCTGTCCCGTCATATGATACTGTTGGTACTCTTAGAGGTCTATAGACATATGTGTGGGTCTGTATATAGTTGCGGTTTCGTTGTGTGGACATGACTTATGTTTGGGCGTACCCATGTGTAGTGACAGCCTTGTCGGCTTGCGTAGATATATATATATATATATATATATATATATATATATATATATTTGTTGTTGGAGCTGTGTATAATGGTAGCCTTGTCGGCTTATATATTACTGGGACGTTCCCCTATATATGACAGCCTTGCCGGCTTATGTGCGATATAAACTGTTGAAAGTCGTAACTCCTCAGGGGACAGGTGGCTTTGACATGCATATATACGACAGCTTTAGAATAACGTCTTGCCTTTATATATATAAATAAGTTCTTGCTATGCTAGCTGTAGATGATTATAGATAACAGGTGTGTGTGAGTGTCCAACTCGGGCACTAGTCACGGCCTATGGGGCTGGGTCGTGACAAATGGATATGGTGCAGTCTACCAAATGTATTGGAAAAGAATCATATGAATTTGAAAATTGGAAATGGAGACATAGAGTAGAATATAAATAGATAAATATGTGGGTACACCCTAAAGGGGGGAAGCGGATGAGAGAAATACAAGTGTAAGATGCAATCAACTGACCTTGTAACACATTTAATGTGAAAACTTAAACTTTAAGTGAGATTCCTTGCTGAAACAAGTTAGCGAGATTTGAAGGCCAACAATAAACGGATAGAAGCCAAGATGGTATTTGAGATAGTGCAGAGAATTATTGGTAAAGATCTTGGATAATATGACATCAGAAGGTGGATGCTCATAAAAAGGAAGAATACGACAAGAGAATGGTAACGAGTAACTTAAAAGATATTATAAAGGATAGCAAGGCTATACGGGATTAGAGGTTAAGATGTTGGCAACGGAGTTATTGGCTAATGATATTGTGGAACATAAGTAGCAAAGGAGAAAGGATAGGAAATCTCTCCTATAGTAGGATATGAGAAAACCAAATGGTGAATAGAGGAAGGGGAAAGAGTATGGCGAAATAGACAGCAAGTGAGTGATGGTACAATAAGATATGTAGAGCAGAATAAGCCAAGAGAAGGAAAGACTATGACTAAGATTGGATGCACTTTGTACAAATTGTACAGGAATAGTTATGCAACCTACCAATACTTGTATACTAAGAACGAAGCCAAGTGAGTACTTGATAAGAAGAGTAAGAATTCAGTAACAACAATGCGGTTGCAATATTTTGGGTACACCAAAGAAAGATGTAAGATGGTTTGAGGCAAAACTATAGAGATATAATTAGTATTGAGGCCAACATCCATAGTTGAGCCTTGATATCAATTAAAAGATATAAGAGAAGAATATAGGGTCTGCATAAAGACTAGCGAGGCAACGCTAAGGTATTTCCGGGATAGTTTGAGCACCTACACATACTTGTGTAAAGATGGCAATAGGATATGTGATAGGAGAGCTACGAGCAAATTGGAGTAAAGGGGCAATAGAAGAGTTGAGTCAAAAATAGAGAAACAACACGAGATAATATGCCTAAAGTAGTGCCAGTTACGTTAAGGGAAATTACGAAATGATTTAACTGAGACAATTATGACAAGCAGGTTACTGGTTACAGGATGACAGTAAAGCTATAATATGAGGGGACCCTAGCACTATTTGATAGCCAACCCTAAAGATCGGGATTTCAGAAAGTGAAATCCCGTAAAAGAAGTTGAAGACTTTTAAAAGAAATCCCATATAAGTGACAAGAAGTTGAAGACCTTTAAAAGAAAGTCAGAAAGTGACACATGATGCTGAGGATTTCAGAACACGGACAGTCACAACGGAGTAAAGCAAAGATATTGGAGTACAAAAATGTTACCCTCTGGGAAATTTCGTTTTATACATAGAACCTGCGAAGGGTCTACACGTTACGAGGGACGTCTGCGCGTTATAAAAATCTTATTTAAAGATTAAGAGGTAAGATAAAGGAAACGATATCTTAAGGGAATAACTATAGGAGAGGAAGGAGTCAAGTTAAGACTAAGCGCACAAGGAAGAAAGTAAGATTTCAGCGGAAAAGCTCGCAACACAACTGACAACGGACTGCGAAGTAAGATAAGAGTAAAGGCAATGATGTGGAATTATTACCTCGGGAAGCAACAGAAAGAGGAGATATTACAGGAATGACTATGTAGGGGCCTGGAATTCGTTATAATGAATTATAGCGAATCGACCAATGGAAGAAGTATGTGAAGGGCATAATTAAATAAGAGAATACTTGAGAAAGTATTGGGAATTCAAGATCAGTTTAACATTCGAGGACGAATGTTTTAAAGGGGGGAAGGATGTTATACCCCGTATATTTATACATCGAATTATTCGCAAGCAAATTGACTCAAGTTGGAGGCAGAATCATTTTCGGACACGAAATAGAAATCTTTAATTTTCAATTTTAAGTAGAACATAAATTGTTTATAAATTTTATTTAGTGTAAAAATATTATTGGAGATTAGGAACTAATTAATTATGACTAAATTATTAAGTATAAATTATTGATTAATTAAAATTTATCAACTTAATTAATAGAAGTGGGCCCCACCGAAAAAAATATATATATAATAAAGGGCTGCCACGTGAAACCAATTGGTCAAGGGTTGGTGGCAGCTACGTGTCACCATAAGGAGGAGCATATTTATACAAGAGTTGATGAACAATTTGGGACTTAATTTCATTTTTTTTCCTAGCTAAAACAAAAAGAAAAAAAAGGAAGAGAGCATGGCCATGGCTGCTGCTCACGGCCAGCCATGGCCAAGAAAATTTTGTTGTTTTGTTGCCTTGATTTAATTCCAAGATGATTTGCAAGTTCAAGGAGGTGATATCAACGTTGGATATTGAATCGAGGAAGAAGAAAATTGCGAAATTGGAGCAATTAAGAGTAGAAATTCCTTCGAGAAAATTAAGGTAAGATTTTCTTGTTTTATGGTGTAATTGTGTTAATAGTATTGTAATGGAATTATTAAAATTGGATTGGACGAAATTGGAATTTAGAAAATGCCTGAAATCGATGTTATCGGAAATTGTGGGTTGAAATGGATTCAAAAAGGTTGTTGGGTTGTTAGAATTGTTATGGGCTGAATTATGAGAATTTTATATGTATATCTCTGTTGTTGGTATTTCTGTGCTAACAGGAGAATAATTTGAAATTCGGGTTAGGCGAATATATAGGGGAAATGCTGCCCGATTTTCGTTAAGCCCTTAACTAATGAAAAACCCTTAACGAGAAAGTATAAGTTAAAGAATAAGTTCTATAAGTGATGGGCTACGGATTTATGAACTAGAAAGTATAGTTACTAACGATAACGTTACTTTGACTTTAAATAGGCTAAAGGGGGCAACAAAGCGAACGGATTTGCGAATAGTCGTTAAACAGGTATGTAAAGCCGTCCCTTCTTTCTTTTGGCATGTCTTAGATGTAAGTGATGAATGAGATGAACTTTGGGGTAACTCTATTCATAAGTTCCGAATGTGATTCATGATTCTTATTTACTTCTTGATGCTAGAGCTATTAAGTGATTGGGTTTTCCCCTCGAGTCCTTTGTACGTTGGATAGTAGTTGATGCGTGAAAATTCCTATTCTTAAAGGATTCTGTAATGATTAGTGTCCTTGACTTCTATAAGCCATTTCACACTATATTGACACGTGTCTACGATTCCTAAGACTCTTTTGATATGAACTGTAGTGACATTCGAGGGATACTTGCTATAATTGTCGCTACTGATACTCAGGTGTTAATCACTTCTTCTTATTCTGTTTGAGTTTTGATAATGATTTAAATTGCATATGGTTGCTCACTACTCTGCTCGTGCATGTCTCAATATGTCTTTCACCGAGTCCCGGGCCGGGTATGTTATCGTGCACAGTTCCATTGCATTGTTCACCGAGTCCCTCACTAGAGGGCCGAGTACGGTATATATATATATATATATATATATATATATATATGATGGAGTTATGCTGTGTTATGGAGTTATTCTGTGCTATGGCGTTATGATGTGTTTATGGTGTTATGTTGTGTTATGGCGCCAAAGACGGGGCGGCAACCATGTTCACCGAGTCCCATAATGGGCCGGATATGATATATGATATTGATATGCATGATTTATGTTTCAAAGGCAAGTGTTTTGGTATTCTGGACATTGTACTTGTTTCTGTACTCCTTATTTCAGTTATGATCCTCTTTACTGTACTTCATGCGTTATATACTCAGTACATATTCCGTACTGACCCCCTTTCTTCGGGGGGCTGCGTTTCATGCCCGCAGGTACAGATAGTCGGTTTGGTGACCCTTCAGCATAGGACTCCTACTCAGCTGTCTTGGAGAGCTCTGTTGTTCCGGAGTCTAGACTTTTAGTACAAATCTCATGATATATATATATATATGTACATGTTTATCCAGGGGTACGACGGGGCCCTGTCCCGTCATATATTCGCTTTCAATACTCTTAGAGGTCTGTAGACATATGTGTGGGTTGTGTATAAGTTTTATTCTGCTGTGTCTATACGATGTGCTAGGATATGATGTCCGTCTGTAGTGGCAGCCTTACCGGCTTGCATATGACATGATATTTATGTGTAGTGGCAGCCTTGCCGGCTTGCATATGACATGATATTGATGTGTAGTGGTAGCCTTGTCGCTTGCGTATCATTTTATGATTTGATCAGTTATGACTCCTCAGGAGACAATTTATCTGAATATACATATGTTATGACGCTATGAACTTTCAGAGTTCTTTTGTAAAGTTCCATATTGTTCGTATTTTCAGTTTGACTATATCTGATAGGTATGTATACGGGTGTCCAGGTCGGGCACTAGTCATGGCCTACGGGGTTGGATCGTGACAATAATACTCCACTTTGATCAAAACCCTAGTTTATCTCCATTTAGATTTCTTGACCTTGGATGATCTTGATGGTTTTCTTACACTTGATTCCCTTGATTTATGTTGTTGATCACCAAATATCCTTGAATTCTTGTGGAATATATGTAGAGAGATGTTCTAGAGAGAAGGGGTGTGATGTGGAAGTGAAATGAAATAAGCCTTGGTCCCTTTATTTAATGACTTAAAAATCTGATTTGAAGTGCACAGTGGTCGTACAATTGGTTTATGGTCCGTATTCCAATTTACGGACAGTCCTTCGTGGTCGTATTTAATCATATCAGAACCAGAAACTCAAACTGAGACGTGGTGATTTACGGATGCAGTTTACGGGCCGTAAACCACTTTACGGTCCGTATTTTGGGTCGTTTTTAACCATTTGCTCATTTGGCAGAAAGTTGAAGTTTTGGAAGCCAAAATACGACATGGCAGTTTACGGACCATATACCACTTTACGGTCCGTATTTCATTTTACGACCAACTGGACAGAATGCAAACTTGCAACTTTTCACTTTTCCAAAACCTATAATTATTCACTATGGAGCACAACCTATCTCCCATTGCGATTGCCATCGGAATCTCACTTAGGGTCGTCAAATGTTATGTCTTACTCGCGGAAACATCGTACACTCGTACTCATCACTAGTTCATTCACTTGCATACCAACGAAAGATTTTCCGAGGTGTAACATTCTTCCCCCCTTAAGAACATTCGTCCTCGAATGTTAAAGTCTTCGGGGATTCTATAAAAATTTCGCTAGAGTTTCCCCTATAATATGGCACTACCATCCTGTCAGAACAACCCATAATATCGATGCCTCACAGGGCCACAACACAATAGCATACAAATTTTGCCACCCACGACCCAAAAAGCGTAAAAGGAAAACATACATAACTTAAAATCTTGACGTCTCGTCTTGGACTTCTTCTAAGGGCTGAAATAAATGAGGGTATCTGGATCGCATACTTTCTTCCGCTTCCCATGTCATTTCTTATCGTTTACTGCTTCTCCATAAAACCTTAACTGAGGCCACTTCTTTGTTTTTAAGCCTCCGTACTTGCCTATCTATTATGGCAATGGGTATCTCTTCATAAGATAACTTTTCTGTCACATGTACATCACTTATTGGCGCGATCTTAGTAGGATCTCCTACACACTTCCGAAGCATCGAGACATGGAAAACCGGATGGACTGACTCCAAATCCAGAGGTAGATCTAATTCATAGGCTACCTTGCCCACTTTTCGTACAATCTCATAAGGCCCAATGTATCGGGGACTAAGCTTCCCCTTTTTGCCAAATCTCATTACACCCTTCATAGGCGACACTTTCAAGAATACCCAGTCTTTCACTTTGAACTCCAAGTCTCTTCCACGATTATCCGCATAGGACTTTTGGCGACTTTGGGCTGCTAACAACCGATCTTGTATGAGCTTAATTTTCTCTACAGCTTGCTGGACCAAATCTGGCCCTATCAATTTAGCCTCTCCTGTTTCAAACCACCCGATTGGGGATCTACACTTTCGCCCATATAAAGCTTCATACGGTGCCATTTGAATGCTAGAATGATAACTGTCATTGTAAGCAAATTCAATGAGTGGCAAATGATCATCCCAATTTCCTCCAAAATCTATCATACTTGCCCGCAACATATCTTCAAGAGTCTGAATGGTACGCTCGGCTTGTCCATCAGTCTGCGGGTGAAATGCCATACTCAGGTTCACTTGGGTCCCTAGACCCTCTTGGAAAGACTTCCAAAAGTTAGTTGTAAACTGAGTTCCGCTGTCTGAGATAATAGATACTGGAACACTGTCACGACCCAACCCCGTGGGCCGCAACTGGAATCCTAACTGGATACCCATACGTACCTACCTACCAGAATTGGCGCATCAGACAGATAATTCACACCAGCTGTATACAAACTTAAGCCAATACAAATGCAGCGCGCGCTATAACGTACACATATCCGAACATACTGAAATTACATATAAGCCGATGAGGCTAACATAACGGACAGAGTCACAAAATCGTACGTACCTACCCGATTCGTAGCAACCCGTAACCCACATACATATCTACAGGCCTCTAACAGACATACAGAATCAGATGACGGGACAGGGCCCCGTCGTACCCAGAATTATCATACATACAGAATATACTGATGTCAGAAGATATATACCAAAAGTATTCGCTCCGGATCAAAGGAGCTCTTCAAAATAGCAGAATCTCAGTCCTAGACTGGCGGTGTATCTCCAGGTACGTCTGAACCTGCGGGCATGTAACGCAGCCCCCGAAGAACCGGGGGTCAGTACGAAAAATGTACCGAGTATGTAAAGCGGAAATGTATTAAACATAATCATAATCTGGACCAGAAACACTGAAATATAATAGACAGCATCATAAGCCGAACAGACAGACGGAAGTATACCGGACAGAGTCATAATCCAGACGGACAGACAGAATCATGGTCCAGACTGACAGACAGAATCATAATACATACGGACAGACAGAATCACAATACATACGGACAGCCAGACGTGTGCCGGATAGAATTATGCATGCAGAGTCATACAGAATCATACGGAGTCATGTGCTTACATACATGCTGATAGCACTTACATACATACATACAGATCCCGGCCCTGTCATGGGGGCGCGGTAAACAGAACACGACCCTCTTAGTACGGGACGCGGTGGACAGACAGAATCAGATAATGTGCCATCCTGGCCGCCATCCCCATACACAGATCATAATATCATACCGATATAAACAGATCCCGGCCCGCACACCGAGGGACGCGGTGAACAATGCAGAGGAATATGCACGATAACAGAACCTGGCCCGGGACGCAGTGAAGGAAGCATTGAGACATCCACGAACATATTAATGAGAAACCACACACATACAGACTCAATCAAACTGAAGTATGCCAAGCGGCGAGTCAAATCAGAGTATTCGGAGGGTATTCATAATACGTGCCTATATCCTACTTGGGAAGGCACGACAGATTATCACCAGAATCATATTTTCATATGTCAAAACCATTTTGCAAGATTTATATAAAAACAGTCATACCATGGTCAAAATGATAGTTCAGATGTTGCCTGTGAAAAACGGACAGAAAGAAGGCAATTTAGGCCATACAAGAGGTATCGGGGCTCCATGGGCCCACTTCGGACCAACTCGAGGCGACATGCGTAAATGACTGATAAAAGACCTTATGAGGTCATCCATAAACATTTAGAAGTATTCCGACTCCGTTTAAGGAAAGTTTCGTACAAAAGTTCACTTTAAAGACATTTTATAAGGAAATGGTTTCAATCTTACTGATGGAATTGGAGCGGATTTCCATCTCGAATTCCGAGGAACGGAGTCTTATTTAAGGCTCGCGGTCGAGCCTATCATGTTCAGAACATGCCTAAGAATAAAAGGGAAGGCTTTACAAACCTCGATTGCGCCTTACGCTCGCTTGGCTTCGATTCCAATTTCGTCCAGAATCTAGAAATGGTCAAGTTTACCAATTGTCAATTCAAGCCTTTAGGATTCCATACTTAATCACATAATTTCTACCGAAATTTCGGCAGCATTTCCCCTATATATTTAACATCCCCGAGACTTAGCTCGACTTAATATATCAACACAGCACCCAACAACAACATCAATAACAACAACAAGTATTACCAAATATGCAATATGGCATTTCTAGCAATCTTTCCGACATAACACAATATCTTTCATTCCGACCTTACACTTCCAAACCAATCTTACCATTTTCATATTCATCACTTATCAAGGTCATTACAACATGATTCGGAGACATATCATATCGTTTTCGCCAAATATACATAAGGTATACACAATATACAAGCTTCCTACCAAATGCATAATTCATCCACAATTTCCAATCTTTTAGCATAAACATCCATAACATATTCTTACCTTCCAACTCCATCAATGATAACCATAATTTGCATCTTCCTACTTTCACTTCCGCATTTACATAATTATAATAAACTTGCATGTTTTCCTACAACAACTTAATAATCATTTTTCCATAACAACAAAAACCATTACTCTTTCATTCACTTCACAATTACACATTTAACATACTAATAAAATTTATTCACATTCCATTATCCACATCACATCACACGGCCACAACCTATCTTTTTCCAACTTCCACTAATTCTTTCAACTTTCATTTCTAATACAATTCCCACATTAACTACAACAAGATTCCAAAATGTATTCAAGTCATCATAGGCATGCAATATATATATATATGCACACGGCCAACATGCAAAACATCCCAACACACAAAATTTTCATGCTTTTCATTCATTTCCACACACTACATCATACATATACCTTCCATAACATAACAAAAGCATAGAGTCCTTACTTTTCCTTCAAGTTCTTCACTTGCCACTAGAGTTGTCCTCTTGCCAAAATAATTATACCAAGTTGTAGAGAACCTTGAGCTTGGTAATAATCCCACAAGAAAAGAATTTTTTGAGCCAAGATTAGGCTCCAAGAAATTTTTTCTTTCTTTTCTTTCTCTTCTCCTCTTGGCCGTGCTCTCTCTCTCTCTTTTTCTCTTGTTTGTTCTTTGTTTTTCTTGAAGCTTCTATAGGATATAGATGAATATATATTACCACATGGAAATTAACATGGGCTTGGGTCAAGGGCATATGGCCGGTTGGGCCTTCCCTTTTTGGGCCTTATTTCTTATTTTTTTTTAGCCCAATTGTTGGCTAAATAATTGTAATTCATGGCACAAGTTTCCAAAATTCCAACTTTGCCCTTGTCCTCCTTTCGTAATTCCACACTAATGTATTCATAGCCAACACATTCATACCAAGTAAGGTCCAATTATGGCCTTATTCATTACAAGCCAAGTCATCTCAAATTTTTCGAATATGCAAAAATGCCGGATGTAACATCCTCCCCCCCTTTAAAACATTCGTCCTCGAATGTTAAATTGACCTCATGGGGCGTCATACTACTTCGGGAGGGTTCTTTTTATAATCGTCCTTCGTTGACTTTCCGATATGGATTCTTTACTAATATAACGGAGTAATTCTTCACATTGCTGACTCATATGCTTTCATAACGTATTTTCTCATATCCCACAGAGTCACTAGGCCATGAACTATACTCTCGTAACAGATGAATGCTTTTCGCTCTTTCACAGACATTGTGTCCTTTCTTTCTTTTCCTTCAAAGCTTTTCAGACATTATACTTACTACCACTTCTTCTCATACTCTTCGGTTCCTTACCACATCATCATGATTCCACGTCGTACCAAACAGATTCAGAACTGAGATCGGACGCACAGGAGCATATCGGACGGATTCGTAATCGGAGGCAAACGTACTAAACTATGGCGGACGGATTCGTAGTCAAAGTCAGATGCATGGGAGGGTATGAGACAGATCCGCGATCAGAATTAGACGTACAGAGATGTATCAAACAGATTCGTAATCAGAATCAGACGTACAGAGATATATCGGATAGATTCGTATCCAGAGTCAATCGTACAAAGGCATATCAGACAGAAATGTAATCGGACTCAGAAGTACAGGGGCGTATTAGGCAGAACCTTATCAAAGTCAGAAGTGCAGAAGTGTATAACAAATAGAGTTTTGATTAGCATCAAACCACCCCTATTAAGGCTCCAGTGATCTACGAAAATTTCCCTTTGTCGACGTTTCATTGTTCACCCTGACAATTATACCACGGATTATCTCGTCAAAATCCGTTTACTCATTCACAAACTTGTTCGTCAGATTGTTATACAAATCGTCTTACGCGTCGCTTGTCAACTCTTTCGAGGATTCTGTTTATTCACATTTCTTATCCTTCATCTTTCCTACTATCCATACTAATTTTCTTTTTCGGATATCGTCGCACTAGACTAAGTGGTAACGTAACCGGAGTTTATCTATTATATATTTTTGACCACATTCGTATCCTCGTCTTTGCTTCGTTTCATGTATTCAGTTTAGTAAAACCTTTCGTTTATCACAACATTAGTCGCCGGGACTCGACACTTGATCCACGTGGGCACCAGACGAAGGTCATACACATACAAATACACACATACATATACGTTTACTAATATCTTACTTGCGAACGTCTCCAACCGTTATTCAAATTCGCTCAATTTCTCGAGCGGTATTGCGCTCCTTCTTTTCGCCCATTTAGTCCGCACCGGTCTGCGCGACTCATGTAAGGGCACTAGTTACTCCACACATTCGCTCTTTCTTTAGGTTACCCCCAAATTTCCATTTATATCTATCATACTTACACTTGTGAAAATTTTTGCATTACTTCCCAGGGGGGTCACCCATCCCGGAATTGCTCTGGCCTTAGCACGCTTAACCTCGAAACTTTCATGCATTTTGGCTCGTTACGGCTTATATAATTTCGTCGATTGCCCCGCACGACCTTTGTCACATAATTTAGGGCAGATCGGGGTCTTAATAAATTTTCGGGAAATTCTCATAGTGGGTCCCACCTCGGGCTAAACCATACAATTTCCATATCGCCCTTCCGAATTCTCAATGTCTATCAGGTTAACAATTACCTTGCTCTTATTAATACCCAGAAGAAGAAAATCACATAATATGATAAAGTATAGACCCATTCATACACATATTCCTCAAGAAAAGATCACTAACATATCTGGGTGTGCGCTTGAAGACGCTCCTGGGTCCTGCCGGCCGGTTAATGCAAATACGCGGTTCGAAGGACGGCTGTAACCAGAAGCTGCACCACGACCCCTGCCACGACTCGCTGGCACTGGTGCTGGTGCTGGTGCTCCTCGTCCCGTGGGGCGTATGGCTGCCGAAGGAGAAGATGAGCCAGCAGCTGACCCAGCAGGCTGGACTGAACCTGAACCACCTTTATGCGGGCACTCTCTGACACGGTGATCTGGGCTTCCACAAAAATAACAAGCGCCTGTAGCGCGATAACACTCCCCCGGGTGGGGTCTCCCACAGTAAGAACAAGGGGGCATAGGTGGCCTCAATTGACCGGGACCTCTGCTCACCTGTGAGCCTGGAACTCTGGAGCTCTGTCCTGAGAACTGTGGGGGCGTACTGTGTGCTGGCTGGGACAAATACCTATTACCCTGCCGCTGAGAAAACTCGCTCTGAAATCCCCCGGAATACCCGGTCGATCTGGCTCTCTTAGGCCGGCTCCTGTCGTGACCCCTATCAGGCCGACGTTCCCTACGTTGGTCCTCCATGCCCTGGGCGTGTGCCTGTACCCGGGCAATATGCATCCCTGGCTGAGAAGCCACCGCCAGGCAACTATCAATCAAATAAGGGTCCAGCCCCATCAGGTACCAGTGCACCCTGTCGGCCATCTCAGCTACTATAGCGGGTGCATACCTAGCCAGTGAGTCAAACTCTAGGCTATACTCTCGAACACTCATACCGTTCTGTCTCAGGTTCAAGAATCGATCAACCCTAGCTCTCCACAGCTCTGGAGGTAGAAAATGATCAAGAAAGGCCTTAGTAAACTCGGCCCATACTGCTGGGGGAGCATCGTCACCCCTGGATAGCTGCCAGGACTCATACCAGTTCGCCGCTACCTCATATAACCGATACGAAGCCAACTCGACGGACTCAGTCGGCGAAGCCTTAATCAACCGTATCGTACTCTCCATCTTTCTAATGAACTCCTGGGGGTCCTCTTCGGGTTTTGTCCCGGAGAATTCTGGAGGATTACATGTCAAAAACTCGCGAGCCCTGGAGCTTTCATATCTGTCCGCACGACCACCCCTAAATCCATGCCTGCGAACCTGCTCTGTCATCAGTGTGGTCAATAATTGAACCGCATCTCGCATGGCCCTATCCTCCGCCCCTGGCTGTGGAGCTGGAGGCTCGGGTACTGGAACCCCGGGAGCTCGCGGTGGAGCCGCCCTCTGATCAGCAGCTGCTGCTGCTCCAATCTCCTCTGATAAGGGCGGTGTAACAGAGCCGGCTGACAGGGGCTCATCCTCAAGCGCTAACCGCGCACTGGCCCTGGTAACTCTCTGGGCCCGGCTGGTTTATCCTACCTCCACCCCCGCTTTGCCCTTCTGGGTAGTTGTTGCCTTCTTCGGAGGCATTGCTGAAAACATAACAAATCGTCAGGAGGGGATCATCCTACTAATACAGTTCTATCGCACGATCTAAGATTCAAAGAAGGGTAACATCCTAGATGCCCTGTAGCCTCCTGTTTATAGATGTGGTGCACAACACACCGATAAACAAGACTCTACTAGACACGGCCTGTAGACAAACCGAGGACTAACCGCTCTGATACCACTTCTGTCACGACCCAACCCCGTGGGCCGCGACTGGTATCCTAACTGGATACCCATACGTACCTACCTACCAGAATTGGCGCATCAGACAGATAATTCACACCAGCTGTATACAAACTTAAGCCAATACAAATGCAGCGCGCGCTATAACGTACACATATCCGAACATACTGAAATTACATATAAGCTGATGAGGCTAACATAACGGACAGAGTCACAAAATCGTACGTACCTACCCGTAACCCACATACATATCTACAGGCCTCTAACAGACATACAGAATCAGATGACGGGACAGGGCCCCGCCGTACCCAGAATTATCATACATACAGAATATACAGATGTCAGAAGATATATACCAAAGGTATTCGCTCCGGATCAAAGGAGCTCTTCAAAATAGCAGAATTTGAGTCCTAGACTGGCGGTGTATCTCCAGGTGCGTCTGTACCTGCGGGCATGTAACGCAGCCCCCGAAGAACTGGGGGTCAGTACGAAAAATGTACCGAGTATGTAAAGCGGAAATGTATTAAACATAATCATAATCTGGACCAGAAACACTGAAATATAATAGACAGCATCATAAGCCGAACAGACAGACGGAAGTATGCCGGACAGAGTCATAATCCAGACGGACAGACAGAATCATGGTCCAGACTGACAGACAGAATCATAATACATACGGACAGACAGAATCACAATACATACGGACAGGCAGACGTGTGCCAGACAGAATTATGCATGCAGAGTCATACAGAATCATACAGAGTCATGTGCTTACATACATGCTGATAGCACTTACATACATACATACAGATCCCGGCCCTGTCATGGGGGCGCGGTAAACAGAACCCGGCCCTCTTAGTACGGGACGCGGTGGACAGACAGAATCAGATAATGTGCCATCCTGGCCGCCATGCCCATACACAGATCATAATATCATACCGATATAAACAGATCCCGGCCCGCACGCCGAGGGATGCGGTGAACAATGCAGAGGAATATGCACGATAACAGAACCTGGCCCGAGACGCAGTGAAGGAAGCATTGAGACATCCACGAACAGATTAATGAGAAACCACACACATACAGACTCAATCAAACTGAAGTATGCCAAGCGGCGAGTCAAATCAGAGTATTCGGAGGGTATTCATAATACGCGCCTATATCCTACTTGGGAAGGCACGACAGATTATCACCAGAATCATATTTTCATATGTCAAAACCATTTTGCAAGGTTTATATAAAAACAGTCATATCATGGTCAAAATGATAGTTCAGATGTTGCTTGTGAAAAACGGACAGAAAGAAGGCAATTTAGGCCATACAAGAGGTATCGGGGCTCCATGGGCCCACCTCGGACCAACTCGAGGCGACATGTGTAAATGACTGATAAAAGACCTTATGAGGTCATCCATAAACATTTAGAAGTATTCCGACTCCGTTTAAGGAACGTTTCGTACAAAAGTTCACTTTAAAGACATTTTATAAGGAAATGGTTTCAATCTTACTGATGGAATTGGAGCGGATTTCCATCTCGAATTCCGAGGAACGGAGTCGTATTTAAGGCTCGCGGTAGAGCCTATCATGTTCAGAACATGCCTAAGAATAAAGGGGAAGGCTTTACATACCTCGATTGCACCATACGCTCGCTTGGCTTCGATTCCAATTTCGTCCAGAATCTAGAAATGGTCAAGTTTACCAATTGTCAATTCAAGCCTTTAGGATTCCATACTTAATCACATAATTGTCTACCGAAATTTCGGCAACATTTCCCCTATATATTTAACATCCCCGAGACTTAGCTCGGCTTAATATATCAACACAGCACCCAACAACAACATCAATAACAACAACAAGTATTACCAAATATGCAATATGGCATTTCTAGCAATCTTTCCGACATAACACAATATCTTTCATTCCGACCTTACACTTCCAAACCAATCTTACCATTTTCATATTCATCACTTATCAAGGTCATTACAACATGATTCGGAGACATATCATATCGTTTTCGCCAAATATACATAAGGTATACACAATATACAAGCTTCCTACCAAAGGCATAATTCATCCACAATTTCCAATCTTTTGGCATAAACATCCATAACATATTCTTACCTTCCAACTCCATCAATGATAACCATAATTTGCATCTTCCTACTTTCACTTCCGCATTTACATAATTATAATAAACTTGCATGTTTTCCTACAACAACTTAATAATCATTTTTCCATAACAACAAAAACCATTACTCTTTCATTCACTTGACAATTACACATTTAACATACTAATAAAATTTATTCACATTCCATTATCCACATCACACCACACGGCCACAACCTATCTTTTTCCAACTTCCACTAATTCGTTCAACTTTCATTTCTAATACAATTCCCACATTAACTACAACAAGATTCCAACATGTATTCAAGTCATCATAGGCATGTAATATATATATATATATGCACACGGCCAACATGCAAAACATCCCAACACACAAAATTTTCATGCTTTTCATTCATTTCCACACACTACATCATACATATACCTTCCAAAACATAACAAAAGCATAAAATCCTTACCTTTCCTTCAAGTTCTTCACTTGCCACTAGAGTTGTCCTCTTGCCAAAATAATTATACCAAGTTGTAGAGAACCTTGAGCTTGGTAATAATCCCACAAGAAATGAATTTTTTGAGCCAAGATTAGGCTCCAAGAAATTTTTTCTTTCTTTTCTTTCTCTTCTCCTCTTAGCCGTGCTCTCTCTCTCTCTCTTTTTTTCTCTTGTTTGTTCTTTGTTTTTCTTGAAGCTTCTATAGGATATAGACGAATATATATTACCACATGGAAATTAATTCCATGGGCTTGGGTCAAGGGCATATGGCCGGTTGGGCCTTCCCTTTTTGGGCCTTATTTCTTATTTTTTTTTAGCCCAATTATTGGCTAAATAATTGTAATTCATGGCACAAGTTTCCAAAATTCCAACTTTGCCCTTGTCCTCCTTTCGTAATTCCACACCAATGTATTCATAGCCAACACATTCATACCAAGTAAGGTCCAATTATGGCCTTATTCATTACAAGCCAAGTCATCTCAAATTTTTCGAATATGCAAAAATGCGGGATGTAACATCCTCCCCCCCTTTAAAACATTCGTCCTCGAATGTTAAATTGACCTCATGGGGCGTCATACTACTTCGGGAGGGTTCTTTTTATAATCGTCCTTCGTTGACTTTCCGATATGGATTCTTTACTAATATAACGGAGTAATTCTTCACATTGCTGACTCATATGCTTTCATAACGTATTTTCTCATATCCCACAGAGTCACTAGGCCATGAACTATACTCTCGTAACAGATGAATGCTTTTCGCTCTTTCACAGACATTGTGTCCTTTCTTTCTTTTCCTTCAAAGCTTTTCAGACATTATACTTACTACCACTTCTTCTCACACTCTTCGGTTCCTTACCACATCATCATGATTCCACGTCGTACCAAACAGATTCAGAACTGAGATCGGACGCACAGGAGCATATCGGACGGATTCGTAATCGGAGGCAAACGTACTAAACTATGGCGGACGGATTCGTAGTCAAAGTCAGATGCATGGGAGGGTATCAGACAGATCCGCGATCAGAATTAGACGTACAGAGATGTATCAAACAGATTTGTAATCAGAATCAGACGTACAGAGATATGTCGGACAGATTCGTATCCAGAGTCAATCGTACAGAGGCATATCAGACAGAAATGTAATCGGACTCAGAAGTACAGGGGCGTATTAGGCAGAACCTTATCAAAGTCAGAAGTGCAGAAGTGTATAACAGATAGAGTTTTGATTAGCATCAAACCACCCCTATTAAGGCTCCAGTGATCTACGAAAATTTCCCTTTGTCGACGTTTCATTGTTCACCCTGACAATTATACCACGGATTATCTCGTCAAAATACGTTTACTCATTCACAAACTTGTTCGTCAGATTCTTATACAAATCATCTTACGCGTCGCTTGTCAACTCTTTCGAGGATTCTGTTTATTCACATTTCTTATTCTTCATCTTTCCTACTATCCATACTCATTTTCTTTTTCGGATATCGTCGCACTAGACTAAGTGGTAACGTAACCGGAGTTTATCTATTATATATTTTTGACCACATTCGTATCCTCGTCTTTGCTTCGTTTCATGTATTCGGTTTAGTAAAACCTTTCGTTTATCACAACATTAGTCGCCGGGACTCGGCTCTTGATCCACGTGGGCACCAGATGAATGTCATACACATACAAATACACACATACATATACGTTTACTAATATCTTACTTGCGAACATCTCCAACCGTTATTCAAATTCGCTCAATTTCTCCAGCGGTATTGCGCTCCTTCTTTTCGCCCATTTAGTCCGCACCGGTCTGCGCGACTCATGTAAGGGCACTAGTTACTCCACACATTCGCTCTTTCTTTAGGTTACCCCCAAATTTCCATTTATATCTATCATACTTACACTTGTGAAAAATTTTGCATTACTTCCCAGGGGGGTCACCCATCCCGGAATTGCTCTGGCCTTAGCACGCTTAACCTCGAAACTTTCATGCATTTTGGCGTGTTACGGCTAATATAATTTCGTCGATTGCCCCGCACGACCTTTGTCACGTAATTTAGGGCAGATCGGGGTCTTAATAAATTTTCCTGAAATTCTCATAGTGGGTCCCACCCCGGGCTAAACCATACAATTTCTATATCCCCCTTCCGAATTCTCAATGTCTATCAGGTTAACAATTACCTTGCTCTTATTAATACCCAGAAGAAGAAAATCACATAATATGATAAAGTATAGACCCATTCATACACATATTCCTCAAGAAAAGATCACTAACATACCTGGGTGTGCGCTTGAAGACGCTCCTGGGTCCTGCCGGCCGGTCAATGCAAATACGCGGTTCGAAGGACCGCTGTAACCAGAAGCTGCACCACGACCCCTGCCACGACTCGCTGGCGCTGGTGCTGGAGCTGGTGCTCCTCGCCCCGTGGGGCGTATGGCTGCCGAAGGAGAAGATGAGCAAGCAGCTGACCCAGCAGGCTGGACTGAACCTGAACCACCCTTATGCGGGCACTCTCTGACACGATGATCTGCGCTGCCACAAAAATAACAAGCGCCTGTAGCGCGATAACACTCCCCCGGGTGGGGTCTCCCACAGTAAGAACAAGGGGGCATAGGTGGCCTCGATTGACCGGGACCTCTGCTCACCTGTGAGCCTGGAACTCTGGAGCTCTGTCCTGAGAACTGTGGGGGCGTACTGTGTGCTGGCTGGGACAAATACCTGTTACCCTGCCGCTGAGAAAAATCGCTCTGAAATCCCCCGGAATACCCGGTCGATCTGGCTCTCTTAGGCCGGCTCCTGTTGTGACCCCTATCAGGCCGACGTTCCCTACGTCGGTCCTCCATGCCCTGGGCGTGTGCCTGTACCCGGGCAATATGCATCCCTGGCTGAGAAGCCACCGCCAGGCAACTATCAATCAAATAAGGGTCCAGCCCCATCACGTACCGGTGCACCCTGTCGGCCATCTCAGCTACTATAGCGGGTGCATACCTAGCCAGTGAGTCAAACTCTAGGCTATACTCTCGAACACTCCTACCGTTCTGTCTCAGGTTCAAGAATCGATCAACCCTAGCTCTCCGCAGCTCTGGAGGTAGAAGATAATCAAGAAAGGCCTTAGTAAACTCGGCCCATACTGCTGGGGGAGCATCGTCACCCCTGGATAGCTGCCAGGACTCATACCAGTTCGCCGCTACCTCATATAACCGATACGAAGCCAACTCGACGGACTCAGTCGGCGAAGCCTTAATCAATCGTATCGTACTCTCCATCTTTCTAATGAACTCCTGGGGGTCCTCTTCGAGTTTTGTCCCGGAGAATTCTGGAGGATTACATGTCAAAAACTCGCGAGCCCTGGAGCTTTCATATCTGTCCGCACAACCACCCCTAAATCCATGCCTGCGAACCTGCTCTGTCATCAGTGTGGTCAATAATTGAACCGCATCTCGCATGGCCCTGTCCTCCGCCCCTGGCTGTGGAGCTGGAGGCTCGGGCACTGGAACCCCGGGAGTTCGCGGTGGAGCCGCCCTCTGATCAGCAGCTGCTGCTGCTCCAATCTCCTCTGATAAGGGCGGTGTAACAGAGCCGGCTGACAGGGGCTCATCCTCAAGCGCTAACCGCGCACTGGCCCTGGTAACTCTCTGGGCCCGGCTGGTTTCTCCTACCTCCACCCTCGCTTTGCCCTTCTGGGTAGCTGTTGCCTTCTTCGGAGGCATCGCTGAAAACATAACAAATCGTCAGGAGGGGATCATCCTACTAATACAGTTCTATCGCACGATCTAAGATTCAAAGAAGGGTAACATCCTAGATGCACTGTAGCCTCCTGTTTATAGATGTGGTGCACAACACACCGATAAACAAGACTCTACTTGACACGGCCTGTAGACATACCAAGGACTAACCGCTCTGATAGCACTTCTGTCACGACCCAACCCCGTGGGACGCGACTGGTATCCTAACTGGATACCCATACGTACCTACCTACCAGAATTGGCGCATCAGACAGATAATTCACACCAACTGTATACAAACTTAAGCCAATACAAATGCAGCGCGCGCTATAACGTACACATATCCGAACATACTGAAATTATATATAAGCCGATGAGGCTAACATAACGGACAAAGTCACAAAATAGTTCGTACCTACCCGAATCGTAGCAACCCGTAACCCACATACATATCTACATGTCTCTAACAGACATACAGAATCAGATGACGGGACAGGGCCCCGCCGTACCCAGAATTATCATACATACAGAATATACAGATGTCAGAAGATATATACCAAAAGTATTCGCTCCGGATCAAAGGAGCTCTTCAAAATAGCAGAATCTGAGTCCTAGACTGGCGGTGTATCTCCAGGTGCGTCTGTACCTGCGGGCATGTAACGCAGCCCCCGAAGAACCGGGGGTCAGTACGAAAAATGTACCGAGTATGTAAAGCGGAAATGTATTAAACATAATCATAATCTGGACCAGAAACACTGAAATATAATAGACAGCATCATAAGCCGAACAGACAGACGGAAGTATACCGGACAGAGTCATAATCCAGACGGACAGACAGAATCATGGTCCAGACTGACAGACAGAATCATGATACATACGGACAGACAGAATCACAATACATACGGACAGACAGACGTGTGCCGGACAGAATTATGCATGTAGAGTCATACAGAATCATACAGAGTCATGTGCTTACATACATGCTGATAGCACTTACATACATACATACAGATCCCGGCCCTGTCGTGGGGGCGCGGTAAACAGAACCCGACCCTCTTAGTACGGGACGCGGTGGACAGACAGAATCGGATAATGTGCCATCCTGGCCGCCATCCCCATACACAGATCATAATATCATACCGATATAAATAGATCTCGGCCCGCACACGGAGGGACGCGGTGAACAATGCAGAGGAATATGCACGATAACAGAACCTGGCCCGGGACGCAGTGAAGGAAGCATTGAGACATCCACAAACAGATTAATGAGAAACCACACACATACAGACTCAATCAAACTGAAGTATGCCAAGCGACGAGTCAAATCAGAGTATTCGGATGGTATTCATAATACGCGCCTATATCCTACTTGGGAAGGCACGACATATTATCACCAGAATCATATTTTCAGATGTCAAAACCATTTTGCAAGATTTATATAAAAACAGTCATATCATGGTCAAAAATGGTAGTTCAGATGTTGCCTGTGAAAAACAGACAGAAAGAAGGCAATTTAGGCCATACAAGAGGTATCGGGGCTCCATGGGCCCACCTCGGACGAACTCGAGGCGACATGCGTAAATGACTGATAAAAGACCTTATGAGGTCATCCATAATCATTTAGAAGTATTCCGACTCCATTTAAGGAAAGTTTCAAACAAAAGTTCACTTTAAAGACATTTTATAAGGAAATGGTTTCAATCTTATTGAAGGAATTGGAGCGGATTTCCATCTCGAATTCCGAGGAACGGAGTCGTATTTAAGGCTCGCGGTCGAGCCTATCATGTTCAGAACATGCCTAAGAATAAAGGGGAAGGCTTTACATAACTCGATTGCGCCTTACGCTCGCTTGGCTTCGATTCCAATTTCGTCCAGAATCTAGAAATGGTCAAGTTTACCAATTGTCAATTCAAGCCTTTAGGATTCCATACTTAATCACATAATTGCCTACCGAAATTTCGGCAGCATTTCCCCTATATATTTAACATCCCCGAGACTTATCTCGGCTTAATATATCAACACAGCACCCAACAACAACATCAATAACAACAACAGGTATTACCCAATATGGAATATGGCATTGCGAGCCATCTTTCCGACATAACACAATATCTTTCATTCCGACCTTACACTTCCAAACCAATCTTACCATTTTTATATTCATCACTTATCAAGGTCATTACAACATGATTCGGAGACATATCATATCGTTTTCGCCAAATATACATAAGGTATACACAATATACAAGCTTCCTACCAAAGGCATAATTCATCCACAATTTCCAATCTTTTAGCATAAACATCCATAACATATTCTTACCTTCCAACTCCATCAATGATAACCATAATTTGCATCTTCCTACTTTCACTTCCGCATTTACATAATTACAATAAACTTGCATGTTTTCCTACAACAACTTAATAATCATTTTTCCATAACAACAAAAACCATTACTCTTTCATTCACTTCACAATTACACATTTAACATACTAATAAAATTTATTCACATTCCATTATCCACATCACACCACACGGCCACAACCTATTTTTTTCCAACTTCCACTAATTCGTTCAACTTTCATTTCTAATGCAATTCCCACATTAACTACAACAAGATTCCAACATGAATTCAAGTCATCATAGGCATGCAATATATATATATATATATGCACACGGCCAACATGCAAAACATCCCAACACACATAATTTTCATGCTTTTCATTCATTTCCACACACTACATCATACATATACCTTCCATAACATAACAAAAGCATAGAATCCTTACCTTTCCTTCAAGTTCTTCACTTGCCACTAGAGTTGTCCTCTTGCCAAAATAATTATACCAAGTTGTAGAGAACCTTGAGCTTGGTAATAATCCCACAAGAAATGAATTTTTTGAACCAAGATTAAGCTCCAAGAAATTTTTTCTTTCTTTTCTTTCTCTTCTCCTCTTGGCCGTGCTCTCTCTCTCTCTTTTTCTCTTGTTTGTTCTTTGTTTTCTTGAAGCTTCTATAGGATATAGATGAATATATATTACCACATGGAAATTAATTCCATGGGCTTGGGTCAAGGGCATATGGTCGGTTGGGCCTTCCCTTTTTGGGCCTTATTTCTTATTTTTTTAGCCTAATTGTTGGCTAAATAATTGTAATTCATGGCACAAGTTTCCAAAATTCCAACTTTGCCCTTGGCCTCCTTTCGTAATTCCACACCAATGTATTCATAGACAACACATTCATACCAAGTAAGGTCCAATTATGGCCTTATTTATTACAAGCCAAGTCATCTCAAATTTTTCGAATATGCAAAAATGCCGGATGTAACAAACACCATGGAGTCTTACCGGTAAGAAATGAGCTGAATTTGTGAGTCTATCCACAATGACCCATATGGAATCATACTTACGTCGAGAACGGGGTAAGCCTGAAATGAAGTCCATGTTAATCACTTCCCATTTCCAAGTTGGGATTTCTATAGCTTGCAACAATGCACCCGACTTTTGGTGCTCGATTTTCACTTGCCGGAAAATTTGGACATTGAGCTACGAATTCCGCTAGATCTTTCTTCAATCCATTCCACCAATATATAGACTTAAGGTCATGATACATTTTCGTTGCTCCGAGGTGGATAGAGTAGCGGGAACAATGGGCTTCCCTCATTATTTGGTGGCGTAAGTCTGCCACATCGGGAACACATAACCTGCCTCGACAGCGGAGAACTCCGTCTCCTGAAATATCAAATGATGACTCCTCTTTCTGGGGGAGTGTATCTCTGTACTGCATTACCATGGAATCTTCGTATTGTCGCTCTTTCACTTCTGCTACTAACGGCGAGACTGCTGAATTCTGAATAGTAGCTCTCGTGCTACCTGAGTCCACCACTCGAATTCCTAGGCTAGCTAACTGCTGGAGCTCACGGGTCATTCCTCTCTTTTCTGGTCGTACATCACATAAACTTCCCATCGATCTGCGGCTAAGAGCATCAGCTACAACATTTGCCTTTACAGGGTGATACAAAATATCGACATCATAATCTTTTAGTAGTTCCAACCATCGTCGTTGCCGCAAATTCAACTCTTTCTACTTGAAGATGTACTGGAGACTCTTATGATCCGTGTAGATATCCACATGGACACCATATAAATAATGTCACCATATCTTTAACGCATGAACCACTGCGGCCAATTCTAGATCATGGGTAGGATAATTCTTCTCATGTTTCCGCAATTGCTTTGAAGCATACGCAACCACTTTACCATGTTGCATCAATACACAGCCTAGCCCAACACCTGAAGCATCACAATAAACAACATATCCTTCCAATCCCTCTAGGAGTGTCAAGTCTGGGGCAGAAGTCAATCTATCCTTCAACTCTTAGAAACTACGTTCGCAATCATCTGTCCATTGAAACTTAGCTGATTTCTGGGTCAACTTTGTGAGCGGTGCAAATGATCCGCATGTTCTGCCTCGGATCTAGAATGTACTAAGATGTCGTTGATAAATACGATCACAAATAAATCCAGAAAAGGCCTGAACACATTATTCATCATATCCATAAATGTCGCCGGCGCATTAGTTAGCCCAAATGACATCACCTGGAACTCAAAATGACCATACCTTGTTCTAAAGGCCGTCTTAGGGATATCTTTCTCCCTAACTCTCACTTGATGATAACCGGACCTCAAATCAATCTTTGAAAACCACTTGGCACTTTGCAATTGATCAAATAAGTCATCAATCCTCGGAAGAGGATATTTATTCTTAATCGTCACCTTGTTCAATTGCCGATAATCAATGCACATTCTCAAGGAGCCATCTTTCTTTCGGACAAACAATATGGGTGCTCCCCACAGGGACAAACTAGGCCTAATGAAGCTTTTATCAAGCAGGTCTTTCAATTGCTCCTTCAACTCTTTCAATTCTGCGGGAGCCATTCTATAAGGAGGAATAGATATTGGCTTAAGGCCCGATAACACATCAATAGCAAAATCAATCTCCCGCTCGGGAGGAAGGCCTGGAAGCTCTTTCGGGAACACATCCGGAAATTCATTTACTACGGGAACTGACTAAAGAGTCGGCGACTCAGCTTCTACATTTTGAACCCGAACTAGATGATAAATGCAACCTTTCGTGATCATTTTTCTTGCCTTTAGATAGGAAATAAACCTACCTTTCGGTGACGCCATATTCCCTTTCCATTCTAAAACTGGTTCTCCCAGAAACTGGAAAAGAACCATTTTCATTCTACAATCAACAGTGGCATAACAAGAAGCCAACCAGTCCATGTCCATAATAACATCAAAATCCACCATTTCTAGCTTATGCAAATCGATCATGGTACGACAATCACAAATCATAATTACATAATTTCTATATACCCGGCTAGCTATTATCGATTCACCCACGGGTGTAGACACCCCAAAAGGTTTGATCGACTCTGGTTCGACCCTAAATTGGCCCGCAATATATGGAGTAACATATGACAATGTAGAGCCCGGATCAATCAAAGCATATACATCATGAGAGAATACCGATAATATACCTGTAACCACGTCAGGAGAAGACTCAAGATCTTGGCGTCCAGCCAAAGCATAAACACGGTGCTGAGGACCGCTAGAACTGGGAGCTCTCCCTCTACCTCTACCATGGCCGACTGGCGCATGTGAACCTAGCCCCGTAGGGCGTACAGATGCTGAAGATCCAGCTATCGACCCTGAAGGCTGGGTCTTACCTCTACCATGAACTGAGGGGCAATCACACATGATATGGCCTGGTCGACCACATGAATAGCAAACATCTGAACCCAACCGACATCGACCCCAATGTAACTTCCCACACTGGGAACATCGTAGTGTGGGTGGCCTTGCCTGACCCGAATCATCTCTGAACTGAGACCCCGAATAACTCTGACTCGGCCCGGAACGAGTAGATCTGTCGAATCTCTGGCCCGAAAATCGTGGAGGCGCGCTAGACATAGAATAGCATGAGTTCCTGGACATCTGCTGCCTGTGCCCGCCCCTAAACTCACTCATCAGACCTGAAGATCTGGCCCTCTTGCTATGGCCCCTATCTTGCTCGCGTTCACTTCTCTGCTGTTGCAAGCTTTCTTCTAAGTTCTGAGCATGGGCCTGAATGCGCGCAATATCCATCCAGTCCTGAAGGAACGCAGTCAAGCATCTATCTATCAAATATGGCCCTAGGCCTTTCACAAATCGGTGTACCCGATCACCCCGCTACCATGGCAGAAGCATACCTAGCCAAGGAATTGAAGCGGAGACTATACTCTAGAGCACTCATGCTACCTTGCCTCAAATTTAAGAACTTATCGGCTCTAGCTCGCCGAACTTCTGGAGGCATGTAATGTCGGAGAAAAGCATCAACAAACTCTTGCCATACCGGGGGAGGTGCATTGGCTCCCCGTGAAGCCATCCAAACTGTATACCATTGGATCGAGACATCTCTCAATCTATATGATGCTAACTCCACCGATTCGGTGTCCGAAGCATGTATCAATCGAAGCGTCCTCAACATACCATCAATGAAATCCTGAGGGTCCTCTTCCAGCTTTGAGCCAAAGAATTTCGGAGGGTTTAAAGTAATGAAGTCACGGGCCTTTGCACTAACAGCCCTATCACCATGCCCTGAACTTTGCCTCTGAGTCTAGGCTGCAACCAATTGAGTCAGCAAATTAATAGCCTCTTTCACATCTTGGCCCGAAACATCCGGTGGAGGAGCTGGAGGTGCTGGTGCTGGGGCTGAGGCTCCCTCACGCTCCTCTAATATAGGGACTGAACGGGAGGAATGGGATTGAGCCGCACTCTGGGACTCACTTTCCTCTACTACCAGTGGCGGTGCTCTTTCAGCCCGCTTTTCTGCCACCGTCTTGCCCTTTTGGGCTACTGTATTCTTTCTCTTTACATGCATTTCTGAAATACACAACACACGATTAAGGAACAAGAATTTCTTACATCATAGCTCTATCGCACGATTCTTATGAAGAAAGAAGGTCATTTATTCCTAAAATATCCGCAGCTTCTTGTTTATAAGTGTGGCGCGCAACACACCCATAATCAAGACTCTACTAGACACGGCTCGTAGACACACCCTAGGACTGAACTGCTCTGATACCACTTTTGTCACGACCCGTCTAGAGGGCCGCGACGAGCACCCGGTGCTAGCCCACCCGGGCACCCTTGGCTTACACATATACTTACATCTAGGTGAGCCATACGATTAAACATACATTTCCTTTCATCAATCACGCTAGTCCCATTGGACGGCAACATCTTTAAATCATCATTGACATCTATGCCACATCAATGTACATAAGCCGACGAGGTTATCAAAAGACATACAAAATATAGGCCGACAAGGCCGGACATATCTAACCATTTACACGTGACTATGAGCCTTTAAGAAGAGTATAACATATCACATGAGCAGGACAGGACCCCGCTATGCCCATAATTGTATACACAAAAGAATAAGTACCCAAAAGCTATGGCTCCGAATGAAATGGAGCTCTGCTATGTAATCTCTGAGTAAGCAGCTATGGATTAAGCCTGTGTCCCTGTGCACCTGCGGGCATGACTCAGCGTCCACAAACAAAGGGACGTCAGTACGAAGAATGTACTGAGTATGTAAAGCATGATCAATATCAATATAGAAGCAGAAATAGCAACATAAGAAATAGCGTAGGATGGGAGATGGCAATATCATCGTCATATGCACTTACTTGTCTTTCATAGGAACTTTCCATTGCTAATACGTATTTCTGTACATACATCATTATCCGTATTCCATAATAGTACCTGTACCATAATTGTGCTCGGATTCGTATACATGCCCTTATTCACATTCGTATACATAGTCGTATCATATTCATATTCACGTCATATACACAATCATATCATATACATAATAATTACATAGCATACCCGACCACGTAGGATAGGTGTTTCCTACATACTTGGCCAACAAAGGCTCAAGGTTACTCATACCCGGCCCTACCAAGGCTTTAGGGTTACGTCTACCTGGCCCTACCAAGGCGTCAGGGTTATCCGTACCATCTGCAGGGGTGTGCGCGCGTTTCGTAATCGTATACATACTTATTTACATATCGTGCCCGGCCTCATAAGCTCGGGGTTCCATAATAGTCATACATATACTAGCTCATAAGCATCATTTCTATTAACATCATTATCATCATTGTAATCATTATTGTCATCAATATCATTATCACTATTATCGTCATTCGTCACATTTGCCTTAATAGGCTTACTCGTCATACGAGGAATTTAGTACAATCGTAGCATATCGAGAATCATAAGCTTAGTAGCTTTGAAGGTAGAAGCATTTGGAGAACATCATAAGCTCGTAGAAGATTTAGATGATTGGCCAAAGGACCATGCCTCATGAAAGAAGGGTTAGCCTTACATACCTTTCTGTTGCACTATTCTACACTTGCGCGTTTTCCTCCAATGCTAGCGTTTCTACCTTCATTGAAGTCATACTATCATTAGAATCGATAGCTAGCATATATGACTAACGCTAGAGAAAATCGGACAGCATCTCCTCCATAACGTATCTCAACTCCCAAATGTCAATAATAAATTCACGATGCCATAACAATAGCCATTACTCATTCACATTATCCATATTTCTAGACTTACATTCAATTCATCCATAACCATGGCCATAACACACACGACGTCCATTTACATACATTGTTCATCTCGTGTTCTCAACATCATTTATATCGTATTTACATCACAATACATCAACACCCATAGCTCAATTCATACTATTTCTCAAAATGACACTTCCATATTCATGACTCATTTTTCTATACTCTTCTACAATCCAAGTATTTCAACTCTTAACTACCTTAAACAACATAGAAATATCATGAATCTTACCTTAAATGTTGTTGGAACAAGCTTTAGTTGATAATACTCCACTTTGAGCAAAACCCTAGTTTATCTCCATTTGGATTTCTTAACCTTGGATGATCTTGATCGTTTTCTTACACTTGATTCCCTTGATTTATGTTGTTGATCACCAAATATCCTTGAATTCTTGTGGAATATATGTAGAGAGATGTTCTAGAGAGAAGGGGTGTGATGTAGAAGTGAAATGAAATAAGCCTTGGTCCCCTTATTTAATGACTTAAAAATCTGATTTAAAGTGCACAGTGGTCGTACACTTGGTTTACGGTCCGTATTCCAGTTTACGGATAGTCCTTCGTGGTCGTATTTAATCATATCAGAACCAGAAACTCAAACTGAGAAGTGGTGATTTACGGACGCAGTTTACGGACTGTAAACCACCTTACGATCCGTATTTTGGGTCGTTTTTAACCATTTGCTCATTTGGTATAAAGTTGAAGTTTTGGAAGCCAAAATACGACATTGCAATTTACGGACCGTATACCACTTTACGGTCCGTATTTCATTTTACGACCAACTGGCCAGAATGCAAACTTGCAACTTTTCACATTTCCAAAACCTATAATTATTCATTATGGAGCATAACCTCTCTCCCATTGAGAATGCCTTCGGAATCTCACTTAGGGTCGTCAAATGTTAATTCTTACTCGCGGAAAAATTGTACACTCGTAATCATCACTAGTTCATTCACTTGCGTACCAAGGGAAGATTTTTCGAGGTGTAATATTTGTAGAGTCCAAGTATTCCTTTGGTGTAGAAGTTGGAGGTTTCACTCTAGTGGAATAATTTGATCCAAAGCTTGCTCTTTTGTGATTAAGGTAAGTCTTCACATCTATTGCGTGTTGTTGAATATGTTTGATTGTCATACAACTTGATTGAGGAACGAAAGTGGAAAAGGAAGTTCAAATATGAAATTTGAAGATAGTTTGAGTAGTAAATTAACATGAGTTATAATTTTTGACGCATTTTGAGTATAGTCTTGTTATGAGGGGCAATAATGATGATGAGGAAGTGGTGTATACAAGTGGGTAAGGGGTTGTGTTGAAGTTGTTATTATAAATTAATTATGAGATGAAGTTGGAATTATATTGAGTATAATTTGAATGAATTCTCTTAATCATGGCATTGTTGATGTTGTTATTGTTGTTTGGGAGTTGATTTGTAATTTGGTTGAAGTAGATGAAATAGGGGAAGTGCTACGCAAATTCCGCTAGCTCATTAATTACTCTAATTTTAACTTATAAGTGTTTCAAGACTTAACTCTAGTATGAATTCTCTTGAATGTAGATTTGTGAGCCTAGGATGAGAAACGTTAAGTAGTTAAAGAGACGAAAAGGTATGTTAAGGCTAACCCTTTCTTTCTTAAGGCATGATCCCATTATTGTGGTCCTACGCATGATATCCATAATGTCCTCCATGATGACTCAATTCCTAGAGATATTAAAGCTTATAGTTCTTGATGTTCTTATGATATTATTGAGCTTGTTGCATGATTGTTGATCTTGTTCATTGTTGTTGATCTCATCTTATGATAGTTGTTCGTTCAAAGTGAGATACAGCGATGATGATGATTCAATAAAGGCAATCGAAGGTTTACCGACCATACGTCACTCCAATAGAGTTATAACTATCATTTGGGCTCTCATGCATGCTTTATATATATGTATGTATTTTCTCACACCGCGTCGCGCTATAGTCGGCCGGGCAGGCAAGTAGATTGGCACACCACTACAGTGGGCCGGTTATGATGATACCCTGGATGCGGGATGATATGATATATGGATTAGGTTGCACGTTCCTCAACACTAACATTATATATCTATGTGAAAATAAATTTGTTGAAAAGCTAAGCATGCGTGATATCCGCCTTAAGAGGCAATCAGATGTATTGGTTATTTCTCCTATCTCATGTTTCTTCCATATTTTCATTATGTTGTTATTCATGGCTTACACACTCAGTACATTTCTCGTACTAACGTCCTTTTGTTTGTCGACACTGCGTTCTTGCCCGCAGGTAGGAAAGGAGATAGATTAGACCCCTAGGCTGCTTCATCTGTGATTGAACAGAAGTGCTCCATTTGTTCCGGAGCTATTTGTTCCGGAGCTACAGTCCAGCTGGTACTATTCTTTGTGTATATATGGGCATGACGGGGTCCTGTCCCGTCTTTATGATGTTATGCACTCCATGTGGAGGCTCGTAGACAAATATGTATAACTAGATGTCCCATAACCTCATCAGTTCATATTTTGTATATCATTATTTGTACCCTTGTCAGCTTGCACTTATGGGCATAGTTGACAATGAGTATATAGCTATGCTTTTTGTCTTTTGCACTCATGCCCTTACAGATTATGATAGTTATGAGTTATCCTTGTGGTCCATCTAGATGAAGATGAGATATATCTAAAGTGGTGCTCGGTAGGTTAACTGCGGGTGCCCGTCATGGCCCTCTGGTTGGGTGGTGATAGGTGTGCAGGGGCATTTCAAGTGAAATTGTACCAGACTTAGGCAGAGTGGCCACAGTGCACAGTACCAGGCTCCCAGGGCTCCAGTTTCATCAGCTAGAGAAGGAGGATCTTATGGTCGGAACTGTGCTTAGACTAGGTGTGGTGGTCATACAGTTAGTAGAGGTGGCACCTAACCTAGCAGAGGCAGATCCCAGTCAGGCAGAGGTGGACATCAGCCCGGTAGAGACAGAGCTCATACAGGATAGGTTGATCATGGAGGTTCGCAGGCCAGTGGCGGACGAGTTCATTGCTATGCCTTTCCTGGCAGATTAGAGCCTGAGGGTTTGAATGTCGTCATTACAGGTAACATCTCAGTCTGTCACCGGATGGATATTGTATTATTTTATCTGGGGTCTACATTCTCTTATGTGTCTACATACTTCTCTAGGGGTCTTGATATGGTTTGTGATTTTCTTCTTACTCCTATTCATATTTCTACTCTGGTTGGTGACTCGGTAGTGGTAGATAGAGTTTACCGGTCTTCTACTGTCACATTTATGGGGTATGGTACATGATTTGATTTAGTGATTCTTGACCTGGTGGATTTTGGTGTTATTCTGGGTATGAGCTGGCGAGCTCCTTACCATGCGATTTTGGACTGTCATGCCAAGATAGTCTCTTTAGCTATGCTGGGTATGTCGCGACATGAGTGGAAGGGTACCCCTAGTTCCTCTCCAAAGAAGATTATTTCTTTCCTTCGTGCTAGGAAGGTAGTTGATCGAGGTTGCTTAGATTATATAGCGTATATTCGTGATACTAGTGCTGATGTTCCTTCTCTTGAGTCAGTTTCTGTAGTACGTGAGTTTGCAAAGGTGTTTCCCATGGACTTGCCAGGTATGCCACCCAACCGTGATATTGATTTTTGTATTGACTTAGAGCCAGGGACTCACTCTATTTCTATTCTGCCATATCAGATGGCACCGGCAGAGTTGAAGGAGCAGCTTTAGGATTTTCAGAGTAAGGGTCTTATTAGATCGAGTGTCTCCCCTTGGGGCGCTCCTGTACTGTTTGTGAAGAAGAAGGATAGGCCTATACATATGTGCATTGATTAGTGCCAGCTAAATAAAGTCACCATCCGGAACAAGTACCCCATTCCCCGTATTGATGATTTATTTTATTTGACCAACTTCAGGGGGTTTCTGTGCTCTCTAAGATTGACTTAAGATCGGGTTACCATCAGTTGAAGATTCGGGCAAAAGATATTCCTAAGACAGCTTTTCAGACTCGATATGGGCACTATGAGTTTCTTGTTATGTCTTTTGGGCTTGCTAATGCCCCTGTTGCTTTTATAGACTTGATGAATGGCATTTGTAAGCCATACTTGGATTCTTTTATGATAGTGTTTATTGATGACATTCTGGTTTACTCGCGGAGTAAGGAGGATTATGAGAAATACCTGAGGGTTGTTCTTGGGATGTTGAGAGACAAGGAGTTGTATGCCAAGTTCTCTTAGTGTGAGTTTTGGCTTGAGTTTGTATCTCTCTTGGGCCATGTGGTGTGAAAGAAGGGGATTATGGTTGGTGCTAGGAAGATTGAGGCAGTGAGAGATTAGGCTAGGCCAACATCAGTGATAGAGATTCGCAGCTTTGTGTGGTTAACCAGTTACTACTGTCGGTTCATGAAGGGGTTTTCTTCTATTGCTTCGCATTTGACCCGTTTGACTCAGAAAGAGGTACCTTTTCAGTGGTCAGATGAATGTGAGGAGAGCTTTCAAAAGCTGAAGACTTTATTGAGTACAACTATAATTCTAGATTTGCTCGTGGAGGGCAAGGATTTTGTGGTTTATTGTGGTGCTTCACGTTCTGGTTTGGCTGCTGTGTTGATGCAGGAAAAGAGAATTATTTCTTATGCTTCCTGTCACGACCCAACTAGGGGCCGTGACGAGTACCCGATACTTGTACCGAGCACCCTTTATCTCGCATCATATCCTTATTACTAAGTGGGCCGTATGACCTATACCATTTTTTTTTCTTCTTCGCCACTTAACATTAACATTAGTAGCATAGCTATAAACATAGGCGAACAAACTTTACTAGCACATTATACATCGACAAGGACCCTCAAAAGTACGAAACATCTAACTGTACATGTCTGTCCACGAGCCTCTAAACATAGTACACATATACATAGGAAGGGCCGAATACTACCGTGCCCGAATATATACACCAAAATAGTACCAAGGAGCTGAGGCTCCGGGACAACTGGAGCGCTACCAATACTGCTGATAGAACTCCTAGGAATCTGGCCCGTCTACCTGCTGACCTGCGCGGCATGAAACGCAGCGTCCACAAGAAGGGACGTCAGTACGAATAGTGTACCGAGTATGTAAGGCATGAGTGATAACATAGTAACTGCATATAGAGTATAAATAATAACAGAATAGACATACAGAGCTCATCCTGGAGTAGAAGAAACCTGCACATATGTATGCCTTGTAGGTGGATACCATGCAAGCTTAGCCCATTTTTCAGAACACGGTGTTTCTTATTCTCGTACACAGGAAACAATACATTTCAGAAAACGGTATCTTTTACTCACATTTACAGACGCCGAATACATCGGCTCTCCCACCCCCCTCCCCAACGGTGTCCCCACATATCATATCGTATATATCATGCATCACATATATAGACGCCGCGTACGGCTCTCCCATATCCCGCGTCCGGGACGAAATCCAGCTGAATCAGGTGGTGATAAAACAGTTGCCCTTTCCCTTTTCCCGTATACCTTTACATATACATATACATATCCATACACACATACATGTATCATATAAACAGCATGCATGGGAGCCCAAAGAAAGTTACATATCCATCGGAGTGACATAAGGTCGGTAACCTCCGATTACATTATGGAACAGCCATAGTCGCTTTGTCTCACCTTGAAGGGACGAGTATTATAAGGCGAGACTACCAATGAAAAGTGTCATTATGAGAAAAACATCAAATAGGGTCATAAGGTATAGTTTCATATACTTAGACCCTTTAGAGCAGTCGTTACCGGTAATAGAGTTGAGATATCAAGAAATAGTTTAACATTTCCATATTTCCATTTTTATAGCAGAACATATCATCAACATATCTATCGTAGGCATTTTCTCATCTTTGACTCCATCATTATCACGGTCATCATAGACATATTTACATTAGGATGGTGCTGTACTTATCGTTTGATAATCGGAACAAGGATCAAAAGTTTCCTTAGGATTCTACTCCAAAACAAGTCAATCAAAGCGATAGGGAAAATCCGGGAACAATGGGCCCACCTCGGGCCGAATGAGATAGCTTACACAATCTACATATGTTACGTGTCGTGGCATTACTTATGAGGGTTTTAAGGTAATTGGGTCCTCTTTATGCATGTTTTAGAGGTTTAGGAAGGCTTTTCAACATTTTGCACAATTTCTAGTTCAATTCCACTGAATGAAAAAGGGGAAACTTTAGGTACGGATTCCGGAGAATGGGGTTGTCCCCGAGGCTCGTATCCAACTTATTACGTCTAAGACATGCCATAGAAGGAAGGATGAAGCCTTACATACCTCTTGCCGCTCCTTATGCTATCCCGAATTCAAGTCGCAAATCCGCCAAAATCTACAAATTGGTCACATTTACCAAACTTCTATTAGAACATTTAACATTGGAAATCTTAGGATAATACTTGGCTACCGAAATTCCGGCAGAATTTCCCCTGTAAATAGACCACTCCCAACATTCAACTTAGCAAGTTTTCAATCAACAACAATCCGGGAATTCAACCCGGCCAAACTATCAACATAATGTCAACAATCATACTAGTAACTTCCATATTCAATCAATTTACTACTTCTTCCCAAAAACTTTCCAACTTCACTAAAAACAATAACAACCTCATAATCTATATTCCAACAACATCATACTAATCATATTGTCTTTCATGCATGCGAGAACATTACATTCAATTCATATCACTTCTAAAACAAGTCTCCACTACTACAACTTCACTAAGATTCCTAGACATTCATTAGCAACATAGAATCCACAACATAACAACAATCAAAACACTAAATAAAATTGACTCATTCTCTTCCATATTACATCACAACCACACGGCCAACATCAAGCATACACACTACAACCTCTCCAAATTTATTCAACTTCCATTATCAACGTAGTATCCACAACAATAACAACCAAACACTAGATAAATTAATTAAAACATAATTTCTACACACACATACATATACTACACCTCACGGCCACAACATGATTTCCTCTTCCATGAGTTTCATCCACTTTTAACATGCTACAACACACAAAATCATCCGTAACATATAAGAAAGGATTAAACCTCACCTTTTTCTTCAATTCTTCACTTAGCTAGAAGTTCCAACTTGCATGAATATGGATTCTTCTTGCTCCAAAGACTACTCCACCTTGCTAGGAACCCTTGAATTGGTAGGGAATGATTTTTGATGAATTTGACAATTTTCTTGTGGAATTTCTCTATGGCCGAAAGGCCCCTTAGAGTTTCTTCAAGTTCTTTGTGTTCTTGAAACTTCTTGAAGTCTAAAGAAAGATAAGGATGATCTTCTATTTAATCACATGAATTTAATACCACATGGGCTTTGGGCCATAATCATGGCCAGTTGGGCCTCTCTTGTTCCCTTAAAAATTTCCAAGCCCAACTATTTTTTTTTTCATGACAAGTTGTAATTCATAAAACTATTTTCCAAATTCCAATTTTGCCCTTACTTATCCTCGATATTTCCACGAGTCATATTGCGCATTTCCCTTTATGCCCTTAACCTTTCTCATTATTTCCACTTCAAAATTTTCATAACAACTTATATGCCAAGCAAAGTAAAATATGGCCTTGATTACTGTCTTCCCGCGATTGTCTTGAATTATCCGATTGTACAAGAATGCGGGATATAACACTTCCAAACAGTGGAAGATTCATGAAAAGAACTGTCCCACTCATGATTTAGACTTGGTAGCGGTGGTATTTTCTCTGAAGATTTGGAGGCACTATCCCTATGGTGTATATTGTGAGGTTTTCACCAATCATCGCAGTCTTCAATATGTGTTTACTCAGAGGGATCTTAATTCTAGGCAGTGGAGGTGGATGGATTTGCTTAAGAATTATGATATTACTATTTTGTATCATCCTAGCATGGCAAATGTGGTAGCGGATGCCTTGAGTAGAAAGTCAGCTAGTATGGGTAACTTGACTTGCTTGATCATTTCGGAGTGTCCGTTATCCATGGAGGTCCAGACTCTGGCTAACAGTTTCATGAGGCTTGATATGTCTGATTCGGGCAGAGTGTTGGCTTGTGTAAAGGCGAGGTCGTCGTTTCTAGAGCAGATTAAGGCAAGAAAATTTGAGGATACAAGGTTTTGTATCTTGATAAGGTTTTAAGTGGTGAGGCCAAGGAGGCCATGATTGATAGTGAGGGGATCTTGAGGATTAAGGGGCGTGTTTGTGTTCCTCGCGTTGATGACTTGATTCAGGCTATTCTGGAGGAGTCCCACAGTTCCAGATATTCTATTCATCCTGGTGCTACCAAGATGTATCGTGATCTGAGGCGGCATTATTGGTGGGCTAGAATGAAGTGTAATATTGTTAAGTTTGTTTCGCAGTGTCTAAATTGATAGCAGGTTAAGTACGAGCACCAGAGACCCAGGGTTATGCTTCAGAGGATGCCCATTCCAGAGTTGAAATTGGAGAGGATAGCCATGGACTTTGTCGTTGGTCTTCCGAAGACGTTGGGCAAGTTTTATTCGATCTGGATCATTATTGATAGATTGATAAAGTCTGGTCATTTCATACCGGTTCAGATTACCTACACTGCTCAAAAGTTGGCCCAAATTTAAATCCGTGAGATTGTTCGTTTGAATGGGGTGTCTATTTCTATCATATCTAATAGAGGCACGCAGTTTACATCCCGGTTTTGGAGGACTTTGCAAGCTGATTTGTGCACTCGATTGCATATCAGTACAGTTTTTCACCCTCAGACATATGGTCAGTGTTACACCTCAAACATTTCCGTATGTGTTGCCTTGTGGATAGGCTAATGTGAGCTTATGGTGATTATAAAATTCCTACGAGGTTAAGCGAAGGATTAGTTAGCTTGAGGTTCATACAATAAGATTTTGAAGTTCTAACAATATGTGAAGTTTGGTTTGTTGAAGAGAGCGAAATGTAAGTCGTGTTCAGAAAAGTTCCGCTATAATTGAGCTAATGTTTATGTGGTGATGTTTGAAAGGGCTGATATAGAGCCTATTGTATGGCTAATGAAGTAATATACAAGTGTTCAGAAGGTTCCATAAGGATTGGAGATCGGACGAAACGACGGAAACCATTTCAGGGAAATGGAGTTATACGACCACTTATACGGTCCGTATAAGGTGTCCGTATAACTCTCAGCAGGGAGATGATTTTCTGGTTCGTGAACCACGACCACTTATACGGACCGTACAATACTATACGGACCGTATAAGTGTCCGTGGAAGTCCCGACGGGCTGATTTTCAATGTTTGTATAAATAGATGCCTTGTGTTCTTTTACTTCACTTTTCATATTCTACAAGTGTTGAGAGCTTAAAAACCCTCCTCTAAGCATATTCCACTCAAGTTCAAGAGAACACAAAGATCAAAGACTAGAATCAAGCGTTTATATGTTAGAAAGCTCCCAAGGGTTAGAGGGCCACAAGAAATTCCTTTGGAGGAGAACTAGGGTTTGGTTCAAGTGAAGTATTTCCACTCAAGATTCATCCCACACCATCTAAGGTAGAAACGTGAGCATTGAAGGAGAACGTGCAAGTGATAGAATAGTTGAACGGAAAGGTATGTAAGCTAACCCTTCTTTCATAAGGCATGGTTCTTTGGCCAAACATCTATTCTTCTATAAGCCTATGACTCTCTCCAAATGATTCTATCTTCAAAAAGCTACAAAGCTTATAATTCTTGATATGTATTACGATTGTACTAAATTCCTCATATGACGAATAATCCTATAAGGATAGACGTAATGACGACGATAATGGTAATGATGATAATGATGACGACGATAATAGCGACAACGATAATGATGACTATGATATTAATGGTAATGCTAAAGATGCCTATGAGCTTATATGTATGTGTGCATAACACTGAGCCTTGGTAGGGCCAGGTATGTTTAACACTGAGCCTTGGTTGGCCAGGTCTGTATGATCACCGAGCCTAACAATGGTCGGGTACGTGAAACATCGAACCTTCGTGTTCAGGTATTCTATGTAAATGATATGTAAATGATATGGATATGTATAGGATATCGATATATGTATGATATAGATATGAATATGAATACAGACATGATACAAATACGAATAAGAATATGTGTATGAATACGTTTATGGATACGAATGTAAATGAGTACGGATATGAATATGAATACGGATACAGATACGGATGTATGTACACAATCACGCACTAGAAATGGAAGGTCCCTATGAAAGGCAAGTAAGTGCTTATGACGTTCATACTCCTATCTCCCATCTTATGCTATTTCTTATGTTGCTTATTATGCTTCTATAGTGATATTGATCATGCTTTACATACTCAGTGCATTCTCCATATTGACGTCCTTTTGTTTGTGGACGCTGCGTCATGCCCGCAGGTGGCCAGGGAGACAGGCTTGATCCATAGCTATATTTCTTAGGGACTACATAGCGGAGCTCCATCTCATTCGGAGCTATAGTTTTTGGTACTTATTCTTTTGTGTACATATTTATGGGCATAACGGGGTCCTGTCCCGCCTATATGATATTACATACTATCCTTAGAGGCTTGTAGGCATGTGTATATAGTTAGATGTGTTTGTCCTTGTCGGCCTATATTTTGGATATCATTTTGTTAGCCTCGTCGGCTTATGTACATTGATATGGGCATAATTGCAAATGATGATATAAATGTATTGATTGTCCAATGGGATTAGTCAGATTGATGGATAGAAAGTGTGATTTAATATGTGGCTCACCTAGAAGTAAAGGTAAATGTATGATAATGGGTGCCCGGGTGGGATAGCACCGAGTGTCCGTCGCGGCCCTCCGGTTGGGTCATGACAAAAGTGGTATCAGAGCAGTTCTGTCCTAGGGTGTGCCTACGAGCTGTGTCTAGTAGAGTCTTGGTTATAGGTGTGTTGCACGCCATACTTATAATCAAGAGGCTGCGAGCATTTTAGGAATGAATGACCTTCTTTCTTCATAACATCGTGCGATAGAGCTATGATATAAGAACTTCCTTCTCCTTAACCGCGTGTATTATGTATTTCAGAAATGCCTGTAAAGAGAAAGGCTACTGCAGCCCAAAAGGGCAAGACAGTGGCAGAAAAGCAGGTTGAAAGAGCACCGCCGACAGTTGTAGAGGAAAGTGAGTCCCAGAATGCGGCTCAATCTCAGTCCTCCCAGTCAGTGCCTGTTTCTGAGGAGCGTGATGGAGCCTCAGCCCCAGCTCTAGCACCTCCGGCTCCTCCACCGGATACTTCAGGCCAAGATGTAAAAGAGGCCATTCATTTTCTTACTCAATTGGTTGCTGCCCAGACTCAGCGGCAAAGTACGGGGAAAGGTGATAGGGTTGTTAATGCAAGGGTCCGTGACTTTATTAGCTTGAACCCTCCGGAATTCTTTGGATCAAAGCTAGATGAGGACCCTTATAATTTCATTGATGGAATGTTGAGAACGCTTCGCTTGATACATGCTTCGGACACTGAATCGGTGGAATTAGCGTCCTATAGTTTGTGGGATGTTGCGGTTCATTGGTACACGGTATGGATGGCTTCACGGGGAGCCAATGCGCCTCCCCCGGTATGGCAAGAATTTGTTGATGCTTTCCTCCGACATTATTTGCCTCCAGAAGTTCGGTGATCTAGAGCCGATAAATTCTTGAATTTGAGACAAGGAAGCATGAGGGCTTTAGAGTATAGTCTTCACTTCAATTCTTTGGCTAGGTATGCTTCGGCCATGGTAGCGGATATCCGTGACCGAGTGCACCGATTTGTGAAAGGCCTAGGGCTATATTTGATGGATAAGTGCTTGACTGCGTCCCTTCAAGACAACATGGATATTTCACGCATTCAGGCCCATGCTCAGAATTTAGAAGAAAGCCTACAACAACAAAGAAGTGAGTGTGAGCATGATAGGGGACATATCAAGAGGGCTAGATCTTCCGGTCTGATGAGTGAGTATAGAGGCGGGCACAGACAGTAGTTTTCTAGGCATTCATGCCATTCTATGACTAGTGCGCCTCCATGGTTTTCAGGCCAGAGATTCGATAGATCTACTCGTTCGGGATCTCAGTTTAGAGGTGATTCAGGTCAGGCGAGGCCACCCGTACCACGATGTTCCCAGTGTGGGAAGTTATATTGGGGTCATTGCTAATCGGGTTAGGTTGCTATTCATGTGGTCGACCCAGCCATATTATGCGTGATTTCCTCTCAGTTGGTAGTAGAGGTAGGCCCCAGCCTTCAGGGTCGGTAGCCGGATCTTCATCATCTGTACGCCCTGTGGGGCCAGGTTCACATGCGCCAGTCGGCCATGGTAGAGGCAGAGGGAGAGTCCTTAGTTGTAGCGGTCCTCAGCACCGTATTTATGCTTTGGCTGGACGCCAAGATATTGAGTCTTCTCCTGATGTGGTCACAAGTATATTATCGGTATTTTCTCATGATATATATGCTTTGATAGATCCGGGTTCCACATTATCATATGTTACTCAGTATGTTGCGGGTCGGTTTAGAGCCGAACCCGAGTCGATCAAACCTTTTGAGGTGTCTACACCCATTGGTGAATCGGTAATAGCTAGCTGAGTATATAGAAACTGTATAGTTGTGGTTTGTGACTATCGTACTATGATTGGCTTGCATGAGTTAAAAATGGTAGACTTTGATGTTATTATGGGCATGGATTGGTTGGCTTTTTGCTATGCCAATGTTAATTGTAGAATGAAAATGGTTCGTTTCTAATTTCCGGGAGAACCTGTTTTAGAATGGGAAGGGAATACCGCGTCACCAAAAGGTAGGTTTATTTCCTATCTAAAGGCAAGGAAAATGATCACGAAAGGATGCATTTATCATCTAGTTCGGGTTCAAGATGTAGAAGCTGAACCGCCGACTCTTCAGTCAGTTCCCGTGGTGAATGAATTTTCGGATGTGTTCCCAGAAGAGCTTCCAGGCCTCCCTCCTGAGCGGGAGATTGATTTTGCTATTGATGTGTTGCCAGACACCAAGCCTATATCCATTCCTCCTTATAGAATGGCTCCCTCAGAATTGAAAGAGTTGAAGGAACAATTGAAAGACTTACTTGAGAAAGGCTTTATTAGACCTAGTTCATCCCCGTAGGGAGCACCCGTATTGTTTGTCCGAAAGAAAGATTGCTCCTTGAGAATGTGCATTGACTATCGGCAATTGAATAAGGTGACGATTAAGAACAAATATCCTCTTCCGAGGATTTATGACTTATTTGACCAATTACAAGGTGCCAAATGGTTTTCAAAGATAGATTTGAGGTTCGGGTATCATCAAGTGAGAATTAGGGAGAAAGATATCCCTAAGACAGCCTTCAGAACGAGATATGGCCATTTTGAGTTCCAGGTAATGTCATTTGGGCTAACTAATGCACCGGCAGTATTTATGGATTTGATGAACAATGTGTTCAGGACCTTTTTAGATCTATTAGTGATTATATTCATCGACAATATCTTTGTGTATTCTAGATCCAAGGCAGAACATGTAGATCATTTACGTACCGTCCTTAGAGTTCTTCAAACTCGAGAGTTGTTTGAAATTTTTTCTAAGTGTGAGTTTTGGTTGAACTCAGTGACATTTCTAGGGCACATTGTTGCAGCCGATAGTATTCGAGTAGATAGCCAAAAGATTGGGGTCGTGAAGACTTGGCCAAGGCCCACGATTCCTACGGAGGTTCGTAGCTTTCTAGGCTTAGCAGGTTATTACAAGAGATTTGTTGAAGGTTTTTCTTCCATTTCTACACCGCTCACAAAGCTGACCCAGAAATCAGCAAAGTTTCAGTGGACAGATGCTTGTGAACGTAGTTTCCAAGAGTTAAAGGATAGATTGACTTCTGCCCTAATCCTGACACTTCCAGAGGGATTGGAAGGATATGTTGTTTATTGCGACGCTTTAGGTTGTGTGTTGATGCAACATGGTAAGGTGATTGCGTATGCTTCAAGGCAATTACGAAAACATGAGAAAAATTATCCAACCCATGATCTTGAATTATCTGCGGTGATTCATGCATTAAAGATGTGGAGACATTATTTATATGGTGTCTATGTGGATATTTATATAGATCATAAGAGTCTTCAGTATATATTCAAGCAGAAAGAGTTGAATTTGCGGCAACGACGATGGTTGGAATTGCTAAAAGATTATGACGTTGATATCCTATATCACCCTGGAAAGGCAAATATTGTGGCTGATGCTCTTAGCCGTAGATCTATGGGATGTTTGTACGATGTACAACCAGAGAAGAGAGAAATGGCTCGTGAACTCCAGTAGTTAGCTAGCCTAGGCGTTCGAGTAGTGGACTCAGGTAGTAGGGGAACTACCCTTCAGAATTCAGCAGTCTCGTCGCTAGTAGTGCAAGTGAAAGAGCGACAATACGAAGATCCCACGCTAATGCATTACAGAGATACACTCCCTCAGAAGGAGGAGTCATCATTTGAGATTGCAGGAGACGGAGTTCTCCGATGCCGAGGCAGATTATGTGTTCCTGATGTGGCAGGTTTACGCCACCAAATATTAAGAGAAGCTCATTGTTCCCGTCATTCTGTCCACCCCGGAGCAACGAAAATGTACCATGATCTTAAGTCTATATATTGGTGGAATGGGATGAAGAAAGATATAGTGGAATTCGTAGCTCAATGTCCCAACTGTCAACAAGTGAAAATTGAGCACCAAAAGATGGGCGGATTGCTACAAGCTGTAGAAATTCCAACTTGGAAGTGGGAAGTAATTAACATGGACTTCATTACAGGCTTACCCCGTTCTCGACATAAGTATGATTCTATATGGGTGATTATGGATAGACTCACAAAGTCAGCTCATTTCTTGCCAGGTAGAATGATATATGTGGCACAAGATTATGCAAAGCTTTATGTTAAAGAGATAGTGCGACTCCATGGTGTCCCAGTATCTATTATCTCTGATAGAGGGACTCAGTTTACAGCTAATTTTTGGAAGTCCTTCCATGAGGATTTTGTAACGACCCAACCACGTGGGCCATGACTAGTGCCCGACCTGGACACTCGTATACATACCTGTTGGATATAGTCAAACTGAATCTAAGAACAATATGGAAACTTGCAAAAGAACTCCAAGGTCCATAACGTCGTCACGTATATATATATCCAGATAAACTGTCTCCTGAGGAGTCACAACTAATCAAATCATAAAACGATATGCAAGCCGACAAGGCTGCCACTACAGACGAACATCATATCATAGCCCATCGTATAGACACAGCTGAACAGAACTTATACACAACCCACACATATGTCTACAGACCTCTAAGAGTATCGATAGCGAAATATGACGGGATAGGGCCCCGCCGTACCCCTAGATAAACATATACGTATACATCATAAGATCTGTACCAAAAGTCTAGGTTCCGGAACAACGGAGCTTTCCAAGACAGCTGAGTAGAAGTCCTATGCTAAAGGGTCACCAAACCGACTACCTGTACCTGCGGGCATGAAACGCAGCCCCCCGAAGAAAGGGGGTCAGTACGGAATATGTACTGAGTATATAAAGCATAAAATACAATAAAGAGAATCATACTGAAGTAGGGAGTACAGGAGACAAGTATAACATCCAGAATACCAAAACACTTGCCTTTTGAAACATAAATCATGCATGTCAATATCATATATCATACTCGGCCCATTATGGGACTCGGTGAATAAGGTCGCCACATACTATCCTTGGCGCCATAAACACATCATAACACCTATATATATATATATATATATACCGTATCCCGGCCCTCTAGTGAGGGACTCGGTGAACAATGCAGTGAAACTGTGCACGAAAACGTATCCTGGCCCGGGACTCAGTGAAAGATATGTTGAGGCATCCACGAGTAGAGCCGTGAGCAACCATATGCAAATTAAATCATATTTGAGACTCAATAGAATAATCAAAACGAACTATCATTTGAAAATCAAGACAATAGTCATATCAAGTACCTTTCGAATGTCACTATGGATTATATCCAAATAGAACTTCTGGAATCATATATACGTATCAAGACATAATGAAATAGCTTTTGGAAATCAAGAACATTAGCCATCCTAGTGGCTCTAGGAATAGTAACTTCTTTGAAATCATATACACATCGTCTGTTCGTTTCATAAAGATCATGCCAAAAAGAAAGAAGGGTTAACTTTACATACCTTTGGCGCTTAATCCATGACTCGATATGTAAACGTTGCCCAAAATATCTCAACCTATATTAAGACGTCACGACTATAGTTAAGCTACGAAATGGCATAAAACGTACTTTAACGTTAGTAACTTATTTCCAGACAATTAGGCAGGACTTCACCTATATCGCTCAATTTCCTCGCATTTACGCCAACCATACAACCAACATAGCAACAACCCAAGCATGTTTAAGTTATCGCATTAAGAACCAGTTGAAACAAGATCCGAGGATACTCCAAAACAGCCCACATACGTTTCACATACGATATTTTATACATTCCTTTCTTATTGAGTTAGTGATTCACATTAGCAATGACATAACAACGGCTTCAACCCTTATACGCAAGAAAATTTATCTTAACATTTCAACAAGTCCTAAAGCAGCCCGTCAATTACAATCAACACAACACAAGTCTTAACGACACTTAGTCCTCTAATTTCACAAGATCAACAACACAACACATAATCTTAACCCTTAATCCCTCAATTCAACAAGAACAGCCCACTAAACAAATATAACTCCATTTTTAATCATCAAACCCCTTTACTTTCATCATTTTCTCTATGACAACACAACAACAATACTAATTAAAATTAATTTACCGTGGCTAGATTAAAACAGCCCCTACACGGCCTAACAAAGTCCCAACATCAACATACACCATTCTTGCATTCAATTCCATATCCACCACCAATTATAGCAAGTTCAAACCATCTCCAAAACATGTAGAAAAGGATTAAATCTTACCTTAGAGACAAGCTCTTATTATCCACCATGGCCGTGAGCTTCCTCTCTCCTTTCTTCCTCCAATTGAACTTGAAAATCTAACAATTTAATGGTGTAGGGGGGGGGGGGGGGCTGGCCGTGAGCTATTTAGGGACTACCATGGCTGGCCGTGAGCATCATGAAGCCATGCCATAGCCATGGCCGAACCCTCTCTCCCTCTAGAGCTTAGAGCTCCTCTCTCTAAGTTGTATTTTGCCAAGTTGAAAATGAGATATAATTGATGACTTAGTCATCAATTCATGTCTATATATGATGCCTACAAAGTGGACACGTGTCCACCCTTATGACACGTGTCCATCCTTATGACATGTGTCCAATTTCCCCCAACACCTATCAAATTCCGCCATGTGTCGTGGGGCCCACTTTGTGGTCTTAATTAGCTTAATTAATCATTAATCTACACTTAATAATATAATCATGGGTAATTGATCCCTAATCTCCACTGATATTTCTACACCAATTAAATTTACAAGCAATCGTGCACGCATTAAAAATCAAGGATTTAAAAGCCTTTGTCTCATATCCCAAAAAATAATGTCGTGCTTAAACTTATATCGATTAGCTTACGAATAATCCGATGTGCAAAAATACGGGGTATAACAGGTTTAGGGACTCAATGGAGCCTTAGCACGGCATTTCACCCGCAGACTGATGGACAAGCTGAACGTACCATTCAGACTCTTGAGGATATGTTACGGGCATATATGTTAGAGTTCGGAGGTAATTGGGATGATCACTTACCCCTCATTGAATTTTCTTATAATAATAGTTATCATTCTCACATTTAAATGGCACCGTATGAGGCTTTATATGGGCGAAAGTGTAGATCCCCAATTGGGTGGTTCGAGGCAGGAGAGACTACATTGATAGGGCCAGACTTGGTCCAGCAGGCCATAGAGAAATTCAAGCTCATACAAGATCGGTTATTAGCATCTCAAAGTTGACAAAAGTCCTATACGGATAATCGTCGAAGGGATTTAGAGTTCCAAGTGAAAGATTGGGTATTCTTGAAAGTGCCACCAATGAAGGGTGTAACGAGATTTGGCAAAAAGGGGAAGCTCCGTCCCCGATATATTGGGCCTTATGAGATTGTGCGCAAAGTAGGCAAAGTGGCCTATGAGTTAGATCTACCTACTGATTTAGAGTGAGTTCACCCAGTTTTTCATGTCTCGATGCTTCGTAAATGTGTTGGAGATCCTACTAGGATCATGCCAGTAAATGATGTACAAGTGAAAGAAAAGTTAACTTATGAAGAGGTACCCATTGCTATATTAGATAGGCAAGTACACAGGCTTAGTAACAAAGAAGTGGCCTCAGTTAAGGTTTTGTGGAGAAACAATAATCGAGAAGAGATGACATGGTAAGTGGAATAAAATATGAAATCCAAGTACCCGTATTTATTTCAGCCCCTAGAAGAGGTCCAAGATGAGACATCAAGATCATAAGGTATGTATATTTTTTTATTTTTTTTTATGCATTTGGGCCGTGTGTGGCAAAATTCTATTGCTATCATGTTGTGGCCCTGTGAGGCATTGTTATTATGGGCTGTTGTGACAGGATGGTAGTGTCATATTACAGAGAAAACTCTGGCGAAATGTTTATAGAATCCCCGACGACTTAACATTCGAGGACGAATGTTCTTAAGGGGGGAAGAATGTTACACCTCGAAAATTTCCGTATGTGTTGTCTTATGGATAGGCTAATGTGAGCTTATGGTTATTATTAAATCCCTACGAGGTTAAGCGAAGGATTAGATAGCTTGAGGTTCATACAATATGATTTTGAAGTTCTAAGAATATGTGAAGTTTGGTTTGTTGAAGAGAGCGAAATGTAAGTCGTGTTCGGAAAGGTTCCACTATAATTGAGCTAATGTTTATGTGGTGATGTTTTAAAGGGCTGATATAGAGCCTATTTTATGGCTCATGAAGTAATATAAAAGTGTTAAGAAGGTTCCATAAGGATTGGAGATCGGACGAAACGACGAAAACCATTTAAGGGGAAGTGGAGTTATAAGACCACTTATACAGTCTGTATAACTTTATACGGTCCATATAAGGTGTCCGTATAACTCCCAGTAGGGAGATGATTTTCCGGTTCGTGAACCACGACCACTTATACAGACCGTACAATACTATACGGACCGTATTAGTGTCCGTGAAAGTCCCGAAGGGCTAATTTTCAATGTTTGTATAAATAGATGCCTTGGGTTCTTTTACTTCATTTTTCATATTCTACAAGTGTTGAGTGCTTAAAAACCCTCCTCTAAGCATATTCCAATCAAGTTCAAGAGAACACAAATGTTATAGCCCGTACTTCGCACGTTCGCATATGTTGAGAAAGTTGTGACAAGTTAAGGATGAGGCCATATCTTGGCCTTGTTTGATACATAAGTTGGTTATGAAAATTTTGGATGTGGAAATATGGAAGGAGGCCAAGGGCAAAATTGGAATTTTGTAAATTAGTTCCGTGAATTACCAAGTGTGATCCATCACTAGTTGGGCTCAAAAAAATAAGAAAAGAGGCCCAATGTTTGGAGGGTGGCCGGCCATACACTTATGGCCCAAGCCCATGGAAAAATTGACCCATGTGATTAATAATAAAAGGAGCTACAAGTCATCTTTTTAAGAAGTTTCAAGACTAATCAAGAAAGCAAAAGAAAGAGAGAAAGAGAAGGTGAGGTTCGGCCATAAGAAAGAAAGGGGGAGAGAAAAGAAAGAAAATTTTTTGCCCTTCAATCTTTAATCCAAAAATCCTAATTTTCTTGTATCTCTACTAAGCTCAAGATTCTCTACAAAGTGGTATAATTATTTTGGCAAGAAAGTGACTTTGGTGGCAAGGAGAACTTATTGGAAAAAGGTAAGGATTTCTTGCTTCTTTTATGTTATGGAAGTTTATAGATGTTAGAGTGAGTAGAATTGAATGGAAATCATGGAATTGTGATGTGGTGTGTGTGAGCCGTGTGTATGTGTGTATGTGTGTGGCCGTGTGACACCATTCATGAAGGGAGATGGATTAAATTTATTTAGTATGTTAATTGTGTTGTTATGGCCTTGGAACGTAAATAGAATATAAATGGTTCTTGTTGTTATGGATGATTTGTTATAAGGTTGTTGTAGGAAAATATGCGACTTTATTGTAGTTTATGTAAATATGGAAATGAAAGTGGTAAGGTGCAAATTATGATTGTTATTAATGAAATTGGAAGGTGAAAATGCATTGTGAATGTTTATGTCGAAGGTTGGAAGTTTGGGATGAAGTATGGTTTCGGTGGAATTTTTGTATACTTTGTAAGAATAATGTGAAATGCTTCCGAATTGCATTTGAATGGTTTTGAATTAGCGCATGAATATGAAAATGTTGATAATAGCTTGGAAGTATGAAGTTGGAGTAGAAGTTGTGGCATTATGAAGAAAGGAAGACTATTCATGTTAGAATGTGTTTTGTAGTAATTGTTGATGCTTTTGATATTGTTATGGGTGTTGTGTTGATATTTTGAGCCGAGTTATATTCTCGGGGCGGCGAAATTATAGGGGAAATGCTGCCCAAAATTTTGTAGACAAGTAGTGAATTAAAGATTCGAATGCTAAAAGTCTTACTATTGACATTTGGTAATTGTGACCAAACTGTAGATTTTGGCGAACTTGAGATTCGATTTCGGAGACGGGTAGGAAGCGGAAAAGGTATGTGAAGCTATCCCTTTTCTTCTCTTGGCATGTCCTAGATGTACTAGGTTTGAGTTTGAACCTCGGGGATCATTCTATTCATAGAAATCAGAGTTTACTTTTAGCACTATTCTATTCAGTGAAATTGAATTAGAAACTTATGCTTTGTTGAAAAGAAACGTTCAAACATTCGTAACTTTCATAAATATGATCGAATCACCGCCTAAGCTTTCATGGTTGATTCCATAAGGTCAAATGTCTGTAAAAATTTGCTCGCCGCCTCGACCTGGACCGAGGTGGGCCCATAGCCCCGAGTCTCCTTCGTTGCCCTAATTGACATAACTTTGTACGATATCGGAAAGAGACTTTTGCTTATAACTCTAGCCATTAAAGAATAATGTTTTGATTACTCCATAATATTCTGATTTACATTTTGAACTATGAATACGATTTCAGAAGTACTTTTGTGAGCTAAACTCCGTATTGATCAGTTGTCCAGACTAGTTGCTTAACGGGTGGTCATGTGATTTATCCAGTTTCATAAATGTTTTGATATGTAAATTGCATTATTTTCCGCACTACTCTGCTCGTGCCCATTATTATGATATCGTTCGCCGGTTCCCGGGCCGGTTTGTGATCGTGCGCACTATGATAAATTCGGCAGTATGCTGTGTTACGGTTCCCGAGACCTCGCCATAGGGCCGGGTTCCGTTTATGGAGTTATGCTGTGATATGGCTTATGATGTGTTTGATGATATGATATGTTGTGTTCGGGGTGTACGAAGATTTGAAACCTTCTGGAGTTATGCTGTGTTGTGGCACCAGCGTCGGAGTGGTGACCACGTTCCTGAGCCTTATGCATGATTTCTATTTGCATTATGTACATATGTCTTCAGTACAGGTTTTGATATATTGATCCGGTATTTTCTCTCTGTACCCTTCACTTCAGTTATGGTTTGGATTTCTGTACTTTATGCTTTACATACTCAGTACATCTTTCGTACAGACCCCCCTTTCTTCGGGGGGCTGCGTTTCATGCCCGCAGGTACAGATGCACAGTTTGGTGATCCACCAGTTTAGGACACCCTCTTTTGCTGTTTGGAGTGATCCTCTCATTCCGGAGCCTATATTTTGGTATATATCTTCATTCGTTGCATATGCATATATTTGTTCAAGGGTACTGCGGGGCCCTATCCCGCCATATGTTTCGGTTGGTCTGTTTAGAGGTCTGTAGACGTATATGTGGGTTGTTCCTACTTCTGTACAGGTGTGTTTGTATGATCCCACTCCCCATGGCAGCCTTGTCGGCGTGCATTTGTATATGTTTTGGGCCGTTACGCCATTTGATAGCCTTGTCGGCTTCTGATATATATATATATATATATATATATATATATATATATATATATATATATGGTTGTGTTTGAAATGTGTCTGAGACAGTTTGATATGATTTGTGGCAGCGTGTGATATTTGTGCCCGTATACGCTATTTGTATGTGATTCGGAATTGATGAGTGTGTTCGGGTGCCCTGTTCGGGCACTAGTCACGGCCTACGGGGTTGGGTCGTGACAACAAAGATCAAAGACTAGAATCAAGTGTTTATGTGTTAGAAAGGTCCTAAGGGTTACAGGGCCACAAGAAATTCCATTGGTGGAGAACTAGGGTTTGGCTCAAGTGAAGTATTTCCACTCAAGATTCATCCCACACAATCTAAGATAGAAACTGTCACGACCCGACTAGGGGCCGTGACGGGTACCCGGAGCTAACCACCGAGCACCACTCATTCCCTTACTTATCATACTCATATCATAAGAAAATAATTTTTCATTTGAAACATAAATAATTTTATACGCATAAGCCCTCCGGCTATCAAAATTATAGACATACCATAATAACATCGTGAAACCATGCTACCCACACATACGCATCTACGAGCATCTTGTCACGACCCAACCCCGTAGGCCATGACTAGTGCCCGATCTGGGCACTCAAACGCATTCTAGTATATGGCAGAAGCCGACAAGGCTTTATTTCAAATTTAGCTAATTTTTAGAAACATTTCGGCAGAGTTTCCTTTGTTTTTCGGACTATCCCAAATACCCTGCACGCAGAAAATACCAACAAAGGCCTCACAGGGCCAACAAAGCAACATCTAAATATATGCGGACCGGCCGCCGCGGCGAAGGGGATCGCCCAAACACAACACATACACATATCTGTACAGAAGGATCCCAACCCACAAACATGTCCACAGACCTCTAAACAGACCGACAGAATCATATGACGGGACAGGGCCCCGCCGTACCCATGAACGAGAATATACATATATAGAAGTGGCAGACTATACCAAAAGATGGCTCTGGATAAAAGAGCGCTCCAAAAATAGCAGAATGAGATCCTAAGCAGACGGGTCAGCAAACCTGTCGTCGGTACCTGCGCGGCATGAAAACGCAGCCCCCGAAGAAAGGGGGTCAGTACGAAATATGTACTGAATATGTAAAGCCTGAGCTGCAGAAACAAAATCATAACTGGTGCAGAACATACAGAAAGTAACCGGAAAATCCAAATTATCAGATACATATTTCCAAAACATGCAGAGTGTGTACAGAACATATGTCATATCAAATCCGGCCCCTGCCAAGGGACTCGGCAGACAGAACGTGGCCACCCTCCCGACGTTGGTGCCACAACACAGAAGAATCAGAATAGGGTCATAACCCCGTAACATAATATGTCATATCAGATGGCCATAGTAAATCATATCCGAACAAGCGTACATGGCACAGCATACTCCACAAACCCATGTACGTATATACCTGCCCCCTCACATCGAGGCACGGCGAACAATGCAGGGGATTTTGCTTGACAACATATCCTGGCCCGGGCTCAGTGTGGGAAAAATTGGGGCATCCACGAATAGAGTCGTGAGAAACTAATGCAAGTAAAATATCATAAATGTTTCCATAGACTCGATGAGGCATATCAAAGACAAACCGATCTGATGAAGTCGGAAGGAATCATAGTAAATGTGTTTCGAGTATCAAAACAATTTATCAGACTTAATGGAATATTTAAAACCATATTAGTTAGGTAATTAGAAGGGTAGTCGAAACGTTTCTTTCAAAAATCGTTCAAAAAGGGAACTTTAGTACATTAAGGGCAAAACCGGGAATAGCGGGCCCACCTCGGAACAAGCAAGGCGGTGGGCTCAAATTACGCCCTTTAAGCTTATGGGGTCACCTATAAAGGTTCTACGGACATTCTATAGCTTTTCAAGGAGTTTAGAGAAAGTCTACATACTTTCAGGAAAAGCATATCAAAATGGTTCAATTCTACTGAAAGAAAAACTGAGATTTTCTCTTGCGGATTCCAATGGCCAAGAAGGTCTTTTGAGGCCCGAATCCGATCCTAAAACACTTAGACATGCCAAAAGAAGTATCGGGGTAGCTTTACATACCTTTCAAGCTCCTTACATCTTTCTAAACTCACTTCCCGTTTCGTCAAAAATCTGCAAATGGTCAAGTTTGCCAATTGTAAGTTATAGATGCTACAAATTCAATTCAACTGTTATTTGTCCACCGAAATTTCGGCAGCACTTCCCCTATACATATAGCACCCCCGAGCACTTAACTCGGCTCAAAATCATCAACAACAACCCAAGCAACAACATCAACATCAACAACAACATTAGAAACACAATATGGTAACACTGGTTCTACTTGCCGACATAATGTCATAACCTTTACTTTAACCTTAACTTTCAAACTATTCTCAACAATTTCACATTCATTATCAATCTAGATTATCACAACATAGTTTAAAAGCATTTCATATCGTTTTCCACAAGATATTCATACGATGTACATAATATACAAACTTTCCGCCAAAGTCATAACGCATTCGAAACTTCTAATCTTTGACTTACGTATTCATAACATGATTCCATCTTCCAAATTCATCAATACCCGTCATAATTTGCAACCTAATAACTTCATTTTCATAATGTCGCAAAATCATACTTAAACGGCATAAGTTTTCTACATTCCATTTCAAAGCAAACTCATATCGTTTTACTTTCATTTACATTGCAAGAATCACAATAACACAATTAACACACTAGACGAACTTAATCCATTTCCATTCCACACACCCCATACCACACGGCCAAACACCCCACTACCAACTACTATCCAATTCATTCAATTTTCATTTCCAAGATGTATTTCATCCCATCCACAACTAGAATATGATATAAATTCAACACCTTACAATTATACACATACATATATATACACGGCCACATGCCTATATACATATCCACTCGGTAAACTTCTATTTTTCCGTACAAACCACTCATTCTCACATACTACAACACAAACAAAACTTCATAACACAATAAAAAGGAATGAATCCTTACCTTTTACTCTAGTCTTCTTTACTTGAACTAGTGATCAAATTGAGGAACCAAGTGCTTCTTCCTCCAAGACAACTACACCAAGTTGAAGAGGCTACCCAAATTAGTAGGAAAACCACAAAATATGAATTTTTGAAGCAAGATTTTTGAGGCTTATTTTTGCACTCCAAAGCCGAAACCCTCTTCTCTTTCTCCTCTCTTGTTTTGTTTTTCTTGTCTTCTAAATTTTTCTTGAACTTTCAATGTATCTTATAGCCCCTTAATTAAATTGTCACGTGGTTGCCATGTGACTTGGGTTTGGGCCAAGTATGTTGGCCGGCCACCCCTTATGAGTTGGGCCCAAATTTTTCTTTCAATTATTTGGGCCCAATGGATTATAATTCCCGTTTTGTAATTCCCGAAACTAATTTTTGAAATCCCAAATTTGCCCTTAGCGTTCCTCGACACTTCCATATTAATATTCTTTTCATAACAACCCAAGGGTTACATAAATTCAATTATGACCTTATTTCATACAAGTCCAAATTATTTCCAATTTTCCAAAGGTGTGAAAACACGGGATATAACATCCTCCCCTCCTTTAGAACATTCGTCCTCGAATGTAAAATTAATATTATAGGGTTTGAAAACACTTTGGGGGAGTTCATGGTTACAAACAACACATATGACATACGATTGGCATTGAAATGAAATTAAGTAGGGATTCAAGGTTACCTGTGGGCATAGGGAACAGATGAGGATATTTCTTCTTCATTTCTTCCTCGGACTCCCAGGTCATTTCCTCCCTATTCTCGTTCCGCCACAGTACCTTAACAGAGGCTACATCCTTATTACGGAGCCTCCGTACCTGACGGTCCAAAATAGCTACGGGCTGCTCCTCATAAGATAACTGCTCTGTCACCTGAATATCATCCGCAGGAAATATTCTGGAGGGATCACCAATGCATTTGCGGAGCACAGACACATGGAATACCGGATGTACCGCTTCCAAATCAGATGGCAGATCTAACTCATATGCGACATTTCCAATTTTCCGCACAATCAGATAAGGCCCAATATAACGCGGACTAAGCTTGCCCTTTCTGCCGAACCGCATTACGCCTTTCATAGGCGATACCTTCAAAAATACCCAATCACCAACCTGGAATTCCAAAGGACGCCGCCGTTTATCAGCATATGATTTCTGTCGACTCTGGGCTGCCAATAGTCGCTCTCGGATAAGTTTCACCTTATCAACTGCCTGCTGGACCATATCTGGGCCGATTAATTCTGTCTCGCTAATATCAAACCGGCCAATAGGTGACCTGCATTTCCTACCATATAAAGCCTCGTACGGAGCCATCTGGATGCTGGAATGGTAGCTGTTATTATAAGAAAATTCAATCAATGGCAAGTGATCCTCCCAGCTACCTCTGAAATCAATAACACAGGCTCGCAACATATCTTCAAGTGTCTGGATAGTGCGCTCAGCCTGTCCGTCACTCTGAGGATGGAAAGTTGTGCTCAGGCTTAGCTGAGTCCCTAATCCTTCCTGAAAAGATCTCCAGAAGTTCGCCGTGAACTGAGCACCTCTGTCAGTGATAATAGATATAGGAACTCCATGAAGCTTCACTATTTCTTTAATATAAAGCTTGGCATAATCCTCGGCGGAATAAGTAGTCCTGACGGGGAGAAAATGGGCTGATTTGGTCAGCCTATCAACAATAACCCAGATGGAATCATACTTCCGTGGAGTGCGAGGCAACCCTGTAATGAAGTCCATATTAATGATCTCCCACTTCCACGTCGGAATTTCCATTTCCTGCAACAGTCCACCCGACTTCTGGTGTTCAATCTTGACCTGCTGACAATTGGGACACTGGGCGACGAACTCTGCGATGTCCCGTTTCATGCCATCCCACCAGTATAAGCATCGGAGATCATGGTACATCTTCGTAGAACCAGGATGGACCGAATAGCGAGCATAGTGTGCCTCGCTCATAACCTGCTGCCGAAGACCTGCAATGTCAGGTACACACAACCTGCCCCTGAATAATAAAGTCCCGTCCGGGGTGAACCCGAACGGAGTCTTCTCCTTATCATAGGCTGTGTCTCTGTATTGTGCCAAAACAGGATCTTCATATTGATGCCGTTTGATATCTTCCTTAATAGATGATTCAGAAACCCCTCGGACAGAAATCCGTGTACCTCCAGAATCGGCCAGACGAACCCCAAGATTAGCCAACTGATGATTGTCACGTACTATATCTCTCCTGTCTGGCTGTAAATCTACCAGGCTGCCCATAGATTTCCGGCTAAGCGCATCTGCAACAACATTAGCCTTGCCCGGATGATACAGAATATCCACATCATAGTCTTTCAGGAGCTCCATCCACCTCCGCTGCCGCAAATTAAGCTCTTTCTGCCTGAAAAAATATTGGAGACTCTTATGATCTGTATAGATATCAACATGAACGCCATATAAATAATGTCTCCATATCTTCAGGGCATGGATCACTGCCGCAAGCTCCAGATCGTGAGTAGGGTAATTCTTTTCATGCTTTTTCAATTGCCGAGAAGCATAAGCTATAACTCTGCCGTGCTGCATCAATACACAGCCCAATCCCACGCCAGAAGCGTCGCAATAAATAACATATCCATCGGGTCCCTCTGGAAGAGTCAGAACTGGGGCTGTGGTCAGCTTCTCTTTCAGCAACTGGAAGCTTCGTTCACAAGCATCAGTCCATTGGAACTTGGCTCCCTTCTGAGTTAGCCTTGTCAAAGGCGCTGAAATCGAAGCAAATTTTTCCACAAACCTTCTGTAATAGCCTGCTAACCCCAGGAAACTGCGTACCTCTGTGGGCGTCGTGGGTCTGGGCCAATTTTTCACGGCATCAATCTTCTGTGTATCCACCCGGACACCATCAACTGCAATAATATGGCCCAGAAATGCCACTGAAGCCAGCCAGAATTCACATTTAGAAAATTTTGCATATAATTTGTGATGCCGAAGTACCCCCAATACCGCTCTCAGATGATCTGCGTGCTCTGCCTCGGACCGAGAATAGACCAGAATGTCATCGATAAATACAATTACGAACATATCCAAGAATGGCCTGAATACCCGGTTCATTAGATCCATGAATACCGCAGGAGCATTAGTCAGCCCAAAAGACATAACTCTGAATTCATAATGCCCATATCTGGTCCGGAATGCTGTCTTAGGAGTATCGGTCTCCCGTACCCGTACCTGATGATAGCCAGACCGAAGATCTATCTTCGAAAAATACTTGGCGCCCTGCAACTGATCAAACAAATCGTCAATTCTGGGGAGGGGGTATTTATTCTTTATGGTTACCTTATTCAGCTGTCGATAATCGATACACATACGCAACGACCCGTCCTTCTTACGCACAAATAATACCGGGGCTCCCCAAGGCGAAGTGCTGGGTCTAATGAAGCCTTTTTCTAACAGATCCTTCAACTGCTCTTTCAGTTCTTTCAATTCTGCCGGTGCCATTCTGTACGGGGGAATAGATATCGGCTGAGTATGTGGAAGCAAATCAATAGTAAAATCTATCTCCCGCTCTGGAGGAAGGCCTGGAAGCTCTTCTGGGAACACATCTGGAAATTCATTAACCATGGGAACTGACTGAAGAGTCGGCGTTTCTGCTGTCAAGTCTTGTACCCAAACCAAATGATAAAAATAACCCTTTCTGATCATTTTCTTTGCCTTAAGGTATGAAATAAACTTACCTTTCGGCAATGCTGTATTATCGGCCCATTCTATAACTGGCTCCCCAGGAAACTGGAAACGAACTACCTTATTTTGGCAATCAACATTAGCATAACAGGAGGCTAGCCAGTCCATTCCCATAATGACATCGAACTCGATCATATCTAACTCCACCAGATCTGCCTTAGTGTCTCGGCCGCATATAATTACAGAACAGTCTTTATACACCTGTTTCGCTACAATAAAGTCCCCAATCGGTGTGGCTACCTCAAACGGCTCTATAGGTTCAGACGTTATACCAATTTTATTAGCAACCAGAGGCGAAATATATGACAAGGTCGAACCTGGATCAATCAATGCATACACAGACCGAGAGAAAACCAATAATGTACCTGTAATGACATTAGGCGATGCCTCCTGATCCTGGCGGCTGGACAGAGCATAAATGCGGTTCGAAGGACCGCTAGTACTAGAAGCTCCACCACGACCTCTGCCGCGACCCGCTGGTGCGGAAGTACCTGGCCCCGTAGGGCGCATAGCCACTGATGAAGATGAAGACCCGGCGGCTGATCCGGTAGGCTGCGCTGCACCACCCGAACTACCCTTATACGGGCAATCTCTCACAGAATGGCCCTGACGGCCACAAGAAAAACATGCACCGGTGGCTCTGTAGCACTCCCCAGGATGGTATCTGCCACAATAAGAACACTGAGGCCTAGGTGGCCTCGTCTGACCAGAACCCCTGTCTGTCTGCGAACCTGAAGCCCTGGAGCTCTGACCTGCTCCTGAATAACCTGGGCTATCAAATCTGCGACCTGTAGGCTGTGGAGGTGCGCTCTGTGCTGGCTGGGATAGATGTCTGCTAGGCTGCTGCGGCTGCTGAGGCTGCCTGCCCCGAGAATCTCCAGAATACCCAGATGATCTAGCCCTCTTAGGCTGTCTCCGATCCTGGCTCCTATCAGGCTGACGCTCCCTATGCCGGTCCTCCATACCATGGGCGTGGGCCTGAATCCGGGCAATATCCATGCCGGGCTGAGCAGCCAATACCAAACAGTTGTCGACAAAGTAACGGTCCAGCCCCATAATGTACCTGTGCATCCTGTCAGCCATAGTAGCTACCACAGCAGGTGCGTATCGGGCCAATGAGTCGAACTCCATACTATACTCTCGAACACTGCGACCCCTCTGCCTCAGCAATAAGAATCTGTCAGCCTTGGCCCGCCGTAACTCCGGAAGCAGAAAGTGGCTAAGAAAAGACTGAGAAAAATCATCCCAAACTGCTGGGGGAGCGCCGTCGCCTCTGGATAACTCCCATGACTCGTACCAATTTGCCGCTACATCATATAACCGGTACGAAGCCAATGCAACTGACTCTGTCTCGGAAGCATTAATAAACTGTAAGGTGCGCCGCATCTTCCTGATGAACTCCTCGGGATCCTCCTCGGGCTTTGTCCCGAAGAACTCTGGAGGGCCACAAGTCAAGAACTCACGGGCTCTCGAACTGTCACGCCTGTAAGCCCGGTCACCTCCCAGTCCGTGCCCCTGAACCTGTCCTGCCACAAGTCTAGTCAATAGCTGGACTGCCTCTCTCATAGTCTGATCCTCAGTCCCTGGCCGTGGAGCTGGAGGCTCAGGTACTGGTATCTCGGGAGCTGGCGGTGGAGCAGCCCCTCGACCTGCAGCTACTGCTGCTCCAACCTCCTCTACGTGTGGCGGTGTGGAAGAGCCCTCTGCCGGGGGCAAAATATCAGGAGCAATATGAGCATGGGCCCTGGTAACCCTCTGGGCCCGACTAGTCTCTCCCACAGCTGCTGCCTTGGCCTTTTGGGCCGCTGTCGCCTTCTTTGGAGGCATAACTGCAAATGTAACAATTCGTTAGGGAGGAATCATCCTGATAACACAGCTCTATCGCACGATCTAAGACAGAAAGAAGGGTAGTATCCTAAATGCCCTGTAGCCTCCTGTTTATAGGTGTGGTGCACAACACACCGATAAACAAGACTCTACTAGACACGGTCTGTAGACATTCCGAGGACGAACCGCTCTGATACCACTTTTGTCACGACCCAACCCTGTAGGCCATGACTAGTGCCCGATCTGGGCACTCAAACGCATTCTAGTATATGGCACAAGCCGACAAGGCTTTATTTCAAATTTAGCTAATTTTTAGAAAAATTTCGGCAGAGTTTCCTTTGTTTTACGGACTATCCCAAATACCCTGCACGCAGAAAATACCAACAAAGGCCTCACAGGGCCAACAAAGCAACATCTAAATATATGCGGACCGGCCTCCGCGGCGAAGGGGATCGCCCAAACACAACACATACACATATCTGTACAGAAAGATCCCAACCCACAAACATGTCCACAGACCTCTAAACAGACCGACAGAATAATATGACGGGACAGGGCCCCGCCGTACCCATGAACGAGAATATACATATATAGAAGTGGCAGACTATACCAAAAGATGGCTCTGGATAAAAGAGCGCTCCAAAAATAGCAGAATGAGATCCTAAGCAGAAGGGTCAGCAAAGCTGTCGTCGGTACCTGCGCGGCATGAAAACGCAGCCCCCGAAGAAAGGGGGTCAGTACGAAATATGTACTGAATATGTAAAGCCTGAGCTGCAGAAACAAAATCATAACTGGTGCAAAACATACAGAAAGTAACCGGAAAATCCAAAGTATCAGATACATATTTCCAAAACATGCAGAGTGTGTACAGAACATATGTCATATCAAATCCGGCCCCTACCAAGGGACTCGGCAGACAGAACGTGGCCACCCTCCCGACGCTGGTGCCACAACACAGAAGAATCAGAATAGGGGCATAACCCCGTAACATAATATGCCATATCAGATGGCCATAGTAAATCATATCAGAACAAGCGTACATGGCACAACATACTCCACAAACCCATGTACGTATATACCTGCCCCCTCACATCGAGGCACGGCGAACAATGCAGGGGATTTCGCTTGACAACATATCCTGGCCCGGGCTCAGTGTGGGAAACATTGGGGCATCCACGAATAGAGTCGTGAGAAAATAATGCAAGTAAAATATCATAAATGTTTCCATAGACTCGATGAGGCATATCAAAGACAAACCGATCCGATGAAGTCGGAAGGAATCATAGTAAATGAGTTTCGAGTATCAAAACAATTTATCAAGCTTAATGGAATATTTAAAACCATATTAGTTAGGTAATTAGAAGGGTAGTCGAAACGTTTATTTCAAAAATCGTTCAAAAAGGGGACTTTAGTACATTAAGGGCAAAACCGGGAATAGCGGGCCCACCTCGGAACAAGCAAGGCGGTGGGCTCAAATTACGCCCTTTAATCTTATGGGGTCACCTATAAAGGTTCTACGGACATTCTATAGCTTTTCAAGGAGTTTAGAGAAAGTCTACATACTTTCAGGAAAAGCATATCAAAATGGTTCAATTTTACTGAAGGAAAAACTCAGATTTTCTCTTGCGGATTCCAATGGCCAAGAAGGTCTTTTGAGGCCCGAATCCGATCCTAAAACACTTAGACATGCCAAAAGAAGGATCGGGGTAGCTTTACATACCTTTCAAGTTCCTTACGCCTTTCTAAACTCACTTCCCGTTTCGTCAAAAATCAGCAAATGGTCAAGTTTGCCAATTGTAAGTTATAGATGCTACAAATTCAATTCAACTCTTATTTGTCCACCGAAATTTCGGCAGCACTTCCCCTATACATATAGCACCCCCGAGCACTTAACTCGGCTCACAATCATCAACAACAACCCAAGCAACAACATCAACATCAACAACAACATTAGAAACACAATATGGCAACACTAGTTCTACTTGCCGACATAATGTCATAACCTTTACTTTAACCTTAACTTTCAAACTATTCTCAACAATTTCACATTCATTATCAATCTAGATTATCACAACATAGTTTAAAAGCATTTCATATCACAATAACACAATTAACACACTAGACGAACTTAATCCATTTCCATTCCACACACCCCATACCACACGGCCAAACACCCCACTACCAACTACTATCCAATTCATTCAATTTTCATTTCCAAGATGTATTTCATCACATCCACAACTAGAATATGATATAAATTCAACACCTTACAATTATACACATACATATATATACACGGCCACATGCCTATATACATATCCACTCGGTAAACTTCTATTTTTCCGTACAAACAACTCATTCTCACATACTACAACACAAACAAAACTTCATAACACAATAAAAAGGAATGAATCCTTACCTTTTTCTCTAGTCTTCTTTACTTGAACTAGTGATCAAATTGAGGAACCAAGTGCTTCTTCCTCCAAGACAACTACACCAAGTTGAAGAGGCTACCCAAATTAGTAGGAAAACCACAAAATATGAATTTTTGAAGCAAGATTTTTTAGGCTTATTTTTGCACTCCAAAGCCGAAACCCTCTTCTCTTTCTCCTCTCTTGTTTTGTTTTTCTTGTCTTCTAAATTTTTCTTGAACTTTCAATGTATCTTATAGCCCCTTAATTAAATTGTCACGTGGTTGCCATATGACTTGGGTTTGGGCCAAGTATGTTGGCCGGCCACCCCTTATGAGTTGGGCCCAAATTTTTCTTTAAATTATTTGGGCCCAATGGATTATAATTCCCGTTTTGTAATTCCCGAAACTAATTTTCGAAATCCCAAATTTGCCCTTAGCGTTCCTCGACACTTCCATATTAATATTCTTTTCATAACAACCCAAGGGTTACATAAATTCAATTATGACCTTATTTCATACAAGTCCAAATTATTTCCAATTTTCCAAAGGTGTGAAAACACGGGATATAACACATCTACTAGAGTACTAGACATATGGACGGGACAAGACCCCATCGTGCCCAAAACATATATGTACATAAAATGGTAGATCAATGGCACCTCCGGAATAATGGAGTGCTTTCAAAAGTCTGCTTATCGTCTTCTATAAGTCTGGATCGCCTCCTTGTCTACTTGTGGGCATGAACACAGCGTCAAAAGAAAATGGACTTCAGTACAAATATTGTACTGAGTATGTAAGGCATGAATGAAATGAACATAATAGAGAAATCACAAGACATAAGATGAAGATGTAACCTGCGTATCTTTTAAGGGTGGATACCCTTCATGCCTATATCATATATAATCATAGTACGTGTATCATCATAGCGCATACATCATCGTATCATATATATCATCATAGCGCATACATCATCGTATCATATATATCATCATAGCACATACATTATCGTATCATATATATCATCATCGTTAACCCACGTCCGGGTAACCATCATATGCCGCCCACTGGTGGTGATCATGTCCGGCCTTCTAGGCGTGGTGGAATCGTAAGCAGTCCGCCTTAGCGGTGACATGTTCGGCCATTTAGGCACGGTGGAATCACAAGCAGCCCGCCTTTGCGGTGGCATGTCCGGCCATTTAGGCACGGTGGAATTGCATCATCGTGAGCACATCATAGACTTAACAATATTATACATCTCATAGACATATCATGACCTTATCATAACTTAGCATCATTATACATATATATATATATATATATATATATATATATATCATAGTATCGTATCTGCTCATACACATTAAACATTATCCGTATTCGGCCACGTAGTGGCTCGACAATATCACATACATGTCTTCGATACCCGGCCATAACAAGGCTCGGTATATCTCATCATCATCATTGCCATCACATACACCTCATAAGTTTACCATAACTTTCCATAAAGCATGCATTTGAATTTTTAAGACAACTTATGAAAATCATATCATATTCGTAGCATGAACTTTGCATAAATATAGTATGATAGACTTTATAATCTCTAGACTTAGGCTCATCATTACCATCATCGCATCTATGGCATATCTCTTACCTTTATCTCATATGAAATCCTCTATGAACATAGACTTGTGATTTTTCGGAACATTGGTCATAGAACACGCATTAGAGCTTATAGACAATCTATAACAATGTCGGGGTGACATAAGGTCGAGAACCCCCGATTCAATTATGGAGTAATCATATACATCATATCTAACTTTGAAGGAACTAACATTTTAAGGTGAGTGTACACCATGAACAACATCAAGGGATCATAAGTAGGATCTTTTACTTCATAGACATCATATATAGCTTTAGAATCTCTAGGCTTAAACTTACCATCATTATTTCCGTATTCATGACATATTTCTCATCTTTATCTCATAAGAAGCTCTTTATCAATATTGTCTTGTAGTTCCCGGAATGTAAGAAAGTCATGGAGAGTTAAGGAAATTGTATCATAGGAATCATATGTTATATCCCGCATTTTGTACGTTCGGATAATTTGAATGTTATATCCCGCATTTTGTACGTTCGGATAATTTAAGATAATCGCGGGAAGTTAAGGACGAGGTTATATTTTGATTTTGGTTTAGCACACAAGTTGTGTATGAAAAATTTTGAAGTGGAAATATTAAGAAAGGTTAAGGGTAAAAAGGGAAATTCGCAATATGACTCATGGAAATATGGAGGAAGACTAAGGGTAAATTTTGAATTTGGAAAAAATTAAATTTTCATGAAGTGCAAAACAAAACAAAAACAATGGGCTTAGAATTAAAGGGGCCATTTGGGCCGTCCAATTGGAGTGGGCTTAGGCCCACCTAGAAGCTTAATGGACAAAATAAAAAGATGACTAAGTCATCTTATTCATCTTGATCCATAGAAATTTCAAGAACCTTAGAGAAACAAAAAAAAAAAAAAAGGAGAAAAACCCAAAGGCCATTCGGCCATACCAAGTCCAACAAGAACTTTGGAAAAAAATTCATCAAAAATTATTTTCTTCTAGCTAAACAATCCATTGAAGGGTCCTTAGCAAAGTGAAGTGGTCACTGGAGCAAGAAAAGCACATATTCTTGCAAGTTACAAATCTTAGCCAAGTGAGAAATCAAGGAAAAAGGTAAGGTTTAATCCTTTTCTTATATGTTATGGATGATTATGTATGTTGTAGTATGTAAAGTGGATGAAATTCATGGAAATATGGAAACATGTTGTGGCCGTGCACATATGTGTGTGTGTAGGAATAATGATTTAATTATTTTATCTAGTGTTTGGTTGTTGTTGTTGTGGATGCTATGTTGATAATGAAAGTTGGATGATTCTAGTGAAGTTGTGATGATTGGAGAGTTTGTTTTAGGGGTTAATGTGATTTGAAAATAGTCTTCTTGTATTTATGGAAGATAATGTTGTTAGTGTGTAAATTGTTGGGTTGTTGTGATTGAATTTGAAAGAAGGAATTAGGTTGTTATTGTTTTTATTGAAGTTGGAAGGTCTCGGGGGAAGTAGTATGTCGATTGGGTTGTTTGGAATGTTATGTGAATTGTTTGAAGTATTCTTGAATCGTGTTGGAATGATTTCGGATTAATACTTGAATGTGGTATCATTGGTATTGGCTTCATTATATGTGATTGAATTGAATACAAATGAAGTGCCGATGAATTGTGTGGCAAGGATTGCCAATGTTAGAATGTATTTTGGATAAATTGTTAAAGTTGTTAGTATGGTGATTGGTATTGTTGTTGATAATTTGGCCGAGTTGAATTCTCGGATTGTTGTTGATAAAATTGGCCGAGTTAGATTCTCGGGGATGGCGTATTTACAGGGGAAATCCTGTCGAAATTTCGGTAGATCATAAGTGAATTTATTTGAGAAACTAAGGCAAGTGTATGACGACGAATCTAATAATTGTGTAAATTCTTTTGAATGTAGAATAGCAAGCTTGGATAAGTAAGCGTAGCTAATAGGACGTGGAGCAGTATGTTAAGGCTCGTCCCTTTCTTTCAAGGCATGATTCCGATGTTATGATTTCATTATTGCTTCCATATTTCCTTGTTTTCAAAAGTTAGATGTTTATGATTCCAAGGCATGATTCTCTTCCCGATAACTCGTAAATGTTTTTTTTCAAAGTGCCCGTACTCTATCAAAACAGAGGTTTATGATTTTGTAAGTTTTTATGACCATAACGATGGATATGTTTCGCGATGACAATGATGATGTCAAAGATGAGAATATTTCTATGATGACGATGATAAGAATGATTTTCCACAAATGACTTCTGAAATGTTCGTAAAAGGTTCTGTACTTCAAACGCTCATAACTTTCTTATACTAAATCGGATTGACCTGAAACTTGTTTCTGAGCCTTCAGGTGTCGGTTTATGTATGATGTTATTCGTTGCTCGTCTCATCTTATAATAATTGTTCCTTCAAGGTGAGACAAAGCGGCCATGGTTATTCAATAATATAATCGGAGGTTACCGACCTTACGTCACTCCGATGGATACATGACTTTCTTTGGGCTCTCATGCATGCTGCTTATATGATATATGTATATGTATATGGGGGATATGGGGAAAAGGGCCATATGTTGCGCTATAGACGCATTGCCACCTGGTCAGTTGGCGTAATTTATCATCCCGGACGCGGGACATATGTGGGGGAGCCGACGCTACTCGGCGCTATGACATGTTCTATTTTCTATGTATATGAAAAAGAAATGTTTTCAAAGGAAAGATAAGCATGCATGGCATCCGTCCAAAAAGGCACTCATATGTACAGGTTACTCCCTATCTCACTATATGCTCTATGGTCCCATGATACTATTATTCATACTTTATGTTCCTTATTATGCTACTTTTCATGCCTTACATACTCGATACATTACTCGTACTGACGTCCCTTCTTGTGGACGCTGCGTTTCATGCCACGCAGGTAAGCAGGTAGACGGGTTCAATTCCTAGGAGCTCCATCAGCGGTACATTGAGAGCACTCCAGTTGTTCCAGAGCTTCAGTTCATTGGTACTACTTTTGTGTACATATTCGGGCACGGCAGAACCCGACCCCCCTTGTGATTATATGTATCTTGTTTAGAGGCTCGTAGACAGATATGTACAGTCAGATGTTTCACAACCTTGTTTGTCCTTGTCGCTGTATAATATGTTAGTAAAGTTTATTGCCACTAGTTTACGAGTATGCTATTAATGATGGTGTTGAGTAAAGAAATGACGGTATCGTTCATACGGCCCACTGAGTAATAAGAATAAGATACGAAATAAGAGGTACTCGGTATAGTAGTATCGGGTACCCGTCGCGGCTCCTAGTTGGGTCGTGACATCATATAAGGATCATTAGCTTCCTAGGAATATCGTATCATGAGCTTTAGGATTTCTAAACTTAGATTCATCATTGGCATTGTCATGCTCATAACGTATCTTTTTTCTTTATCTCGTATGAGACTCTTTATACTCATAGATTCATAATTCCCGATATGGAGGAAAATCATGGAAATATAGGAGGATTCATACCATAAGAGTCGTGCCTTAGAAATAAAGGACTAGCCTTACATACCTCTTTCGTTTAAAAATTTCCATCGCTTGATTGTTCTCCTTCAATGCTCACGTTTCTACCTTCAAGAGAATTCGCATTCACATTAGCTAATCGATTATATGAACGTGCTTACTAAAGCTAGAGAAATTTGGGTAGCATTTCCTTTGTTTATACAGCCTTTCCCATATTGTATATCAACTCTCAAACATTTATAATAATGTTCACAATATCAGAACCAACAATCTTCATTCATCTACATTACCCTCATTTCACAATTCCACTTCAATTCATCCATAACCGTGGTCATAGTATACTAGTACGTTTTTTCTCACATATAATTCTTATCCCATGTCCCTAACATCATTTATAACATAACCATATCACAACATATCAAGAATCATGACTCAATTCAAGCTATTACTCAAATGACACTATTCCCACATTCATGACCATTTTTTCTATATCCTTCTACAATCCAAGTGTTTCAACTTTCAAATACCTTTAACAACATGGAAATACCATAAATCTTACCTTAGATGGTTAAGGAATGAACCTTGAGTGCAAACACTTCACTTGAGCAAAACCCTAGTTTCACCTTCACTTGGATTCCTTGTCTTGGATGAACTTTAATGAGTTTCTTACATTTGATTCACTTGGTTTGATGTAATTGATCACAAATACCCCTTGAATTCTTGTTGGAGAAGTGTAGAGAGATGTTTTAGAGAGAAGGGGTGTGAAGGGAAATGAAATGAAATGAACTTGGATCCCTTTATTAATAATACTCAAATCTGTCCCGATCCATTTCTACGGACCAACATACGGTCCGTATAAATTATACTGACCGTATGTCTGGCCGTAGATTTGGTCTAGAGAGGGATGCTAATCTGGGCTGATTATACGGTTGAACATACGGCCCGTATGTTTTATACGGCCAGTATGTTTGGCCGTATAATGCCCAGTTTTCCGAAGTTCGTTCTCGTCGACTCGTTTGATCTCCAATCCTTATGGAACCTTCTTAACACTTGTTTACCATTTCATTATCAATCTAAGGGACGTTATAACTCTTCTCCAAAGCATCATTACATCATCATTAACTCGTTACTCGTAAATCTTTCCAAAACACAACATATACTTTGCCTTCCTTAACATCTTCCTTCTCCCACCTCTTTTTTTTTTTTTTATATCCATCTCCCACCTCACATGTCTTTGAAATCTCATTTAGAATCATCAAATGTTATTTCTTACTCATCAAAACATCGAATACGTCATACCCTTCGTCAGTCTATTCACTGTGGCATGAACGAAAAAATTTTCTGAGGTGTAACATTCTTTCCCCCTTGGGAACATTCGTCCTCGAATGTTAAGCTATCCGGGATTCTATGAAAATTTCTCCATATTTTCCTTCAACTGACCCGGAGTATCATGACCACACTATTCTTGCTTACTTCTTACTCCTCTTTTTAAGTACCCACTTGGTTTCGTTGACGACGTACAAATACTTGCAAGTTACATAATCGTTCTTGCGTGATTCGTGTACATACACATCTATACATATACATGTATCCATATCTGTATCCGTATTCATAATCGTACTCATTCACATATCATATCCATAGTCATATTCATATGCATATCATTTACATAGCATGCCCGACCACAAAAGTTCGGTGTTTCGCGTGCCCGACCATGGCTAGGTTAGGTGATTACATATACTAAAACTCTTTTGTCTATCCATAGTAACTTATCTCGTCATACTCTCTTTCTTCCTTTATTTTTTCCCTTGATTATCATATCTTATGTTCAACTATAGAAACTTTAAGTCTCTTTCTTCATTGTCACTTATAAATAGCAATATCATTAACAACGACTCTGCCATTAGTGCCTTTGCCTCCATTCTAGTATCACATTGCCATCCTTTGCATTACCCCTTGAGTTATTTGCTCTCAATGTCACGTGGTTCAAGGTCTTCATGAATGATCTCCCGTACAGTCTCAGATGCTTGCTCAATTCGTGTTCATTCATTTACTAGTCATTAGACTCATTTCTCACTCTTTGTTTTATAGTCTATATCTGTCGCATCTTAGAGTCCATCATTTCAATCTCTACAGTCGTATTCTTTTTACTCGCTTCCCCCTTTAAGGGTTTTACTTGTACCATTTTCAAATCTGTTGCCTCACCTTCAATTCTTGAATTCGTATATCCCTTACTATACTACATCTCATTTATGTTGTTTCCCATCATTTATAACTACGATAATTCATGTGGGTGGTCTTAACATACTCATCTTGCAGTTTTGTAATCAAGTAATACAACCGGCATAGCAATCCGAACAAGAATGTATTTTACTTAGCTCATTTGGTAGTTATAAGTAAACGTGTAAATCCGCTCCAATTCACAACTTTTTGCCCCATAGGGATGCCAACAAGAGTAGTAGGTATAGTTATCCACACCGTCCATATAATGTCACTTGCCCTCTTCTTCGATGCTCAAAATTCACTTGTAACGTCATCTTCGTTTTCCAGGACCTAAGTCTCATCTGCAACTAATACTCCTTATGCCTCATACTCTTTTACTCTTGTTTTGAACTCAACATTGATTTCAAAACACATCATAATCCCATTGTATTCGTCGTTGATGATAGCTTTACTCTATCATTTTGTCGTCGTACGGTAAACTCATAATTCATGATCATCTTTTCTTTTCAACTTATTACTTAATATGCTCTACTCGTTCTAACTTGGTATAGGATATTTGTAGGAGACGCATCTTCCTTTAACCATAACACAACTACTTCTTAAGTGCGCGTACTTTGCGGCGCATTTTCCTTCTCTTTCTAATACTATTCTTATTCTTTTACATCCCTTCCTTCTCAATTTATCTTATTTCCTCCCGTTTTATAATCAATCCTTTATTCTTCGCATGAGGAATCCTATTCTTAACTTAGTACCACTTGTCCTTTGGAATGTACTACCTTTGTACAATCCATTCGTCGCCTCCAAAACTTATTCTGTTCATTCTGATCATCCCCTCTCATCCTTATTGTGTTGATCCTTTTTCTAACAAGCGTCCTATTTCATTATTCATCTCTCTGTAGTCTTGGTCTTTTACATCCAGATAAAGATATCACTTATACTCTTGATTATACCAATCACAAACTACTACTACTTTGCCATATCACTTTTCTCTAATTTCTTTTTCAAGTTGACTTCCTTTTTTTTTTTTTTTTTGTCATTGCTTGCTATAATTTCTTGTCATTGAAGAACCCCCATGCTGGACTTTCCCCTAACGAGGTCTTATAAGCTTTCTCATCTACTGCTTCATGGCTCGCTTGTTGGTTTCATATTTGCATTCACTGTGTATTCATATAGGACATGTCACATCTTTAGGCGTTTCCTCGCTACACTTTATATTGAAATTATTGTTACGTTCTCATTATACCTTGATCATAATCAATTCTATAAGGTGACACTTCTTTACCTCGTTCGCAATCCTGCTCATAGAATAAAATAAAATAAACCTTACGAAGTAAGCATACTCAACTCGTTACTCTTTCTAATCATCCCTATTACACTTACCACATGAGTTATCTCACCTATGTAGTCACATTCATTATAACTCTTCATATTCGTACCTCTGTCTCCATGATGCTGTTACTTTATTTTGCTAATAAACTTATCGTATCTTACTCGTGCTTATACATCCAATCGCTACTCTAGTATCGCACTCTAATAGAGTTACACTTCCTCTTCCACGTCATGTCTTAGTGCTACCAATCTCCTTAATTTACTCTAGCATTTCTCTTTACCGTATCAATGTCGCTCTCATAACTGCCATTACTATCAATTCAATAGTATCTAACTCAACTCTTGTAGTCATTAACGATACTCCTAACTTAATCTCATTCTACCATTACTCTTTTGCACATCATCTTTTCTTGTTGGGATATATTACAAGCTTATATCCTATCTCCTTTAGATTTTAGAAAAATTTCGACAGAGTTTCCTCTATATTTCTTACTATCTCAAAACCTGCACGCAGCAAATACCAACAATGCCTCACAGGTCCAATATATATATATACACGACATATCTCAGCCACACAGGGCTCCCACTTTCAAGTAAAAGCACAAAGATGTCGAAACTTACCTCATATAGCACCCTTCAAGATGTGTCTGATCCTTTAGCGATCTGCCCTGTTACATCTTCCTATTTACTTTCTCTTTCATTCTTCGGCTTTACATTTTGATCATATCTCAATATTCTTACTTTATTCGACACACATCTTTTATACCGTTGCTTACCTTTGTTCCGATTCATTCAATTTGCTGAGTTCTCAACTTATAGCTGAACTTATCATCAAGAGACACAGTTAATCAATTTCTCTGTCATATGAACATTGACATACTTCCACGACAATCAATTCATCATTATATAATTACATATTTCGATAACGTAGCCTCAACGAAGGGGCTTACCTCCGCAACTTTCAGTGTCATCCATCACATTCTACTATCATTACCGTTCTTCTGCTGCAATCAAGGGTTAGTATAAGGAATCTCATTTCCTATGGCTTAGCTCTATCGCACGATCTTAGGGATGAACGAAGACTAACTATCCTAAATGCCCTGTAGCCTCTTGTTTATAGATGTGGCGCGCAACACACCATAAACAAGACTCTACTAGACACGGCTCATAGACACTTCCTAGGACTGAACCTAGTTATGATACCACTTTTGTCATGACCCGACTAGGGACCGTGACGGGTACCCGGGGCTAACCACCGAGCACCACTCATTCCCTTACTTATCATACCCATATCATAAGAAAATCATTTTTCATCTCAAACGTAAATACTTTTATACGCATAAGCCCTTCGGCTATCAATATAACATACATACCATAATAACATCGTGAGACCATGCTACCCACACATACGCATCTACGAGCCTTTACTACAGTACTAGACATATGGACGGGACAGGACCCCTTCGTGCCCAAAACATATATGTATGTAAAATGGTAGATAAATGGCACTTCCAGAATAACGGAGTGCTTATAAATCTAGATCGCCTCCCTGTCTACCTGTGGGCATGAACACAGCGTCCAAAGAAAACGGACGTCAGTACGAATATTGTACTGAGTATGTAAGGCATGAATGAAATGAACATAATAGAGAAATCATAAGACATAAGATGAAGATATAACCTGCGTATCCTTTAAGGGTGGATACCCATCATGCCTATATCGTATATAATCATAGTACGTGTATCATCATAGCGCATACATCATCGTATCATATATATCATCATAGCGCATACATCATCGTATCATATATATCATCATCGTTAACCCACGTCCGGGTAACCATCATATGCCGCCCACTAGTGGTGATCATGTCCGGCCTTCTAGGCGCGGTGGAATCGTAAGCAGCCCGCCTTAGCGGTGACATGTCCGGCCATTTAGGCACGGTGGAATAACAAGCAACCTGCCGTAGTGGCGACATTTTCGGCCATTCAGGCACGGTGGAATCACAAGCAGCCCGCCTTTGCGGTGGCATGTCCGACCATTTAGGCACGGTGGAATTGCATCATCGTGAGCACATCATAGACTTAACAATATTATACATCTCATAGACATATCATGACCTTATCATAACTTAGCATCATTATACATATATATATATATATATATATCATAGTATCGTATCTGCTCATACACATTAAATGTTATCTGTATTCGGCCACGTAGTGGCTCGACAATATCACATACATGTCTTCCGTACCCGGCCATAACAAGGCTCTGTATATCTCATCATGATCATTGCCATCACATACATCTCATAAGCTTACCATAACTTTCCATAAAGCATGCATTTGAATTTTTAAGACAACTTATGAAAACCATATCATATTCGTAGCATGAACTTTGCATATATATCGTATGATAGACTTTATAATCTCTAAACTTAGGCTCATCATTACCATCATCGCATCTATGGCATATCTCTTACCTTTATCTCATATGAAATCCGCTTTGAACATAGCCACGTGATTTTTCGGAACATTGGTCATAGAACACGCATTAGAGCTTATAGACAATCTATAACAATGTCGGGGTGACATAAGGTCAAGAACCCCCGATTCCATTATGGAGTAATCATATACATCATATCTCACCTTGAAGGAACTAACATTTTAAGGTGAGTGTACACCATGAACAACATCAAAGGATCATTAGTAGGATCTTTAACTTCATAGACATCATATCTAGCATTAAAATCTCTAGGCTTAAACTTACCATCATTATTTTCGTATTCATGACATATTTCTTATCTTTATCTCATAAGAAGCTCTTTATGAATATTGTCTTGTAGTTCCCGGAATGTAAAAAAGTCATGGAGAGTTAGGGAAATTGTATCATAGGAATCATATAAGGATCATTAGCTTCGTAGGAATATTGTATCATGAGCTTTAGGATTTCTAGACTTAGATTCATCATTGGCATTGTCATGCTCGTAACGTATCTTTTTTCTTTATCTCGTATGAGACTCTTTATACTCATAGATTCATAATTCCCGATATGGAGGAAAATTATGGAATGATAGGAGGATTCATACCATAAGAGTCATGCCATAGAAATAAAGGACTAGCCTTACATACCTCTTTCGTTTAAAAATTTTCATCGCTTGGTTGTTCTCCTTCAATGCTCACGTTTCTACCTTCAAGAGAATTCGCATTCACATTAGCTAATCGATTATATGAACGTGCTTACTAAAGCTAGAGAAAATTGGGTAGCATTTCCTTTGTTTATACAGCCTTCCCCATATTGTATATAAACTCTCAAACATTTATAATAACGTTCACAATATCCGAACCAACAATCTTCATTCATCTACATTACCCTCATTTCCAAATTCCACTTCAATTCATCCATAATCATGGTCATAGTATACTAGTACGTTTTTTCTCACATATAATGCTTATCCCCTGTCCCTAACATCATTTATAACATAACCATATCACAACATATCAAGAATCATGACTCAATTAAAGTTATTACTCAAATGACACTATTCCCACATTCATGACCCATTTTTCTATATCCTTCTACATTCCAAGTTTTTCAACTTTCAAATACCTTTAACAACATGGAAATACCATAAATCTTACCTTAGATGGTGAAGGAATGAACCTTGAGTGCAAACACTTCACTTGACCAAAACCCTAGTTTCACCTTCACTTGGATTCCTTGTCTTGGATGAACTTTAATGAGTTTCTTACATTTGATTCACTTGGTTTGATGTAATTGATCACAAATACCCCTTGAATTCTTGTTGGAGAAGTGTAGATAGATGTTTTAGAGAGAAGGGGTGTGAAGGGAAATGAAATGAAATGAACTTGGACCCCTTTATTAATAATACTCAAATCTGTCCCGATCCATTTCTACGGACCAACATACGGTCCGTATAAATTATACTGACCGTATGTCTGGCCGTAGATTTGGTCTAGAGAGGGATGCTAATCTGGGCTGATTATACGGTTGAACATACGGCCCGTATGTTTTATACGGCCAGTATGTTTGGCCGTATAATGCCCAGTTTTTCGAAGTTCGTTCTCGTCGACTCGTTTGATCTCCTATCCTTATGGAACCTTCTTAACACTTGTTTATCACTTCAGTAACAATCTAAGGGACGTTATAACTCTTCTCCAAAGCATCATTAAATCATGATTAACTCGTTACTCGTAAATCTTTCCAAAACACAACATATGCTTTGCCTTCCTTAACATCTTCCGTCTCCCACCTCACAGGTCTTTGAAATCTCATTTAGAATCATCAAATGTTATTTCTTACTCATCAAAACATCGAATACATCGTACCCTTCGTCGGTCCATTCACTGTGCATGAATGGAAAATTTTCCGAGGTGTAACTGAAACGTGAGCATTGAAGGAGAACGTGCAAGTGATAGAATAGTTGAACGGAAAGGTATGTAAGGCTAACCCTTCTTTCATAAGGCATGGTTGTTTGGCCAAATATCTATTCTTCTATGAGCCTATGACTCTATCCAAATGATTCTATCTTCTTAAAGCTACAAAGCTTATAATTCTTGATATGTATTACGATTGTGCTAAATTCCTATATGACGAATAATCCTATAAGGATAGACGTAATGACGACGATAATGGAAATGACGATAATGATGACGACGATAATAGCGATAACGATAATGATGTCGATGATAATAATGGTAATGCTAAAGATGCCTATGAGCTTATATGCATGTGTGCCTATGTATGGCTATTCTGAAACCCCGAGCTTATGTGGCCGGGTAGAATATATAGACATATGTGTGTATATATATATATGACGATGCGCGCGCACCACTGCAGTTGGGTACGGATATCCCTGAAGCCTTGGTAGGGCCAGGTATGTGTAACACTGAGCCTTGGTTAGCAAGGTATGTATGATCACCGAGCCTAACCATGGTCGGGTACGTGAAACACCGAACCTTCGTGGTTGGGTAAGCTATGTAAATGATATGTCTATGATATGGATATGTAGAGGATATGGATATGTGTATGACATAGATATGAATATGAATATAGACATTGTCACGACCCAACTAGGGGTCGCGACGGGTACCCGATACTACTATACCGAGCACCTCTTATCTCGCATCTTACTCTTACAACTGAGTGGGCCGTATGAATGATACCGTCATTGCTTTACTCAACACCATCATTAATAGCATACTCGTAAACAAGTGGCAATAAACTGTACTAACATATTATACGGCGACAAGGACAAACAAGGTTGTGAAACATCTGACTGTACATATCTGTCTACGAGCCTCTAAACAAGATACATATATTCACAAGTGGGCCGGGTTGCGCCGTGCCCAAATATATACACAAAAGTAGCACCAATAAACTGAAGCTCCGGAACAACTGGAGCGCCCTCAATGTACCGCTGGTGGAGCTCCTAGGAATCGAACCCGTCTACCTGTTTACCTGCGTGGCATGAAACGCAGCGTCCACAAGAAGGAACGTCAGTACGAGTATTGTACTGAGTATATAAGGCATGAAAAGTATCATAACGAGGAACATAAAGTATGAATAATAATATAATGGGATCATAGGGCATATCGTGAGATAGGAGAGTAACATGTGCATATGAGTGCCTCTTAAGCAGTTGCCATGCATGCATAGACTTTTTCAAAAAGGAAATATTTCTTGTTCACATACATAGAAAATAGAACATATCATAGCGCCGAACAACGTCGGCTCCCCCACATATGTCCCGCGTCCGGGATGCTAATTTACGCCAACTGACCAGGTGGCAATGCGTCTATAGCGCAACATATGTCCCTTTTTCCCCATATGCATATACATATATCATATAAGCGGCATGCATGAGAGCCCAAATAAAGTCATGTATCTATCGGAGGTACGTAAGGTCGGTAACCTCCGATTATATTATGGAATAATCATCCCGACTTTGTCTCACCTTGAAGGAACAATTATTACAAGATGAGACTATCAACAAAGGATAACATTAAGAGAATGTAGAATAAGATCACAAATCTCGTAAGGCGCCAAATCATATACATATGCACATAGAACACATTTTCAAGACTCGATGGGCACGTACATAGATCGACACCTGAAGGCTCAGAAACAAGTTTCGGGTCAATCCGATTTAGTATGAGAAAGTTATGAGCCTTTGAAGTACAGAACCTTCTACGAACGTTTCAGAAGCCATTTTTTTTAAAATCAAGGTAATAATCATGTTAGGCACCTTTCGGATATCGTTATGGATCGAATCAAATATATCTTTTGGAACCTTATGTACATATCAAAATATATCAAAGACTCAATGGAATGATCGAACGTGCTAGCATTTGAAGATCAAAACTTTAGTCATATCAATTTTCTTTCGAATGTCATTTTGAGACATATCAAACAAACTTCGGATATCATAGATACACATCAAAACCATATGATACAACTTATGGAAGTCAAGAATATTAGCCATCCTAGTGGCTCTAAGAATAGGAATTTCCTTGAAATCTTACATACACGTCATTTGCTCGTTTCATAAAGATCATGCCAAAGAAAGAAAAGGGTAAGTCTTACATACTTGCTCCATGTCCTATTAGCTACGCTTATTTATCCAAGCTTGCTAGTCTACATTCAAAAGAGTTCACACAATTATTAGATTCATCGTCATACACTTGCCTTAGTTTCTCAAATAAATTCACTTATGATCTGCCGAAATTTCGACAGCATTTCCCCTGTAAATACACCATCCCCGAGAATTTAAGTCGACCAATTTTATCAACAAAAATCCGAGAATTCAACTCGGCCAAATTATCAACACAATACCAAAAATCATACTAATAGCTTCAACAATCAATCCAAATATATTCTAACATTAGCAACCTTCAGTCCAACTAACACCAATGATCCCACATTCAAGTATTAATCCGAAATCTTTCTAACATGATTCAAGAATACTTCAAACAATTCACATAATATTCAAAACAACCCAATCAACATGCTACTTCACCCGAGACCTTCCAAATTCAACAAGAACAATAACAACAACAACACATTTCCTTCTTTCAAGTTCATAAACCATACCAACAATTTACACACTAACAACATCATTTTCCATGAATATAAGAAATGATTTTTAACATCACATTAGCTTCCAAACGACCCTCCAACACTTACAACTTTAACTAGAATCATTAAACTTTCATTCCTCTCATAGATTCCATTACAACAGCAACCAAATACTAAGTAAAATTGATTCATTATCTTCCACACCACACCATATCTACACCGCCATACAGTACATATACACAGCCACATATAACATTCCTAATTTCATGAATTTCATCCACTTTTACATACTACAACATACATAATCATCCATAACATATAAGAAAAGGATTAAACCTTACCTTTTTTCCTTAACTTCTCACTTCGCTAAGATTTGTAACTTGCAAGAATATGTGTTTTACTTGCTCCAATGACCACTTCACTTTGCTAAGGACCCTTCAATTGGTTGTTCAGCTAGAAGAAATAATTTTTGATCAATTTCTTCCAAGGTTTGGGTATGGCCGAATGGCCCTTTTATTTTTCTCCTTCTCTTTTTGTTCTCTAAGGTTCTTGAAATTTCTAGGGATAAAGATGAGAATTATGTGTTATATCCCGTAATTTATACGTTTGGATATTTCATGGTGGCCGCAGTGAGTTAAGGGAACGATCATCTTCCAAATGCAATTTAATGTACATGTTGGTTATAAATATTATTTATGAACATCGGTTGTATGGAAATATTGGGAAAGGTTAAGGGTAAAAAGAGAAATTCAAGAAAATGGAAGAATTCTCTAGGAAAATAAAGAAAGGAGCATGTGGCCATTTCATAAGTGAAAGGGGGATAATTATAAATAATGAAAGAGTGTATGGACCAAGCTTGCTTAAGAAGACTTTTAGTCTTCTTTGACCATTTTTAGAAATTTCAAAAAAAAAAGAAAAGAAAAAGAAAGAAAAAGAAAGAAACCTCTAGAGAGGGGAATGTGCCCCTCACATGCTTGGAAGCTTATATATATATATGACTAAGTCTTGAAAGGAAGACTAATTCATCAATTGCCAAGTCTAGAAAAATCAAGAAAGATTAAGAAAGAAAGAGAGGAGGAGAAAAGGGAAGGCCATTTCGGCCAAGACCTTGGAAAACTAGGCCCTTGAAATCTTGTTCCAAAAATTAGAGGGTCCTCTTCAACGTGGTGCAATTGGTGAGGCAAGAAAACTATCCTTTGTGGCAAGTCCAAGATTCTAGTCAAGTGGAAAGTTAAGGAAGAAGGTAAGGATTAATGCTCTTTTATGTGTTATGGATGGTGTGTGAATATTGTTGTGTGTAAGAATGAATGAAAACCATAGAAATAATGTGTGTTGTAGGTGAGGCCGTGAGTGTATATTGTGTGTATGGCCGTGTATATTTGTTTTATTGTGATGGCATGGTGAGCAAATTTTATGTAGTATATTAGTTGTTGAAATGTATGGACATGGATGAAGAATTCATGAAAATATATATGTAGTTGTGTTAGCCGAAAATAGTTGCATTTGTGGAGAAATGATGAATCAATTTTACTAAGTATTTTAATTGTTGTGTTATGAATTCCATGATGTTAAATGAGGATTTAATAGTTGGAAATGAAGTTGTGATTATTTGTGGATCATGGAAGGTAGTGTGATGTTATTAGTATGATGTTGTAGTATGTAGTTCATTAATTTGAAGGGGAAAGGGAGTGTGTTGTTATTGTTCTTATTGGAATTGGAAGGCATCGGGTGAAGTAGTATGTCGGTAGAATCATTTGAATGTTATGCAATGTGAATTGAATATGAATGAAATGTCATTAGATTGTGTGACAAAGGTTGCCAAGTTTACAATGCATCTTGGATTAAATTGTTGACATTGTTGGCATGATTGTTGGTAATATTGTCGTTAGTTTGGCCGGGTTGAATTCCCGGATTATTGTTGATTCAAATTTGGCCGAGTTAGAACCTCGGGGATGGTATATTTACAGGGGAAATGCTGCCGAAATTTCGGCAGACAAAGTGTTACTTTAAGGAATCAACTTCTAAAGGCCCTAATTAAGTTTTGGTAAACATGACCAATTTGTAGATTTTGGCGGATTTGGAACGTGAATTTGGAGTATCAAAAGGAGCGGAAAAAGGTATGTAAGGCTTCACCCTTCTTTCTATGGCATGTCTTAGACGTAATAAGTCGGATACGAGCCGCGGGGACAATTCTATCCTCCGGAATCCGCACCTAAAGTTTTCTTTTTTTCAATCAGTAGAATTGAACTAAAAAGTGTGCAAAAAGTTGGAAGAATTTCCTAAACCTCTAGAACTCGCATAAATAGGACCCGACTACCCTAAAACTCTCACAAGTAACGCCATGACATGTAACATATGTAAATTTGGTACGCCGCCTCATTTGACCCGAGGTGGGCCCATGGTTCCTGGATTTTCCTTATTGTTCCGTTTGACCTATTTTGAAGAAGAATCTAAAGGAAACTTTTGATCCTTATGCTGCTTATCAAACGACAAATAATGTAGCTATTCTAATGAGAATATTTCTATGATGATAATGATAATGATGAAGTAAGGAAGAGAATATGTCTATGACAAGTATGACGGGAATAATTGTATGACTAAAAGTCTAAAAGGAAGGATTCAATATGAATACAAGAATAATGGACTAGTCCTTGAGTCCAACCCTATTCCTTTGTCATGACTTTATTTTCTAAAAACTTTGAGGTACATGAAGTAATGTTTTATGAGCTTTACGATCTTGTCCCATGTTTCCTTTCAACGCTATTCTTCGTTGGTAGTCTCGCCTTAAAATACTCGTTCCTTCAAGGTGAGACATAACGATCATGGTTATTCCATAATGTAATCGGAGGCTACCGACCTTACGTCACTCCGACGTGGACATGGTTTTCTTGGACTCTCGAGCGTGTTGTATGCATATTATAAGTATATGTATATGATAAAAGATCCAGAGCGCTATAGACGCTGATATATGTACATGATGCACGTATATGTATATGATAAAAGGGCCAGAGCGCTATAGACGCTGATATATGTACATGATACACGTCTATGTATATGATAAAAGAGCCAGAGCGTTATAGACGCTGATATATATATATGATGTACGCATGTGTATACGAGGAAGATGGGAATGAGGTCAGAGCGTTATATACGCATATCCACCTGATCAGTTGGCATTACTTGACATGATATCGTCCCGGACGCGGGATGCCCGGACGCGGGATGTATATATTTATGGTTAAATGGATCGGCTGCCGACGCCTCGGCAATATGACATGTTCTATTTTATATATATATATGAGCAAGAAATGTTTTTTTTCAAAGGAAAGCTAAGCATGCATGGTATCCGCCCTCAGCGGCCCTCATATGTACAGGTTACGCTTTTATCCTATGACATGTTCTATGTTTCCATGCAGTTGTTGTTCATACGCATATTTCTTGCTAAGTTACTAATCTTACCTTACATACTCAGTACATTGGTCGTACTGACCCCTCTTCTTCGGGGGCTGCGTTTCATGCCGCGCAGGTACTCCCAGATGATTAGAAGACCTTACTGAAGATGTTCCAGCGGAGATGGCGAACTCCATTTGCCCCGGAGGATTGCCAAGTCCAAGTATATGCTATGATGTTTTGTTCTATGTTAGAGACTTTGCAGACAGAGCAATGGGTATTGGGTTGTCAGTCTGTAAGCGGCTCCAGCAACCGATATGTTATTATGTTTCATGTTACGAGTCTTACATGATGTCAGAGTTTACTAATGGAAAAAAAAATATTGGAGAGCTTACTATGTATTTCTTTCTTTACTGATTCAAGAGTTTCTATATGTAACAAGAGTCAGCGGGTTCGCTCGGCTCCTGATATGGGGTCGGGTGCCCATCACACCCTAGTAAAGTTGGGGTGTGACAAAGTGGTATCAGAGCAGGTCGGTCTAAGGGTTGTCTGCAAAGTCGTGTCCAGCAGAGTCCTGTTTATGAGTGTGAAGCCGGCCACATTTATAAACAGGAGGCTGCGGGGCATTTAGGAAATGTTGACCTTCATTCAGTCTTAGATCGTGCGATAGAGCTAAGCCATAGGAAATGAGATTCCTGGTACTAATCGTTAATTTTCGCAGACGTCCAATAGCGACGGAGAAAGGCGAATAACAACACGGTAAGACACCGAGGTAAGTTGGGATATTTGTTCTGTTACTTGGGACAGGAAGTTCTGAATGGCTGGAATATGTCATACAACTGTATGTTCTGTAAAGTATCGTCGATAATTGTTACGTACCGACTGTGAAGAGTGGGAATGGTAAAGGAGATTCTGTAAGAATGGATACGCCTAACAGGAAGGCGCGTGGAAAGCAAATATTGCAAACCGGCAATAGGTAAGATGCGTTGTTCTAGAAAGGTCATGGATTTGGTATGGCAACGGAGGTGTGAACGTTACTATCGAGAATTCGGAAGTCCAGAATAGGGGGTAGCCATATACACAGGCGGAAGGTGAACATTGGAAATCAAAGAGGGCAAAACGGTAATTATAAAAGAAAGGACATGTTACGAAAATGTTTCGGAGCCTGTAAGACTTCGACTTGCTCCAGAGCATGCAATAAAGGTCATGTGAGGAAGCTGACGCGAAAATATCGGCATTAAGGCACCGAATTTCAGTGAAGCTTTTGGGTTAAGCGTGCTCAGGTGGGAGCAATTCCATGATGGGTGACCCCCTGGGAAGTTGATGAGAAATTTTATGAATTGAGACATAAGAGACAAATGAAAAGCTAGAGTAGTCTAAGGAAACATTAGAGTGTATGGGATGATTATAGATCATAAGAAGACGCGTGAAACAAGGCAGACTAGCCCGGTAAAGAGACAGAAAATGCATCATAGCCCTAGAATTAGGATAGGCTTGAACAGCGCTTGGGAGTATTTTGTGAACTAGTTAATAGTGAATGTGTATGTATATATGAATGTGTAAGATATCCCGTATATGATTGTATCGGTGGCGTGCGAGCCCAGCAACCGAAACTACGGGAAGAAAGGTATTGATCACGCAAAGGTGCAAAAGTACGAGTGACCGCAAGAATAAATGGTACAAGTGCGGCGAGTGAACTGTTATTATTTTACTGTAGGTTGAGGTCGGAAATTCCAGTATAACAATACTCGGAAAATAAAGAGAGTGTGAGTAAAGGGAAGATAGGAAGCTTAAATGTCGGAAAAGAGAAAAGTTAAGGAAACCTTAGTAAGTGAAACCCCCGCCAGAAATTAATGGTAAAAGTACGAGACCACTAGGATGAGAATTCAAGTAGGCATGTGAGACGAGATAGAGTGAGGTAAAAGGAAACAAGGAGCAATGTGGAGAGGATGAGAGTTGATTTCAACAAGTAGGTCTAAGAGAATGGTGACCAGGGTAGAGGAATGTGAAGTAAGAGAAAGAATGCTTAGGATGGTGATGGTGTTGAGTTGACAAATCTGTAAAAGGACAAGTATGTAGCCATAGTAATATGCTTAGAGGTTCAAGAGAGTAACGGAACGTTTAAGAAATATGGGCACACAGCTACAACACGAACACGTGGTTAGAAAGAATTACGAGCAGAGAGCTAAGCAAGTGAAAGAACGAATAAAGGATAGAAAGGTAGGGAAAAATATGGAGTCTGAGGACCGATTCCAATAAGTAGGGCCAAAGGAATAGTTCACGAGCTTTAGAACCCATATGAAGAAATAGCAAGAGAAGGAAGGTACTCGAAGACGGTTAGCATATAAGGAGCCCCCTAAAGGGGGGGGGGGGGGAGACCATATTATAGTGGACCTAAAAAGGGATTGCAACACTATTAAGTGTCAGAAAAGGGAATCTATTAGCTTGGAATCAGAGTTCAAAATATGTCAGCGTGTCGCAAGAATACTTGGGAGAAGAATAGAAGCGAAATATCAATGAATATACTAAGAGATAGACCTGAGGATAAAGAAATAGCCTACGACTAAATTGAATCGTTAAGTAAGGATTGTGTACTAAGACATGGTTTCCGTTAAGGTGCGGTGACGAGACAATAATAGAAAAGGAAGGACCCGGAAAGAACAAGGATAATGAGGTGACGCAGTGAGTTAGAAAAATCAATGATATGGAGCAGTGACTCATGAAAAGTCAAGGGGTTCGATTATAAGGAAAATAAGGTAAAGGATAAGGAACGGGTATGACAGAAAGAGCAGCTATAAAAGAAACCCATGACATGGAATGAGGACTCATGTAAGGATCCAGGAGTTTGATAGTAAGGAAAGTAGGATAACAAATATGGAATGGACATGGAGAAGAAAGGGAAACTATAAAGGAAACCCCTACCGAAGTGTTACAAGACCCCACAAGGTTAGTTGAACATTCGAGGACGAATGTTCTAAAGGGGGGGAGGATGTTATATCCCGTAATTTATACGTTTGGATATTTCATGGTGGTCGCGGTGAGTTAAGGGAAGGATCATTTTCCAAATGCAATTTAATGTACAAGTTGGTTATAAATATTATTTATGAACATCGGTTGTATGGAAATATTGGGAAAGGTTAAGGGTAAAAAGAGAAATTCAAGAAAATAGAAGAATTCTCTAGGAAAATAAAGAAAGGAGCATGTGGCCATTTCATAAGTGAAAGGGGGATAATTATAAATAATGAAAGAGTGTATGGACCAAGCTTGCTTAAGAAGACTTTTAGTCTTCTTTGACCATTTTTAGAAATTTCAAAAAAAAAAGAAAAGAAAAAGAAAGAAAAAGAAAGAAACCTCTAGAGAGGGGCATGTGCCCCTCACATGCTTGGAAGCTTATATATATATATGACTAAGTCTTGAAAGGAAGACTAATTCATCAATTGCCAAGTCTAGAAAAATCAAGAAAGATTAAGAAAGAAAGAGAGGAGGAGAAAAGGGAAGGCCATTTCGGCCAAGACCTTGGAAAACTAGGCCCTTGAAATCTTGTTCCAAAAATTAGAGGGTCCTCTTCAACGTGGTGCAATTGGTGAGGCAAGAAAACTATCCTTTGTGGCAAGTCCAAGATTCTAGTCAAGTGGAAAGTTAAGGAAGAAGGTAAGGATTAATGCTCTTTTATGTGTTATGGATGGTGTGTGAATATTGTTGTGAGTAAGAATGAATGAAAACCATTGAAATAATGTGTGTTGTAGGTGAGGCCGTGAGTGTATATTGTGTGTATGGCCGTGTATATTTGTTTTATTGTGATGGGATGGTGAGCAAATTTTATGTAGTATATTAGTTGTTGAAATGTATGGACATGGATGAAGAATTCATGAAAATATATATGTAGTTGTGTTAGCCGAAAATAGTTGCATTTGTGGAGAAATGATGAATCAATTTTACTAAGTATTTTAATTGTTGTGTTATGAATTCCATGATGTTAAATGAGGATTTAATAGTTGGAAATGAAGTTGTGATTATTTGTGGATCATGGAAGGTAGTGTGATGTTATTAGTATGATGTTGTAGTATGTAGTTCATTAATTTGAAGGGGAAAGGGAGTGTGTTGTTATTGTTCTTATTGGAATTGGAAGGCATCGGGTGAAGTAGTATGTCGGTAGAATCATTTGAATGTTATGCAATGTGAATTGAATATGAATGAAATGTCATTAGATTGTGTGACAAAGGTTGCCAAGTTTACAATGCATCTTGGATTAAATTGTTGACATTGTTGGCATGATTGTTGGTAATATTGTCGATAGTTTGGCCGGGTTGAATTCCCAGATTATTGTTGATTCAAATTTGGCCGAGTTAGAACCTCGGGGATGGTATATTTACAGGGGAAATGCTGCCGAAATTTCGGCAGACAAAGTGTTACTTTAAGGAATCAACTTCTAAAGGCCTTAATTAAGTTTTGGTAAACATGACCAATTTGTAGATTTTGGCGGATTTGGAACGTGAATTTGGAGTATCAAAAGGAGCGGAAAAAGGTATGTAAGGCTTCACCCTTCTTTCTATGGCATGTCTTAGACGTAATAAGTCGGATACGAGCCGCGGGGACAATTCTATCCTCCGGAATCCGCACCTAAAGTTTTCTTTTTTTCAATCAGTAGAATTGAACTAAAAAGTGTGCAAAAAGTTGGAAGAATTTCCTAAACCTCTAGAACTCGCATAAATAGGACCCGACTACCCTAAAACTCTCACAAGTAACGCCATGACATGTAACATATGTAAATTTGGTACGCCGCCTCATTTGACCCGAGGTGGGCCCACGGTTCCTGGATTTTCCTTATTGTTCCGTTTGACCTATTTTGAAGAAGAATCTAAAGGAAACTTTTGATCCTTATGCTGCTTATCAAACGACAAATAATGTAGCTATTCTAATGAGAATATTTCTATGATGATAATGATAATGATGAAGTAAGGAAGAGAATATGTCTATGACAAGTATGACGGGAATAATTGTATGACTAAAAGTCTTAAAGGAAGGATTCAATATGAATACAAGAATAATGGACTAGTCCTTGAGTCCAACCCTATTCCTTTGTCATGACTTTATTTTCTAAAAACTCTGAGGTACATGAAGTAATGTTTTATGAGCTTTACGATCTTGTCCCATGTTTCCTTTCAACGCTATTCTTCGTTGGTTGTCTCGCCTTAAAATCCTAGTTCCTTCAAGGTGAGACATAACGATCATGGTTATTCCATAATGTAATCGGAGCCTACCGACCTTACGTCACTCTGACGTGGACATGGTTTTCTTGGGCTCTCGAGCGTGTTGTATGCATGTTATAAGTATATGTATATGATAAAAGATCCAGAGCGCTATAGACGCTGATATATGTACATGATGCATGTATATGTATATGATAAAAGGGCCAGAGCGCTATAGACGCTGATATATGTACATGATACACGTCTATGTATATGATAAAAGAGCCAGAGCGCTATAGACGCTGATATATATATATGATGTACGCATGTGTATACGGGGAAGATGGGAATGAGGGCAGAGCGTTATATACGCATATCCACCTGATCAGTTGGCATTACTTGACATGATATCGTCCCGGACGCGGGATGCCCGGACGCGGGATGTATATATTTATGGTTAAATAGATCGGCTGCCGACGCCTCGGCAATATGACATGTTCTATTTTATATATATATGAGCAAGAAATGTTTTTTTTCAAAGGAAAGCTAAGCATGCATGGTATCCGCCCTCAGCGGCCCTCATATGTACAGGTTACACTTTTATCCTATGACATGTTCTATGTTTCCATGCAGTTGTTGTTCATACGCATATTTCTTGCTAAGTTACTAATCTTACCTTACATACTCAGTACATTGGTCGTACTGACCCCTCTTCTTCGGGGGCTGCGTTTCATGCCGCGCAGGTACTCCCAGATGATTAGAAGACCTTACTGAAGATGTTCCAGCGGAGATGGCGAACTCCATTTGCCCCGGAGGATTGCCAAGTCCAAGTATATGCTATGATGTTTTGTTCTATGTTAGAGACTTTGCAGACAGAGCAATGGGTATTGGGTTGTCAGTCTGTAAGCGGCTCTAGCAGCCGATATGTTATTATGTTTCATGTTACGAGTCTTACATGATGTCAGAGTTTACTGATGGAAAAGAAATAATATTGGAGAGCTTACTATGTATTTCTTTCTTTACTGATCCAAGAGTTTCTGTATGTAACAAGAGTCAGCGGGTTCGCTCGGCTCCTAATATGAGGTCGGGTGCCCATCACACCTTAGTAAAGTTGGGGTGTGACATTATGATGACTTAGTCATCTTTTTATCTTATTAATTAAGCTCCTTTGTGGGCCTAAGCCCACTCCATTTGGACGGCCAAGTCGCCCATCAACTCAATGTCATGACCCAACCCCGTAGGCCGTGACTAGTGCCAGATCTGGGCACCCAAACCCCTCTATCAAATGCATTCAAGTAAATAGCAGAAGCCGACAAGGCTATATTCCAAATGTAGATAATTTCCAGAAAAATTTCGGTGGAGTTTCCTTTGTTTTACAGACTATCCTAAATAACCCTGTACACAACAAACACCAACAAGGCCACACAGGGCTAACAAAGCAACGTATAAACATATGCGGACCGGCCGCCTCGGCGTATGGGATCGCCCAAACAACATATACACATATCCGAACAGAAAGACCATAACCCACAGACATGTCCACAGACCTCTAAACTGACCGACAGAACCATATGACTGGAAAGGGCCCCGCCGTACCCAAATAGTCAGATATACAGAAATATATACATGGCAAAAGATATATATATATACCAAAAGTGGACTCTGAATCAAAGGGAGTACTCCGAAATAGCAAAAGTGGAGCCTACAGTGGTGGATCACCGGCGTCTGTACCTGCGGGCATAAAATGCAGCCCCCGAAGAAAGGGGGTCAGTACGAAAGATGTACTGAGTATGTAAAGCATGGAGTGCAGAAATATAGGCCACAACTGAAAGCGAACAGAACACAAAAGAGAGAAATGCCGAACAGTATATCAAAATGTTTATCAAAATCATATATACATAATGCAAACGAAATCATGCAAAGCTCAGGAACGTGGTCACCACTCCGACGCTGGTGCCATACACAGCATAACACCAGAAGGTTCAAATCTCCGTACATCCCCGAGCACACACATATCAGCATATCATATCACCAGCCATATCACAGCATAACACAAAACGGAACCCGACCCTATGGCGAGGTCTCGGGAACCGTAACACAGCATACGGCCGAATTTATCATAATGCGCACGAATCATAACCGGCCCGGGAACCGGTGAACGAAGTCATAATAAGGGCACGAGCGGAGTCGTGAGCAAACAATGCAATTTGTATATCAAAATAGTTTTTCAAAACTTGATTACATCATAAGTCATCTCATTAGTCAAAGTAGTCGAATAATTTGTTAGTACGGAAGTTCATTTCACAAAGATGTTCTCAAAGTGGTACGTATGGCTCAAAATATAGTTTAGTACATTATAGTAATCAAAACATTCTTTCATAGACGGCAATTTCATAATCGAAGATCCCTTATCAAAACTTTTCCAAAAAGAGAGCCCAATAGAACAAATAAGGCATCTCAGGGTTAGCGGGCCCACCTCGGGTCAAGTCGAGGTGGCGAACATGAATTACGGACATTTGGGGTCTATGGGATCATACATAAAGGTTTCGAAGTGATCCGACTACGTTTACATAAGTTTCAGACGTTTGGTTACTTTCCAGCCAAGATAAGGTCTTTAAGATTCAATTTGATTGAATGAATAGTAGACATTTTCTAATTCGGATTTCGAGGAACAGAATTGCTCCCGGGGTTCCGATATCAACCTAGCATACTAAGACATGCCAATAGAAGGAGTGGGGAGCCTTACATACCTTATGTACGTCTTACGCTCGCCCAAAACTAAAGTCCCGTTTCGCTCAAAATCTGCAAATGGTCAAGGTTACCAATTAGGGATTTCAAAGCTTAAGAATTTACTTAACTTCATTTTTGTCTACCGAAATTTCGGCAACATTTCCCCTATATATATAACACCCCCGAGACTTAGCTCGACTTTAATATACATCAACACAACAACCCATAAGATCACGAACATCATAAGTCATAACAAAATCACTCTAAGGACAATATTCTCTCTTTCTATATAAATCGACAACTTTCATTCAAACGTCACAATACCAAACTAATGTCCACGCTATTGCATTCATTTACTCGGTCAAGGTTATTCAAACACATTCCAATTACGTTCCAAGCAATATACACAAGTTCAAACAATTCGCAACTTTCCATATTGCATCCCAAAACGTCAACAACTACGACGAACTTACTAACTCGCATTGTTTCATTCCACATTCATTCGCGACAACCATAATTCACATTTAAAGTCTTACTTTCACAATTATATAAAATATACAAGAAATCATCTAATTTCCCATAAGAACCCGCAAACATTTTCAATGCGAATTCAACTCATTAAACATTCATTTACGCCATAAATGCCATAACGACGCAACAAACGAACTAATTAAAATCAAATTCATCTTGCCTTCCACACTTCATGGCTCACGGCCAACTACACCTTTCACACACACACACGCCATGCATATACACACCAAAATCCCATAATCTTCATGCAATTCTAATCACTATAACATCCATACAAGTTCCATAACACAAAAGTGACAAAATCCTTACCTTTTCTTGAAAATCCGACTTGTCGCAAATGTGATTCTTTCGCCAAATAAATTGTATCACGTTGAAGAGCGTCTTGCACTTGCTACAACTACAAAAGGGACACGATTTTATGATCAAAACAAAAAGACTAGAAAAATTTTCTTTCTCTCCAAGGGGTTCGGCCGAATAGGGGCTTGAGCTCTTCAATTTTTTTTGTGTTTTGTTTTGTTGGTTTTCTTGAACACTCTATTGGATATACATGGTTAAATACATGATTAATTGGTCACATGCAAAGCACATGACCATTAATAATGGGGCTTGGGCCTTGGCCGGCCACCCCTAATACTTGGGCCTCAATTTTATTCAATTTTTTTTTCTTGGCCCAATTCGTAAAAATCTCGTTTTGTAATTCCCGAAACTAATTTCCGAAATTTCAATTTTGCCCTCGGCCTTCCCCGATGTCCTTACACCGATAATTTCATAACCGACACAAGCATATTAGCTAAAATCAATTTATTGCCTCATAACATACAAGTCTTAATTATTTTCATGATTTCCAATTATGCGAAAACACGGGACATAACATTCTCCCCCCCTTAAGAACATTCGTCCCCGAATGTTAAATTAGTCCTATAAAGTCTTACAGGCATAACGGGGGAGTCTCTCTTTACAATTAGCACACATAACTCATTCGTCAATCAATACAACAAACTTGAAAGTTTAAATTACCTGTGGCCGCAGGAAATAAATGAGGGTATTTCTTCTTCATCTCTTCCTCCGACTCCCAGGTCATTTCCTCCCGATTGCTGTTGCGCCACAGGACTTTAACAGAAGGCACTTCCTTAGTGCGTAGTCTCCGTACCTGTCGGTCCAAAATGGTTATAGGCTGCTCCTCATAAGACAAGTTCTCCGTTACCTGAATATCGTCCACTGGGAATACCCTGGAAGGATCACCAATACATTTTCGCAGCATAGACACATGAAATACCGGGTGTACGGCCTCCAAATCGGATGGTAAGTCTAGCTCATAGGCGACCTCGCCTATCTTTCGAACAATCTGATATGGCCCGATATATCGCGGGCTCAACTTACCCTTTTTACCGAATCTCATAACACCCTTCATAGGAGACACCTTCAGAAATACCCAGTCGCCAATCTGGAACTCTAACGGTAGTCGTCGTCTATCTGCATAAGCTTTTTGTCGACTCTGAGCAGCCAATAATCGCTCCCGAATAAGTTTTACTTTATCTACTGCTTCCTGGATCACATCTGGCCCAATTAATTTAGTTCCGCCCACGTCGAACCAACCAATAGGAGATCTGCATTTCCTACCGTAGAGGGCTTCGTACGGTGCCATCTGAATGCTGGAGTGATAACTGTTATTATAGGCAAATTCAATAAGCGGCAAATGATCATCCCAGCTGCCTCTGAAATCAATAACGCAGGCCCGCAACATATCTTCCAGAGTCTGAATAGTGCGCTCGGCCTGCCCGTCGGACTGAGGATGAAAAGTTGTACTGAGGCTCACCTGAGTCCCTAATCCCTCCTGAAATGACCTCCAGAAATTTGCCGTAAACTGGGACCCCGGTCAGTAATAATAGATACAGGGACTCCGTGAAGTCTGACTATCTCTCTGACATACAATCTAGCATAATCCTCAGCCGAATACGTAGTCCGAACCGGAAGAAAATGGGCCGATTTCGTCAACCTGTCAACAATAACCCAAATAGAATCGTACCTGCGTGGAGTGCACGGTAATCCAACAACGAAGTCCATATTAATCATCTCCCATTTCCAGGCTGGAATTTCCATCTCCTGTAATAATCCACCGGGCTTCTGATGCTCAATTTTTACTTGCTGACAATTTGGGCACTGACTAACGAACTCGACAATATCTTTCTTCATACCGTCCCACCAGTACAAACACCTGAGATCATGATACATTTTAGTGGAACCAGGATGAACAGAATATCGTGCATTATGCGCCTCGCCCATAATTTGCCACCGTAAGCCTGCAACATCCGGTACACAGAATCTGCCTTCATATAATAATACCCCTTCAGGCGAGATTTCAAACGGAGTCTTTTCTTTATCAAGGGCCACATCTCTGTACTGAACCAGAACAGGATCCTCGAACTGACGCTGCTTTACCTCTTCTATAATAGATGATTCAGCAACTGCACGAACAGAAATCCCAGTATTTCCAGAATCTGCCAAACAAACTCCAAGGCTGGCTATCTGATGAATTTCACGAACCAAGTCTTTCTTACCAGGTGGTACATCAGCCAAGCTGCCCATAGACTTGCGGCTAAGTGCATCCGCTACCACATTGGCTTTCCCCGGATGGTACAGAATATCAACGTCATAATCTTTCAATAATTCAAGCCATCTTCTCTGCCGCAAATTTTGTTCTTTCTGCTTAAAAATATACTGGAGACTCTTATGGTCCGTATAAATATCAACGTGGACCCCATATAAATAATTCCGCCAAATCTTCAAAGCATGAATCACCGCGGCTAACTCAAGATCATGAGTGGGATAATTCTTCTCGTGCGGTCTAAGCTGCCGGGAAGCATAGGCTATGACTCGACCGTGCTGCATCAACACGCAACCTATCCCAATACCAGAGGCATCACAGAAGACAACATACCCGTCTGATCCTTCTGGAAGAGCTAACACTGGGGCTGTAATTAATTTTTCTTTCAACAGCTGGAAACTGCGCTCGCAGGCATCTGTCCACTGAAATTTCGCTGCTTTCTGAGTAAGCTTCATCAGTGATGCTGCAATAGAAGAAAACATTTCCACGAACCTGCGATAATATCCGGCTAACCCCAGCAAACTGCGGACCTCTGTCGGTGTAGTAGGCCTGGGCCAATTCTGTACAGCTTCAATTTTCTGCGTATCGACCCGAATACCGTCTGCTCCGACAATATGCCCCAAGAAAGCCACAGAAGTTAACCAGAATTCACATTTGAAAAATTTAGCATATAATTTCTATTGACAGAGAGTGCCAAGTACTGCCCTCAAATGATCCGAATGCTCCTCTGCTGATCGTGAATAAATCAAAATATCTTCGATAAACACAATCACGAACATGTCCAGGAAAGGCCGAAATACCCGATTCATCAGGTCCATAAATACTGCTGGAGCATTAGTCAACCCGAAAGACATGACTCTGAATTCATAATGCCCGTACCGGGTCCTGAAAGCTGTCTTTGGGATATCAGATTCTCGCACTCGCACCTGATGATAACCTGAGCGCAGATCCACCTTTGAAAAATATTTAGCACCCTGCAACTGATCAAACAAATCATCAATCCAGGGGAGGGGATATTTATTCTTTATAGTCACCTTATTTAATTGCCGGTAATCGATACACATGCGCAGTGACCCGTCTTTCTTTCTTACAAATAATACCGGCGCTCCCCAGGGTGATGTGCTGGGTCTGATAAAACCTTTATCCATCAAATCTTTCCACTGCTCTTTTAATTCCTTCAATTCAGCCGGTGCCATTCTGTACGGAGGAATAGATATAGGCTGCGTATCCGGCAACAAGTCTATAGTGAAATCTATCTCCCGCTCGGGCGGAAGACCAGGAAGCTCATCAGGAAATACGTCTGGGAATTCATTAACGACCGGAACAGACTGAATGGTAGGTGTCTCAGCTGTAGTGTCGTGCACACGAACCAAGTGATAGATATAGCCTTTCTGAATCATCTTCTTAGCCTTGAGGTACGAAATAAACTTACCCCTCGGCGATGCTGTAGACCCGAACCACTCTATAACTGGTTCCCCTGGAAACTGAAAACGGACTACCTTTTTCTGGCAGTCAACATTAGCATAACAGGAAGCTAACCAGTCCATACCCATAATGACATCGAATTCCAGCATATCCAATTCTATCAAGTCAGCTTTAGTGCAACGATCACATATAGTCACAGAACAATCCCTATATATCTGCCTCGCTATAATATAGTCCCCAACCGGTGTGGCTACCTCAAATGGCTCTATAGGCTCAGACACTATCCCAATTTTACTAGCAACGAGCGGGGAAATATATGACAAAGTAGAACCAGGATCAATCAGTGCATATACAGATCTGGAGAAAATCAGTAATGTACCTGTGACGACATTCGGCGAAGCCTCCTGATCCTGGCGGCTGGCCAATGCGTATATGCGGTTCGAGGGACCGCTAGAACCTGAAGGACTGCCGCGGCCTTGACCGCGTCCCGCCGGTGCAGGCATACCTCGCCCCGCAGGGCGTGAAACTGATGGAGCAGATGATGAACCAGCGGCTGATCCCGTCGGCTGAGCTACACTACCAGAACCGCTCGCCAACGGACAATCTCGCACAATGTGGCCCTGACCGCCGCATGAAAAACAGGCTCCAGTAAGTCGATAACACTCTCCCGGGTGCGACTTCCCGCAATGGGAACAACGAGGCCTGGGTGGTCTAGGCTGACTGGGACCTCTGGATACCTGTGAACCTGACGCTCTGGAACTCTGACTGGCCCCAGACGGTCCTGCATTGTCAAATCTCCTACCGGCCGGCTGTGTACCCCGGCCTGACGGAGGAGGATGTCTGCCTGGCTGCTGCTGCTGAGGCTGTCAGCCTCGAGAATCTCCAGAATAGCCTGCGGATCTGGCCCTCTTGGGCGGCCTCCTGTCCCGATCTCTGCTAGAATAATCAGCTCTATGTCGGTCCTCCATACCCAGGGCATAAGCCTGTAGTCGGGCAATATCCATGTCTGCCTGCAATGCCACCGCCATACAGCCATCAATCAAATAGCGGTCTAACCCCATCACGTATCTGTGTATCTGATCGGCCATATCTGCTACTATGGCAGGTGCATACCGGGCCAAAGAATCAAACTCCATATTATACTCACGGACGCTCCGACCCCTCTGCTGCAAATGCAAAAATTGGTCAACCCGCGCCCGCCGTAACTCTAGGGGCAAAAAGTGGTGAGTGAAAGCAGTCACGAACTCGTCCCAAGTAGCTGGGGTAGCACCGTCACCCCTGGATAGCTCCCAGGACTCATACCAGTGAGCAGCAACATCCCGTAGTCTATGCGAAGCCAACTCAACAGACTCAGTCTCTGAAGCCCTTACCAAGTCTAGTGAGCGCCGCATCCCCCGAATAAAGTCATGGGGGTCCTCTTCGGGCTTAGACCCGAAAAACTCTGGGGTCCACATGATAGGAACTCTCGAACCCTCAGGCTGTCACGCTTGTCGTCATCATCATCATCTCTCCGCCCGCGTCTGCGAGCCTGTCCCGCTACCAGAGTGGTCAATAACTGCACAGCCTCTCTCAATGTCTTGTCCTCCGCCCCTGGCTGAGGAGCTGGAGGCTCGGGTGCGGGGACTCGGACCCCTGAAGCTACTGATGGACCTGCTCCAGGCTCCGCCAGTGGTGGTGTAGCGGATCTCTCTGAATGGGGTACAACCTCGAGCAAATCATAAACACGAGCCCGGGTAACTCGTTGTGCCTGACTAGTGCCTGCCATCCCTGCCTTGCCCTTCTGGGCCACCGTTGACTTCTTCGGAGGCATCACTGCAAACACAATAACGAATCATATCAAAATCATCCTAATAGCACGGCTCTAACGCACGATCTAAGATTCCAAAGAAAAGTAACACCCTAAATGTCCTGTAGCCTCCTGTTTATAGATGTGGTGCACAACACACCGATAAACAAGACTCTACGAGACACGGCCTGTGGACATTCCGAGGACAAACCGCTCTGATACAACTTTTTTCACGACCCAACCCCGTAGGCCGTGACTAGTGCCCGGTCTGGGCACCCAAACCCCTCTATCAAATGCATTCAAGTAAATAGCAGAAGCCGACAAGGCTATATTCCAAATGTAGATAATTTCCAGAAAAATTTCGGCGGAGTTTCCTTTGTTTTACAGACTATCCAAATAACCCTGTACACAACAAACACCAACAAGGCCACACAGGGCTAACAAAGCAACGTATAAACATATGCGGACCGGCCGCCTCGGCGTATGGGATCGCCCAAACAACATATACACATATCCGAACAGAAAGACCATAACCCACAGACATGTCCACAGACCTCTAAACTGACGGACAGAACCATATGACGGGACAGGGCCCCGCCGTACCCAAATAGTCAGATATACAGAAATATATACATGGCAAAAGATATATATATATACCAAAAGTGGACTCCGAATCAAAGGGAGTACTCCGAAATAGCAGAAGTGGAGCCTACAGTGGTGGATCACCGGCGTCTGTACCTGCGGGCATAAAACGCAGCCCCCGAAGAAAGGGGGTCAGTACAAAAGATGTACTGAGTATGTAAAGCATGGAGTACAGAAATATAGGCCACAACTGAAAGCGAACAGAACACAAAAGAGAGAAATGCCAAACAGTATATCAAAATGTTTATCAAAATCATATATACATAATGCAAACGAAATCATGCAAAGCTCAGGAACGCGATCACCACTCCGACGCTGGTTCCACACACAGCATAACACTAGAAGGTTCAAATCTCCGTACATCCCCGAGCACACACATATCAGCATATCATATCACCTGCCATATCACAGCATAACACCAAATGGAACCCGGCCCTATGACGAGGTCTCGGGAACCGTAACACAGCATACGGCTGAATTTATCATAATGCGCACGAATCATAACCGGCCCGAGAACCGGTGAACGAAGTCATAATAAGGGCACGAGCGGAGTCGTGAGCAAACAATGCAATTTGTATATCAAAATAGTTTTTCAAAACTTGATTACATCATAAGTCATCTCATTAGTCAAAGTAGTCGAATAATTTGTTAGTACGGAAGTTCATTTCACAAAGATGTTCTCAAAGTGGTACGTATGGCTCAAAATATAGTTTAGTACATTATAGTAATCAAAACATTCTTTCATAGACGGAAATTTCATAACCGAAGATCCCTTATCAAAACTTTTCCAAAAAGAGAGCCCAATAGAACAAATAAGGCATCTCGGGGTTAGCGGGCCCACCTCGGGTCAAGTCAAGGTGGCGAACATGAATTACGGACATTTGGGATCTATGGTGTCACGACCCAACCCCGTAGGCCGTGACTAGTGCCCGATCTGGGCACCCGAACGCATCTACCAAATGTTATCTCAAATTGTATCAAACGCATTCTAGTATAAAGCAGAAGCCGACAAGGCTTTATTTCCAATTTAGATAATTTCCAGAAAAATTTCGGCAGAGTTTCCTTTGTTTTACGGACTATCCCACATACCCTGCACGCAGAAAATACCAACAAAGGCCACACAGGGCCAACAGAGTAACATCTAAATATATGCGGACCGGCCGCCGCGGCGAATGGGATCGCCCAAACACAACACATACACATATCTGTACAGAAAGACCCCAACCCACAAACATGTCCACAGACCTCTAACAGACCGACAGAATCATATGACGGGACAGGGCCCCGCCGTACCCATGAACGAGAATATACATATATAGAAGTGACAGACTATACCAAAAGATGGCTCTGAATAAAAGAGCGCTCCAACAATAGCAGAATGAGATCCTAAGCGGACGGATCAGCAAACCTGTCGTCGGTACCTGCGCGGCATGAAAACGCAGCCCCCGAGGAAAGGGGGTCAGTACGAAATATGTACTGAATATGTAAAGCCTGAGTTGTAGAAACAAAATCATAGCTGGTATAGAACGTACAGAAAGTAAACAGAAAATACAAAGTATCAGATATATATTTTCAAAACATGCGGAGTGTGTACAGAAACATATGTCATATCAAATCCGGCCCCTGCCAAGGGACTCGGCAGACAGAACGTGGCCACCCTCCCGACGCTGGTGCCACAACACAGAAGAATCAGAATAGGGGCATAACCCCGTAACATAATATGTCATATCAGATGACCATAGTAAATCATATCAGAACAAACGTACATGGCACAGCATACTCCACAAACCCATGTACGCGTATACCTGCCCCTTCACATCGAGGCACGGCGAACAATGCAGGGGATTACGCTTGACAACATATCCTGGCCCGGGCTCGGTGTGGGAAACATTGGGGCATCCACGAATAGAGTAGTGAGAAACTAAATGCAGTCAAAATATCATAAATATTTTCAGAGACTCGATGAGGCATATTAATGACAAACAAATCCAATGAAGTCAGACGGAGTCATAATACATGGGGTTCAGATGTCATAAAGAAGTACAGAAGCATAAACTTTCTGAAATCGTTCCGGGTGCCAAAACAATTTATAAGACTTAATGGAATATTTAAAACAGTTTTTGTTTAGTAATTAAAAGAGTAGTTAGGACATTTCTTTCAAAAACTGCTCGAAAACAAGCCTTAAGTACAATAAGGGTAAAACCGGGAATAGTGGGCCCACCTCGGGACAAGCAAGGTGGTGGGCTCAAATTACGCATTTTTATGCTTATGAGGTCACCTAGAAAGACTCTAGGGCATTCCGTAGTTTTCTAGACCATTTGGGGAAAATATGCATAATTCTCCAAAAAGGACTCTTAAGGTGTTCAATTCCATTGAATGAAAATGCGACAATTTCAATCGCGGATTCCGATGAACAGAATAATCCCCGAGGCGTAAATCCAAGCCTAGTACATCTAGGACATGCCAAGAGAAGAATCGGGATAGCTTTACATACCTTTTGAGCTTTTTATACCTTTCCAAACTCAGTTCCCGTTTCGTCAGAAATCTGCAAATGGTCACATTTACCAATTGTAAATTATGGATTCTACGAATTCACTTAAGTTCACATTTGTCTATCGAAATTTCGGCAGCACCTCCCCTATACATATAGCACCCCCGAGAACTCAACTCGGCCCAAAACAATCAACAACAACCCAATAACAATACCAACAACAACAACGCTCACAATATAACACAATATAACATAACTAGTTCTACCTTGCGACATACTACGATAACTTCCATTCCGACTTCACACTTCCAAACCAAGTTCAATGTTTTCATATTTATCATTAATCAAGATCATCACCATATAGTTTAGAAGCATTTCATATCATTTATTCAAAATATTCATACGATATACATAATATACAACTTTCCGCTAAGGTCATAATTCATTCAAAACTTCTAATCTTTGGCATACATATTCATAACATGATTCCATCTTCCAAATCTATCCATGATCATCATAATTTGCAACCTAACAACTTTGTTTTTTCATAAAGTCATAAAATTGTACTAAGCGACATAAGTTTCTACATTCCGTTTCAATACAAACTTACGTCATTTTATCTTCATTTACGAGCAAGGATTCCTACAACTCAACTAACACACCAAATAAATTAATTCGTTGCTATCTTCCCAACACCATACCACACGGCCAACTTCTATATTCCAACTTCCACCAAATTTATTCAACTTTCCTTTCCACTGTGAATTCCACCATAAACATAACTAGAATACAACATAATTTTAACTCACCATATATATACAACAATAGGCATACACGGCTAGACACTATATCCCAAAACCACTTTGAAATCTTCCATATTTCTATACTTTCAACTCATTTCTACATACTACAACACAAACAAGACTTCATAACACAATAAAAAGGAATGAATCCTTACCTTTTTCTCTAGTCTTCTTCACTTGGGTATATGATCAAATTGATGAACCAATGGCTCCTTCCTCCAAAACAACTACACCACATTGCAAAAGGACCTTGAATTAGTAGGAATTCAACAAGAAACTAATTTTTGAAGCAAGATTTTTGATGGTAAATTTTCTATGGCCAAACCCGAAATGGGTTCCTTGTCTTGCTCTTGGTTGTTTTTTTTTTTCTTCTTTCTCTTGAAACTTCTAATAGATGATAACTAATATAATATGGTCCCTTTATTAACTTCTCACATGACCAAGCACATGACTAATTCATGTGGATCATGGGCCAAAGCTTGGCCGGCCATGCCCTTTAATTTGGGCCTCCATTCCATTAATTTTTTTGAGCCCAATTGGTTGCGGATCTTATTTTGTAATTCCCGAAAATAATTTCTGAAATTCCAACTTTTCCTTTGGGCTTCCCCGACTCTTCCACATTAATATTCTTTCATAAACAACTCATGTGTTAATTAGAATCAATTATGGCCTTACTTCTTAAAAGTCAAGATTATTTCTAATTTTCCAAATGTGCGAAAACACGGGATATAACATATGGGATCATACATAAAGGTTTCGAAGTGATCCGACTACGTTTACATAAGTTTCAGACGTTTGGTTACTTTCCAGCCAAGATAAGGTCTTTAAGATTCAATTTGATTGAATGAATAGTAGACATTTTCTAATTCGGATTTCGAGGAACAGAATTTCTCCCGGGGTTCCGATATCAACCTAGCATACTAAGACATGCCAAAAGAAGGAGTGGGGAGCCTTACATACCTTATGTACGGCTTACGCTCGCCCAAAACTCAAGTCCCGTTTCGCTCAAAATCTGCAAATGGTCAAGCTTACCAATTAGGGATTTCAAAGCTTAAGAATTTACTTAACTTCATTTTTGTCTACCGGAATTTCGGCAGCATTTCCCCTATATATATAACACCCCCGAGACTTAGCTCGGCTCAATATACATCAACAAAACAACCCATAAGATCACGAACATCATAAGTCATAACAAAATCACTTTAAGGACAATATTCTCTCTTTCTATATAAATCGACAACTTTCATTCAAACGTCACAATACCAAACTAATGTCCACGCTATTGCATTCATTTACTCGTTCAAGGTTATTCAAACACATTCCAATTACGTTCCAAGCAATATACACAAGTTCAAACAATTCGCTACTTTCCATATTGCATCCCAAAACGTCAACAACTACGATGAACTTACTAACTCGCATTGTTTCATTCCACATTCATTCGCGACAACCATAATTCACATTTAAAGTCTTACTTTCACAATTATATAAAATATACAAGAAATCACCTAATTTCCCATAAGAACCCGCAAACATTTTCAATGCGAATTCAACTCATTAAACATTTATTTACGCCATAAATGCCATAACGACTCAACTAACGAACTAAATAAAATCAAATTCATCTTGCCTTCCACACTTCATGGCTCACTGCCAACTACACCTTTCACACACACACACGCCATGCATATACACCCCAAAATCCCATAATCTTCATGCAATTCTAATCACTATAACATCCATACAAGTTCCATAACACAAAAGTGACAAAATCCTTACCTTTTCTTGAAAATCCGACTTGTCGCAAATGTGATTCTTTCGCCAAATAAATTGTATCACGTTGAAGAGCGTCTTGCACTTGCTACAACTACAAAAGGGACACGATTTTATGATCAAAACAAAAAGACTAGAAAATTTTTCTTTCTCTCCAAGGTGTTCGGCCGAATAGGGGCTTGAGCTCTTCAATTTTTTTTGTGTTTTGTTTTGTTGGTTTTCTTGAACACTCTATTGGATATACATGGTTAAATACATGATTAATTGGTCACATGCAAAGCACATGACCATTAATAATGGGGCTTGGGCCTTGGCCGGCCACCCCTAATACTTGGGCCTCAATTTTATTCAAAATTTTTTTCTTGGCCCAATTCGTAAAAATCTCATTTTGTAATTCCCGAAACTAATTTCTGAAATTCCAAGTTTGCCCTCGGCCATCCCCGATGTCCTTACACCGATAATTTCATAACCGACACAAGCATATTAGCTAAAATCTATTTATTGCCTTATAACATACAAGTCTTAATTATTTTCATGATTTCCAATTATGCGAAAACACGGGACATAACACTCAAGCCCACCTTTTTTTTTTTTGTAATTCATGAAAATTTATTTTCCTAATTTCAAATTTGCCCTTAGCCTCCCTCCATATTTTCTATGAGCCATCTTGTGAATTTCCCTTTTTGCCCCTAGCCTTTCTTAATATTCCCACATCAAAAATTTTTATACACAACTTGTGTATTGAACAAGGTCAAAATATAGCCTTGTCCTTAACTTCTTGCAATTGTCTTGATTTATCTGAATGTACAAAATGCGGGATATAACATCCTCCCCCCCCCCCCCCCCCCCTTTAGAACATTCGTCCTCGAATGTTTAACTGGCCTCATGGCGTATTACAATACTTCGGGGAGGTCTCCTTTATCGTTGCCACATACGATTACTTAACAAATCCGTTTTAGAAGCTTAGGTTGCCTGTAGGCCGTGGGCCGATCAACTTAGTTCCGCCAACATCAAACCACCCGATTGGTAACTTGCACTTCTTGCTATACAAAGCCTCATATGGTGCTGTCTCAGTTGTCCTTTTTATATTTGTTGACCTCTCCAGGTATCTTCCGTATGTTCTCCCTATATCTGCCTCATATTACACTCGTTGTCAATTTATTTCTACGTCCTTTCCTTCCTGCCCGTTCTTTATCTTTCATCCTATTTTCTTTATAGTCGAACCTCTCGATCTTCACATGAATCTCTCATTCCACATCATGGGTTTTCTGGTCAACTGCTCATTATCTTGATCCTTTCTTTGATATTTCTGATACTTCGAAGCTCCTTACTCTCTACGTACTCACTTTCTTTCTGTTCCTGAATATCACTATATTAGGACTTTCCAGCCTTAACTACTGGTGGATCCAGTATCAGTTTTACCCTGTAACATCTGTACTTATGTCTTTCACTCCGTTTGTTGAATTCCGTTCGGTTAGTGTCTTCTATTCATCGCAACACTGGTTGCTGGGATTCACCTATCGATCGATACAGTCACAAAGGAGATGTCATATGCATATATATATTTACTACCATTTCACTCACAAACATTTCCAAACGCTATTCAAACTTACTTTAATCCTAAAGTCGTGTCGCGCTTTCTTATTTTTCACCAGTCTAGTCCTTCTCAGCTTACGCGACCTCTATAAGGTTTCTAACCGCTCCACATACTCTAATTTCCTTTAGGTTGCCCTAATTTCACATTCGTCTCCTATATCTACATTTATGGAACTTTTACTACAGTTCCCAGTGGGTCACCCATCCTAAAATTGCTCTCACCCTAGCATGCTTAACCTCGAAACTTTAATGCATTTCGGTGCCTTAATGCTGGTATATTTGCCTCCACTCCCCCGCACGACCTTTATCACGTAATCTGGAGCAAGTTGGGGTCTTGACAACTTTCGAAACACTTTCGTAACACATCTATCCTTTAACAATTACTATTTTAGCCTTCGCAATCCCCAACATTCACCTCTCACCTATGCGTACGACTACCTTTCGTCCTGGATTCCCAGATTCCTAATAGTGGCGAAAGCACCTTGGTCGCCAACAGGCATAGACATCCCAAACCGTTTGATTTGGCTCGGGTTTCAACCCAATACGTTAAGCAGTACAAGGAACGATATATGATAGAGTAGAATTTAGATCGATCAACATACACACACATCATAGGAGAATACCGATAGTGTACCTGTAGCCACGTCTGGGGAAGATTCAAGATTTTGCCATCCCGCCAATGCATATATACGGTTCTGAGGACCGCCTGAACTGGGTGCCCATCCTCTTCCTCGGCCACGGCTTGCTGGAGGCTGGGAAGTCTGTCCAGGAGGGCGCACGGACGATGATGAACCAATTGCCGACCTGGCGGGCTGAGCTTTATCTTCCTTATTCCTAAGTGGGCAATCACGCATCAAATGGTCAGTTCGACCACAGGCAAAACAAGCACCTGTATCTAGGTAACACTGTCCAGAGTGTGGCCTGCCACACCGAGCACATCGTGGTGGGGGTAGCCCCATCCTGTTAAAATCGGCTCTATGCTGGGACCCTGAAACTTTGGCACTCTGATCTGGTCCTGAATAGGTAGGACGATCAAATCTTCTACTCGTGAATCGACGAGGTGCGCTGGCCGCTGATTGGCCTGAATACCTGGAATCCTGCTGTGCCTGCTCCCTCTATACTCACTTCTAGTTTCGAAAGATTTGACCCTTTTTCTGGAACCCCTATCAGAATAACGTTCACCTCTCTGTAGCTGATGTTGTTCCTCCAGGTTTTGGGTGTGGGCCTGGATACGAGCGATAGTCATTCCATCCTGGAGTGAAGCCGTCAAGCAATCCTTAACTAAATGTGGCCCCAACCCACTCACGAACCGATGTACACAATCTCCCATATCAGCCACCATGGTTGGGGCATACCTGGCTAAAGAGTTAAAACGGAGCCTATATTCCCGGGCGCTCATATTTCCCTGTTTGAGATTCAAAAATATATCGGCTCGAGCCCGTCGAACCTCCGGTGGTAAGTAATGTCGCAGGAATGCTTCGGTGAACACTTGCCAAACCAGGGGACGTGCATTTGCTCCCCTTGAAGATATCCAATTATTATACCACTGGACCGCTACATCCCGCAATATATATGAAGCCAACTCTACTGACTCTGTATCAGAAGCAAGTATTATCCTCAGTGTCCTTAGCATCTCGTCTATGAAACCTTGCGGGTCTTCCTCTGGTTTCGATCCAAAAAACTCCGGAGGATTCAGGGTGATAAAATCACGGGCTCTTGCACTCACCGCCCTGTCTCCTTGGCCCGTACCTTGCCGCTGAGCTTGTTCTGCAACTAACTGAGTCAGCAACTGAATAGCCTCGGTTATCTGCTGGCCCGAAGCTGCTGGCGGTGGAACTGGAGGTACTGGGGCTAGAGCTGGAGCTCCTTCCTGCTCTGCCGACACGGGGAGAGCATGAGAAGTCTGGGGAGGAGCCTCGTTGTGAGACTCGCCTTCTTCTACTTCCGCCGGTGGCTCCCGTTCAACTCTTCTTCCAGCCACCGTCTTGCCCTTCTGGGCCACCGTAGCTTTCCTCTTAACCGGCATTACTGAAACCATAACACAGGATTAAGAAAAGAACATGGAAACCTGGTAAGATAGCTCTATCGCATGATGTAGAGTACAAAGAAGGTCAGATTTCCTAAATGCCCTGCAGCCCCCTGTTTATAAGTGTGGCGCGCTTCACACCCATAAACAGGACTCTACTGGACAAGGCTCGTAGACAACCCCTAGGACGAACTGCTCTGATACCACTTTTGTCATGACCCAAGTAGGGGCCGCGACGGGTACCCGATACTACTATACCGAGCACCTCTTATCTCGCATCTCACTCTTACTACTGAGTGGGCCGTATGAACGATACCGTCATTGCTTTACTCAACACCATCATTAATAGCATACTCGTAAACAAGTGGCAATAAATTGTACTAACATATTATACGGTGACAAGGACAAACAAGGTTGTGAAACATCTAACTGTACATATCTGTCTACGAGCCTCTAAACAAGATACATATATTCACAAGTGGTCCGGGTTCTGCCGTGCCCAAATATATACACAAAAGTAGTACTAATAAACTGAAGCTCCGGAACAACTAGAGCGCCCTCAATGTACCGTTGGTGGAGCTCCTAGGAATCGAACCCGTCGACCTGCTTACCTACGTGGCATGAAACGCAGCGTCCACAAGAAGGGACGTCAGTACGAGCATTGTGCTGAGTATATAAGGCATGAAAAGTAGCATAACGAGGAACATAAAGTATGAATAATAATATAATGGGATCATAGGGCATATAGTGTGATAGGACAGTAACCTGTGCATATGAGTGCCTCTTAGGCAGTTGCCATGCATGCTTAACCTTTTTCAAAAAGGAAATATTTCTTGTTCACATACACAGAAAATAGAACATATCATAGCGCCGAACAACGTCGGCTCCCCGACATATGTCCCGCGTCCGGGATGATAAGTTACGCCAACTGACCAGGTGGCAATGCGTCTATAGCGCAACATATGTCCCTTTTCCCCCATATTCCCCATATGCATATACATATATCATATAAGTAGCATGCATGAGAGCCCAAAGAAAGTCATGTATCTATCGGAGTGACGTAAGGTCGGTAACCTCCGATTATATTATGGAATAATCATCCCGACTTTGTCTCACCTTGAAGGAACAATTATTACAAGATGAGACTATCAACGAAGGATAACATTAAGAGATTGTAGAATAAGATCACAAATCTCGTAAGGCGCCAAATCATATACATATGCACATAGAACAAATTTTCAAGACTCGATGGGTACGTACATAGATCGACACCTGAAGGCTCAGAAACAAGTTTCGGGTCAATCCGATTTAGTATGAGAAAGTTATGAGCGTTTGAAGTACAAAACCTTCTACGAACGTTTCAGAAGCCATTATTTTTAAAATCAAGGTAACAATCATGTTAGGCACCATTCGGATATCGTTATGGATCAAATCAAATATATCTTTTGGAACCTTATGTACATATCAAAATATATCAAAGACTCAATGGAATGATCGATCGTGCTAGCATTTGAAGATCAAAACTTTAGTCATATCAATTTTCTTTCGAATGTCATTTGGAGACATATCAAACAAACTTCGGACATCATAGATACGCATCAAAACCATATGATACAACTTATGGAAGTCAAGAATATTAGCCATCCTAGTGGCTCTAAGAATAGGAATTTCCTTGCAATTTTACTTACACGCCATTTGCTCGTTTCATAAAGATCATGCCAAAGAAAGAAAAGGGTAAGCCTTACATACCTGCTCCATGTCCTATTAGCTACGCTTATTTATCCAAGCTTGCTAGTCTACATTCAAAAAAGTTCACACAATTATTAGATTCGTCGTCATACACTTGCCTTAGTTTCTCAAATAAATTCACTTATGATCTGCCGAAATTTCGGCAGCATTTCCCCTGTAAATAAACCATCCCCGAGAATTTAAGTCGGCCAATTTTATCAACAACAATCCGAGAATTCAACTCGGCCAAATTATCAACACAATACCAACAATCATACTAACAACTTCAACAATCAATCCAAATATATTCTAACATTAGCAACCTTCGTCACACAATTCAACGTCATTTCATTTATATTCAATTCAATCACATATAGTCCAACTAACACCAATGATCCCACATTCAAGTATTAATCCGAAATCTTTCTAACATGATTCAAGAATACTTCAAACAATTCACATAATATTCAAAACAACCCAATCAACTTGATACTTCACCCGAGACCTTACAAATTCAATAAGAACAATAACAACAGATTTCCTTCTTTCAAGTTCATAAACCATACCAACAATTTACACACTAACAACATCATTTTCCATGAATATAAGAAATGATTTTTAACATCACATTAGCTTCCAAACGACCCTCCAACACTTACAACTTTAACTAGAATCATTGAACTTTCATTCCCCTCATAGATTCCATTACAACAACAACCAAATACTAAGTAAAATTGATTCATTCTCTTCCACACCACACCATATCTACACGGCCACACACTACATATACACGGCCACATATAACATCCCTATTTTCATAAATTTCATCCACTTTTACATAATACAACATACATAATCATCCATAACATATAAGAAAAGGATTAAACCTTACCTTTTTCCCTTAACTTCTCACCTGACTAAGATTTGTAACTTGCTAGAATATATGTTTTACTTGCTCCAATGAGCACTTCACTTTTCTAAGGACCCTTAAATTGGTTGTTTAGCTAGAAGAAATAATTTTTGATCAATTTCTTCCAAGGTTTGGGTATGGCTGAATGGCCATTTTATTTTTCTCCTTCTCTTTTTGTTCTCTAAGGTTCTTGAAATTTCTAGGGATAAAGATGAGAATTATGATGACTTAGTCATCTTTTTATCTTATTCATTAAGCTCCTTTGTGGGCCTAAGCCCACTCCATTTGGACGGCCAAGTCGCCCATCAAATCAAACCCACCTTTTTTTTTGTAATTCATGAAAATTTATTTTCCAAATTCCAAATTTTCCCTTAGCCTCCCTCCATATTTTCTATGAGTCATCTTGTGAATTTTCCTTTTTGCCCCTAGCCTTTCTTAATATTCCCACTTCAAAAATTTTTATACACAACTTGTGTATTAAACAAGGTCAAAATATAGCCTTGTCCTTAACTTCTTGCAATTGTCTTGATTTATCCGAATGTACAAAATGCGGGATATAACATCTCCCCCCCCCCCCCCCCCCTTTAGAACATTCGTCCTCGAATGTTGAACTGGCCTCATGGCGTATTACAATACTTCGGGGAGGTCTCCTTTATCGTTGCCACATACGATTACTTAACACATCCGTTTTAGAAGCTTAGGTTGCCTGCAGGCCGTGGACCGATCAACTTAGTTCCGCCAACATCAAACCACCTGATTGGTAACTTGCACTTCTTGAACCGATCAACTTAGTTCCGCCAACATCAGGCCGTATGAACTGTGCCATATTTTTGTTTTTGAACATTAGCAGCATCATTATGAGCATAGACTAGTCAACTTCATTATCACTTTCTACAACAACATTAACATGCTAGAACACCATATATCTAACTGTACCTGACTGACTGTACATATCTGTCTACGAGCCTCTAGACATAGTACACTTATATATAGAAAGGGTCGAGTACTGTCGTGCCCGAAAATACATACACAAAATAGTACCACGAAAGTGGGGCTCCGGAACAACTGGAGCACTGTCAACACTGCTGGTAAGGCTTCTAAGGATCAAATCCGCCTGTCTGCTGACCTGCGCGGCATGAAACGCAGCGTCCACAAGAAGGGACGTCAGTACGAATAGTGTACCGAGTATGTAAGGCATGAATAGTATCATACGGAAAGTATAAAACGGAAATAACGACATAAGAGGATAATAGCACATGTCCTGAGGTAAAAACATAACCTCTATATATATATATATACCCTTGGAAGGTGCTATGCGTACTTAGCTTTCCTTTAAGAATCTTTCCTTGTTCATATACATATACATATAAAATAGGACATCTCATATTGCCGAGGCGTCGGCAGCCGATCCATTTAACCATAAATATACACATCCCGCGTCCGGGACGATATCATATCATGTAATGCCAACTGATCAGGTGGATATGCGTTCATAACGCTCTGCCCTTACCTCCATTTCCCCCGTATACATATGCATATATCATGTACATATATCAACGTCTATAGCGCTCTAGCTCTTTTATCATATACATATACGTGTGTCATGTGCATGTATCAGCGTCTATAGCGCTCTAGGTCTTTCGTCATGTGCATATTTTAAAAATATATACACATATCTTACATACATTTACATGTCTTATATGCATTTGCGTATCCTATATACATATGTCTCATAGGCACGCAGGAAAGCCCAAAGAAGAATCATGTAGTCATCGGAGTGACGTAAGGTCGGTGACCTCCAATTATATTATAGAACACTCGTGATCGCTTTGTCTCACCTTGAAGGAACGAGTATTTTAAGGTGAGACTATCAACGGGGAATAATATTAGAGTAAACGTAGAATGAAATCGGGGCATCATAGATGACAGTTCATAGACTTTGAAATCTTTTAGAAAATAAAGTCATAGCTAGGAAATATAAATAATATTCAAAATTAGTTTATCATTTTCATGTTTACATAAGATACTTAGCTTAGTCATCTTAGTCATAGAGTCGTTCCGGTAGTACGTATCATAGGCATATTCTCTTATCTAACATCATTGTTATCATTATCGTCATGGAAGTGCCCTCGTTAGAGGAGTCATAGTATTTATCATTTGGTAACGAAATCGGGATCAAAGGTTCCCTTTGGATTCACTTCAAGTAAGTCAAGCAAGACTGTAAGGAAAAATCCGAGAGTAGCGGGCCCACCTCGGGCCGGATGAGGTAGCGTATACGATTTACGTATGTTACGTGTCATAGCGTTACTTGTGAGGGTCTTAGGGTAATCGGGTCCCATTTATACAAGTTCTAAGGGTGTAGGAGGTTTTTCCAACAATTGGCACACTTTCTAGTTCAATTCTATTGAACAAAAAGTGGAAAACTTTAGGTGCGGATTCCGGGGAACCGAGTTGTCCCCGAGGCTCGTACCCAACTTATTTCAACTAAGACATGCCATAGAAAGAAGGGTGAAGCCTTACATACCTCTTTCCGCTTCTTTTGCTATTCCGAACTCAAGCTGCAAATCCGCCAAAATCTGCGATGTGGTCACATTTACCCAAACTTTCATTAGGGTACTTAGAGTTAGAATCTTAAGGAAACACTTGGCTACCGAAATTTCGGCAGCATTTCCTCTGTAAATACACCATCCTCAACATTTACCTAGCAAGTTTTCAATCAACAACAACCCGGGAATTCAAACCCGGCCAAACTATTAACATAACTCAACCACACTAACAATTTCCATATTCAATCCAAGATACATTATAACAACTTAATCAACTTACTACTTCTTTCAAAACCTTCCAACTCCAATGAAAACAATAACAACCTTATAATATATATTCCAACAACACCATACTAATATCATTATCTTCCATACATGTAAGAACATAATATTCAATTTACATAATCTTCCAAGACAAGCCTCCAACTACTAATACTTCACTAAGCTCATTAGGCTTTTGTTTGCAATATAAAATCCACAACACAACAACCAACATACTAAATAAAACTTGCTCACCATGCATTCATGATTCACCAAATATACACGGCTATACATGTGATATACAACTCACCGCCACACAACTATATTCTTGCTATTCATGAATTTCACTCACTTTTGCACACTACAACATGCAAAAATATCCATAACATGTAAAGAATAAGTTCTTACCTTTTTCCTTGATCTTTCACTTAGCTAAGTCTTGCAACTTGCTAGAATATGAATTTTTCTTGCTCCAAAGACCACTCCACCTTGCTAGGAATCCTTTAATTGGTAGAAAATAATTTTTGAAGAAATTTTTGTCAATTTTCTTGTCAATTTTTGCACTTGGCCGAAGTGGCCTTGGAGATTTCTCCTTCTTTCCTTTTTCTCAAGTGTTCTTGAAGTTTCTAATGAGATATGACTCATTAATTGATCCTTTATATTAATTATCACATGGATAATTAATAAAATCATGGGCTTGGGCCATGTTGGCCGGCCATCCCTCACAAATTTGGGCCTTATTATTATTTTTTGATTTTTTTGGGCCAACCCGGTTGGTCCCGAGTTAGGCCTAGCCCACTGACCTTTCGAGCTTAAAACGTCCATATCTCCTTGTACCGACGTCACCTGGGGACCCACGACCTATGGTTGGCAAGATAATTCAATTATCTACAACTTCTATATCTTGGTACTCTTCCAAATTCCAAACTTATAATACCGTTTTTGCCCCTTGAAGTCAGATCACCCGAAAACGTTTTCTTAAAAATATTCGTTTGGAGGACTTCCACTTTGATTTGGCCCAAGGGTCCTTCTTGAGTTGTGTTTAACTTCTCATATGTGATTTATATGAATTTTCAGATGTCCCAAAAAAATCTCGATGTGTGGGTCCCACCTCAGCAATTAATCTGACGTTCAAAAATACGGGATATAACACTTCCGTATGTTCTCCTTATATCTGCCTCATATTACACTTGTTGTCAATTTATTTCTACGTCCTTTCCTTCCTGCCCGTTCTTTATCTTTCAACTTGTTTTCTTTATAGTCGAACCTCTCGATCTTCACATGAATCTCTCATTCCACATCATGGGTTTTCTGGTCAACTGCTCATTATCCTGATCCTTTCTTTGATATTTCTGATACTTCGAAGCTCCTTACTCTCTACGTACTCACTTTCTTTCTGTTCCCGAATATCACTGTATTAGGACTTTCCAGCCTTAACTAGTGGTGGATCCAGTATCAGTTTTACCCTGTAACATCTGTACTTATGTCTTTCACTCCGTTTCTTGAATTTCGTTCGGTTAGTGTCTTCTATACATCGCAACACTGGTTGCTGGGATTCATCTATCGATCGATACAGTCATAAATGAGATGTCATATGCATATATATATTTACTACCATTTCACTCACAAACATTTCCAAACGCTATTCAAACTTACTTTAATCCTAAAGCCGTGTCGCGCTTTCTTCCTTTTCACCAGTCTAGTCCGTCTCAGCTTACGCGACCTCTATAAGGTTTCTAACCGCTCCACATACTCTAATTTCCTTTAGGTTGCCCTAATTTCACATTCGTCTCCTATATCTACATTTATGGAACTTTTAGTACACTTCCTAGCGGGTCACCCATCCTAAAATTGCTCTCACCCTAGCACGCTTAACCTCAAAACTTTAATGCATTTCGGTGCCTTAATGCAGGTATATTTGCCTCCACTCCCCCGCACGAACTTTATCACGAAATCTGGAGCAAGTTGGGGTCTTGACAACTTTCGAAACACTTTCGTAACACATCTCTCCTTTAACAATTACTATTTTAGCCTTTGCAATCCCCAACATTCACCTCTCACCTATGGGTACGACTACCTTTCATCCTGGATTCCCAGATTCCTAATAGTGGCGAAAGCACCTTGGTCGCCAATAGGCATAGACATCCCAAACCGTTTGATTTGGCTCGGGTTTCAACCCAATACGTTCAGCAATACAAGGAGCAATATATGATAGAGTAGAATTTAGATCGATCGACACACACACACATCATAGAAGAATACCGATAGTGTACCTGTAGCCACGTCTGGGAATATTCAAGATTCTGCCCTCCCGCCAATGCATATTTACGGTTCTGAGGACCGCCTGAACTGGGTGCCCCTCCTCTGCTCGGCCACGGCTTGCTGGAGCCTGGGACGTCTGTCCAGGAGGGCGCACGGACGATGATGAACCAATTGCCGACCCGGCGGGCTGAGCTTTGTCTTCCTCATTCCTCAGTGGGCAATCACGCATTAAATGGTCAGTTCGACCACAGGAAAAACAAGCACCTGTATCTAGGTAACACTGTCCAGAGTGTGGCCTGCCACACCGAGCACATCGTGGTGGGGGTAGCCCATCCTGTTAAAATCAGCTCTATGCTGCGTCCCTGAAACTTTGGCACTCTGATCTGGTCCTGAATAGGTAGGACGATCAAATCTTCTACTCGTGAATCGAGGAGGTGCACTGGCCGCTGATTGGCCTGAATACCTAGAATGCTGCTGTGCCTCCCCCCTCTATACTCACTTCTAGTTTCGAAAGATTTGGCCCTTTTTCTGGAACCCCTATCAGAATAACGTTCACCTCTCTATAGCTGATGTTGTTCCTCCAGGTTTTGGGCGTGGGCCTGGATACGAGCGATAGTCATTCCATCCTGGAGTGAAGCCGTCAAGCAATCCTTAACTAAATGTGGCCCCAACCCACTCACGAACCGATGTACACAATCTCCCATATCAGCCACCATGGCTGGGGCATACCTGGCTAAAGAGTTAAAACGGAGACTATGTTCCCGGGCGCTCATATTTCCTTGTTTGAGATTCAAAAACATATCGTCTCGAGCCCGTCGAACCTCCGGTGGTAAGTAATGTCGCAGGAATGCTTCGGTGAACTCTTGCCAAAACGGGGGACGTGCATTTGCTCCCCTTGAAGATATCCAATTATTATACCACTGGATCGCTACATCCCACAATCTATATGAAGCCAACTCTACTGACTCTGTGTCCGAAACATGTATTATCCTCAGTGTCCTCAGCATCTTGTCTATGAAACCTTGCGAGTCATCCTCTGGTTTCGATCCAAAAAACTCCGGAGGATTCAGGGTGATAAAATCACGGGCTCTTGCACTCACCGCCTATCTCCTTGGCCCGTACCTTGCCGCTGAGCTTGTGCTGCAACTAACTGAGTCATCAACTGAATAGCCTCGGTTATCTGCTGGGCCGAAGCTACTGGCGGTGGAACTGGAGGTACTGGGGCTGGAGCTCCTTCCTGCTCTGCCGACATGGGGAGAGCATGAGAAGTCTTTGGAGGAGCCTCGTTGTGAGACTCGCCTTCTTCTACTTCCGCCGGTGGCTCCCGTTCAACTCTTCTTCCAGCCACCGTCTTGCCATTCTGGGCCGCTGTGGCGTTCCTCTTCACCGGCATTACTGAAAACATAACACAGGATTAAGATAAGAACATGGAAACCTGGTAACATAGCTCTGTCGCACGATCTAGAGTACAAAGAATGTCAGATTTCCTAAATGCCCTACAGCCCCCTGTTTATAAGTGTGGCGCGCTTCACACCCATAAACAGGACTCTACTGGACACGACTCGTAGACAACCCCTAGGACGAACTGCTCTGATACCACTTTTGTCACGACCCAACTAGGGGCCGCGACGGGTACCCGATACTACTATACCGAGCACCTCTTATCTCGCATCTTACTCTTACTACTGAGTGAGCGGTATGAATGATACCGTCATTGCTTTACTCAACACCATCATTAATAACATACTCGTAAACAAGTGGCAATAAACTGTACTAACATATTATACGGCGACAAGGTCAAACAAGGTTGTGAAACATCTGACGTAAGGTCGGTAACCTCCGATTATATTATGGAATAATCATCCCGACTTTGTCTCACCTTGAAGGAACAATTATTACAAGATGAGACTATCAACGAAGGATAACATTAAGAGAACGTAGAATAAGATCACAAATCTCGTAAGGCGCCAAATCATATGTTACACCTCGGAAATTTCGTCGTACTTGTATGATGAGTGGAATGATGAAAATTGAGTGAATGATGTTTTATTAAGTCGGGAATGGCTAATTAAGAATTTTTGGAAATAAGAAGTCGCGGAAAATTTTTCAGCCCAGTGGTCGTATATGGCACTATACGACCCGTAAAGTGATTTACGGACCATATAGTGCAGTCGTCCTCCAGCTTGTCAAAAATCTCAACTTTCTGTAAATGTTGAATATGGTTAAATACGACCCAGTTTACGGCCCATAAACTGGTTTACGAACCGTAAACCAGGTCGTAAACTACCATGTCCATCAGCCAAAACTTTCTGTCTTTGAAATGTTTAAACACGACTTGGAGGACGGCCCGTAAACTGGTTTACGGACCGTAAACCTCAGTCGTAAATCGCCATAATCCCCAGCCAAACTTTCTATTTTTTTGGAATGCTTAAAAACGACCACAGTGGACGGACCGTAAATCAAAATACGGTCCGTATATGGTGGTTTACGACCACTGTTCACCCCGACAAGAATTCATTAAAAATCAGATTTTGTGATTTTTAAAAGGGACTTAAGCCTCATTCACTTCATTTTCAGCCATACGCCTTAAGAGACATTCTAGAACTCTCCAAATATTTCCTCCACAAGAATTTAAGAGAATCAAAGGAGATATCAAGATTATCAAAACCAAATTCATAAAAGTAAGTGTAAGAACACATCAAAGGATCTTCTAAGTCAAGAAATTCCCAAGAAGGTGGAACTAGGGTTTTGGCTAATTGAAGTATTTCAACTTAAGGATTGTTCAACCATCATCCAAGGTAAGTTTCATGATTATTCCATGTTGTTTGAAGTATTGGAAAGCTTAGACACTTGAAATGTAGAAGAACATAGAAATGGGTCATTATTGAGTGAATAGTGACATAAATGAATGATCGTGGAATTGGACTATGAATATTGAAGTGTTGTGAGTACTAATAGATTATAAATGATGTTTATATCACGAAAAAAGCATTAAATGCATGAAAACGCAAGGATGAGCTAGAAGTAGAAATAAGGGAAAATTGGAGGAAAATGGTGGATTTTGGCAAATGTACGTAAATGACGATTGTCGATTATGATATTGCGAATAATATTATGAATATTGGGAGTTGATATAGAACGTGAGAAAAGTAGTATGAGCGAAGGAAGCGTTGTCCGACTTCTCCTAGAATTAGCGACACGTTCTTATAGTCAGTTATTAATGTTGATACGAATTCTCTTATGAAGGTAACGACGTGATATCGACGGAGAACAAGTGACTGATATCTTAGCTAAACGACCAAGGTATGTGAGGCTAGTCCTTCTTTCTAAAGGCATGAATCCTTTAACTTGAATCCATATTCCATTCATGAGTTCTTGCATTCTAAGAAGTTAAAAGCTTATGCCTATGAATGTCTATATGAGATAAGTTACGCGATATGATGACACTCGAATGATGATGATGTTATTCCTTGCCTATACTCACCTTATGTACTAGTCCTTTCAAGGTGAGGCGGAATGTCCATGATGGTTCCATAATGTAATCGGGGGATCACGACCTTACGTCACCCCGATAGAGTAAAGTTGATCATGAGTCTTATATACGCATTATGGTAAGATAAGTATTTTATGATAAGCATATTACTATGAGCATGTCATGAGCATTTCACACCGGGCCTAGTTGGCCGGGCAGACACCGCTTCGGCTGGCGGCGATATGGATACACCACGACCTACGGGCGTGGGCAAACACCACTAGTGGGCGGCATGAGATGGTACCCCGGACGTGGGAGGCCTGGACGCGGGCTAATATTTTTGATTATCACACCGTTCCGACATGGACGGGCAACTTTCACATGATACATACATGTTATGATGATGAGTATGAGTAAGATAGCACGCATTACTTCATTTATGATTATCAGTCAGATCCATATGTCTCATGTTGATGTTATTCCCATTTTACTGATGTCTCCTTTCATTATGTATGCCTATCATACTCGGTGCAATATTCGTACTGACGTCCTTTCTTCGGACGCTGTGTTCATGCCCACAGGTAGACAGGGAGGAGAGCTTGGGCCAGGTCCTCAGTAGCTGTCAGCTGATAGATAGCACTCCATTGTTCGGAGGTGCTTATGGCTATTCTTTTGATGTACATTCATATATGCATATTTTGGGCATGACGGAGTCTTGTTCCGTCCATGTATTCATTATGTTAGTAGAGTGTTATATCCTGCATTTTGGAACGTCGAATTATTCGTAAGCTGAGGTGGGGCCCACACGTCAAGAATTTTTTTTGCGGCATGTGACAAGCTATATGAATCGTATATGTAAAGTTAAACACAACTCGTGAAGGGCCCTGGCGCCAAATTAAAGTGGAAGCCCTCCAAATGAATATTTTTAAGAAAACGTTTTCGGATGACCTGACTTGGAGGGGCAAAAACGGCATTATAGGTTTGGAATTAGGGAAAACGCCCAGAACTAAAAGTTGTAGATAATTGAAATAGCTTTCCAACGGTAGGTCGTGGGCTCCCAGGGGACATCGGTACAAGGAGTTATGGATGTTTTAAGGTCGAAAGGTCAGTGGGCTAGGCCCAACTCGTGACCAACCGGGTTGGCCCAAAAAAAAATGAAAATCAAAGGCCCAATTAGGAGAGGTGGCCGGCCATGGGAACAATTAAAGAGGCCCAAGCCCAAGTGTATTATCATGTGATAAATATAGAAAGGAAAGGATAAGTCTTCATTTTGCAAGAAGCTTCAAGAAGTTAAAAGAAGAATTGAGAGGAAAAGAAAAGAAGGCCTCACGGCCAAGAGAAAAGAAGAGAAAAAAAAAATCTTGGAGCCTTCAACTTTGATTCAAAAACTTGTCTCTACTTGAATTCCTACTAAGTTCAAGGTCCTCTTCAAGATGATATAATTATTTTGGCAAGAAACTACATTTTGTGGCAAGTGAAAGAATTGGGAAAAGGTAAGAATTTCATCATTTTTATACTATGGAAAACATATACATATGTTATAGTATGTAGAGATGAATGAAAAGTATGAAAAATTTGTGTGTTGTGGATGTGCATGTGTGGCCGTGTGGTACCTCATGTGTAGGAGAATTGATGGAATTTGTTTAGTATGTTAATTGTGTTGTTATGACCTTGTGGAGTAAATGGAAGGTTAATGGTTCTTGTTGTTATGGAAAATATATATTGTAAGGTTGATGTAGGAAAATATGTAACCTTGTAGTAGGTTATGTAATTATAAGAATTGAAGTTGTAGGGTGCAAATAGTGATGGTTGTAAGTGAAATGATAAGATAAAAATGTGTTGTGAACATTTATGTTGAAAGTTGGAGGTTTTGAGTGAATTATGATTTTGGAGGAAAACTTGTATATTTTGTATATCTTGTGTGTATTGTGTAATGTTGTTGCCTTATGAAGAAAAGAAGACTATTTATACTATGTTGTATTTTGTGGTGATTGTCAATTGTTGTTGGTATTGTTGTTGGGTTGGTTGTTGATGTTTGGAGCCGAGTTAAATCTCGGGGATGTCGTATATATAGGGGAGATGCTGCCCAAATTTTTGTAGAAAAGTATGAGTTAAAGTTCAAGTTCTAAAGGCTTGAAATTGCTAATTGGTAAACATGACCATTTGTAGATTTTGGGCGAAACGGGAATCGAGTTTGAGCAAGCGTAGGACGCAACCAAGGTATGTAAAGCCTACCCCTTCATTCTTAGGCATGTTCTGAATGTAATAGGCTCGGCCGCGAGCCTTAAATACGACTCCGTTCCTCGGAATTCGAGATGGAAATCCGCTCCAATTCCTTCAGTAAGATTGAATCACTTTTCTTATAACTTGTCTCTAAAGTGAACTTTTGTATGCAATTGTCCCAAACGGAGTCGGGATGCTTCCAAATGACTATGGATGACCTCATAGGTCTATTATCAGTAATTTACGTATGTCGCCTCAAGTTGGTCCGAGGTGGGCCCACAAGGCCCCGACACTTTTTGTATAACCTAAATTGCCCTATTTCTGTCCGTTTCTCACAGGCAACACCTGGACTATTATTCTGATCATGATATGACTACTTTTTATATAAATCTTACAAATGGTTTTGACATCTGGAAATCTGATTCCGGTAATAATCTGTCGTGCCTTCCCAAGTAGGATATAGGCGCGCATTATGAACACCATCCGATTACTCTGATTTGACTCGCCGTTTGGCATACTTCAGTTTGATTGAGTCTGTATAATGATCTGTATGTATGTGGTTTCTCATTAATCTGTTCGTGGATGTCTCAATACTTCCTTCACTGCGTCCCGGGCCAGGTTCTGTTATCGTGCATATTCCTCTGCATTGTTCACCGCGTCCCTCGGCGTACGGGCCGGGATCTGTTATATCTGTATGATATTATGATTGTGTATGGGGATGGCGGCCAGGATGGCAGATGATCTGATTCTGTATGTCCACCGCGTCCCGTACTAAGAGGGTCGGGTTCTCTTACCGCGTCCCTCAGGAAAGGGCCGGGATCTGTATGTATATATGCATATGCTATCTGCATCTGTATAAGCATATTACTCTGTATGACTCTGCATGCATGATTTTGTCTGTCCGTCCGGATTATGATTCTGTCCGGTATACTTCCGTCTGTCTGTTCGGCTTATGATTCTGTCTATTATATTTCTGTGTTTCTGGTCCAGATTATGATTATGTTGGATACATTTCCGCTTTACATACTCGGTACATTTTTCGTACTGACCCCCGGTTCTTCGGGGGCTGCGTTACATGCCCGCAGGTACAGACGCACCTGGAGATACACCGCCAGTCTAGGACTCAGATTCTGCTATTTTGAAGAGCTCCTTTGATCCGGAGCGAATACTTTTGGTATATATCTTCTGACATCTGTATATTATGTATGTATGACAATTATGGGTACGGCGGGGCCTTGTCCCGTCATCTGATTCTGTATGTCTGTTAGAGGCTTGTAGATATGTATGTGGGTTACGAGTTACATCTGTTCAGGTAGGTGCGTACGATTTTGTGACTCCGTCTGCTATGTTAGCCTTATCGGCTTACTCAAAAGTTTCAGTATGTATATGTATATATATATTTTCGCGCACACCGTATCTGTATTGGCTTGAATCTGTAAACTCCTATTTGAAATATTCTGTCTGGTACGCCGATTCTGTCAGGTAGGTACGTATGGGTATCCAGTTAGGATACCAGTCGCGGCCCACGGGGTTGGGTCGTGACATAGAGGCTCGTAGAAACGCAGTGTGGGTTAGATGGTCTCACAAGATGTTTTCACATGTATGTATATTATTTTGATGGCCAAGGGGCAAATGTATATAAAGTATTTATATTTTGATAAAATATGATTTTCCTACAATTGGTATGTAAAATTGATAAAAGAGTATTAAATGAGCGAGACCAGCGGTAGAGTAAGCGGTGCTCGGTAATTGCTCTGGGTACCCGTCGCGGCCCCTAGCTGGGTCGTGACAGAAGTGGTATCAGAGCAGTTTGCCCTAAGAAGTGTCTATGAGCCGTGTCTAGTAGAGCCTTGTTTATGGTGTGTTGCGCGCCACGCTAATAAATAAGGGGCTACAGGGCATTTAGGAAAATGACCATCCTTCTTCTCATGAATCGTGCGATAGAGCCATGTCTAGGATTATATCATCCCTAAAAGTGCGTTATGGTTTCAGAAAAATGCTGCCGAAAGGAAAAGCTACAGCTGCCCAGAAAGGCAAAGCTACGACGAAGAAGCGGGCAGAAAGGGAGCCTCCGGCGGGGGTAGAGGAAAGTGAATCGTAAAGTGAGGCCGTGCCCAATGTAGAAGAGCAGGGAGGAGCCTCAGCTCCGATTCCTCCACCGGGTGCTTCGGGTCAACAAGTGTCCGAGGCTATACATTTATTGACGCAGTTGGTTGCCGCTCAGGCACAACGACAGAATGCGGGCCTAAGTGATCGTTCATCTAGTACAAGAGCCCGTGATTTCCTTACTCTAAATCCTCCAGAATTTTTTGGGTCGAAGCCGGATGAGGACCCACAAGGTTTTATCGATGACATGCTGAGGATGTTAACACTTATGCATGCTTCTGAGACTGAATCTGTAGAGTTGGCCTCATATAGACTTCGCGACGTGGCGGTACTATGGTATAAGAATTGGGTGATAACAAGAGGGGAGAATGCACCACCTCCTGTGTGGCAAGAGTTTGTAGATGCCTTTATTCGTCACTACTTGCCACCTGAAGTCCGCCGAGCTAGAGCGGACAGGTTCTTGAATTTGAAACAGGGAAGCATGAGTGCCCGAGAGTATAGTATGCAATTCAATTCATTGGCCTAGTATGCTCCGACTATGGTGGCTGACATGGGAGACTGAGTCTATAGATTTGTGAGTGGTTTAGGACCACACTTGTTCAGAGATTGCCAGACATCCTCTTTGCAAGACGGGATGGATATTTCCCGGATACAGGCCCATGCTCAAAACCTCGAGGAACGACAACGACAGCAAAGAAGTGATCGTGAGGGTGACAGAAGACAAGGTAAGAGGGCTAGATCTGTGGGGGAGAGCAGTGAGTACCGAGGGGGACTGAGACAGACATATTCTAGGCACTCAGGTCAGTCAGTGACTAGTGCACCTCCTAGATTCTCAGATAGTAGGGTTGATCGTTCTACTCAGTCAGGCCAGGGGCAGAGTTCGAGGGCCTCAGATTCGCAGCCCAGGGGAGACTTTAGCCAGAGGAGACCTCCAGTGCCGCGGTGTAGCCAGTGTGGCAAATTACATTCCGGACAGTGTCGTCAGGGTTCGGATGCTTGTTATGCTTGCGGGCAAGTCGGTCACATGATGAGAGATTGCCCCTCAGCAAGAGATAGAGCTGGGACTCAGCCTACAGGTTCAGCAGCGGGTTCTTCTTTAGCACGCCCGACAGCACAGACTCCTCAGACTACAGCAGGTAGAGGCAGAGGTAGAGGGGGAGCATCTACTTTAGGTGTTGTTCAGCCCCGTGTGTATGCTCTAGCTGGGCGACCGGATCTTGAGTCTTCCCCAGATGTTGTCACAGGTACCTTGACCATATTTTTCCGTGACGTATATGCTCTGATTGATCCAGGTTCTACCTTCTCATATATTACTTCGTATATCGCTGATTGTGTTGGGGTAAGACCTGAGCCAATTAAACCTTTCGAGGTATTCACTCCTGTTGGTGATCCTATAAAAGCGAGGCAAGTATATCAGAACTGTGTAGTCATTATAGGTGATCGTCAGACAAGGGCTGATCTAATTGAACTTGAGATGATATATTTTGATGTAATTATGGGTATGGACTGGTTGGCATCATGCTATGCTAATGTTTGTTGCCGGACAAAGGTAGTTCGATTCCAATTTCCGGGAGAGCCCATACTCGAGTGGAAGGGTAATACAATTTCCACAAAGGGTAGGTTTATTTCCTACCTTAAGGCGAGGAAGATGATAGCCAAGGGTTATATTTGTCATCTAGTTCGGGTTCATGACACGGAAGCGGAAGTGCCAACTTTCCAGTCTGTCCCGGTAGTGAATGAATTCCCAGATGTGTTTCCCGACGAGTTACCAGGCCTTCCTCCAGAAAGGGAAATCGACTTTGCTATTGATGTACTACCAGACACCGAGCCTATTTCTATTCCTCCGTATCGGATGGCTCCAGCAGAACTGAAAGAGCTAAAAGCACAGCTAAAGGATTTACTTGAGAAGGGGTTTATAAGGCCTAGTTCCTCGCCATGGGGAGCACCAGTCTTGTTCGTAAGGAAGAAAGACGGATCGCTACGAATGTGCATCGACTACAGGCAGTTGAACAAAGTGACGGTGAAGAACAGATATCCCCTTCCTAGAATTCACGAATTGTTCGATCAGTTGCAAGGTGCTAAATGGTTTTCCTAGATAGATCTGAGATCGGGTTATCATCAGGTGAGAATTAGGTAAGCAGATATTCCCAAGACTGCCTTCAGGACAAGATATGGTCACTACGAGTTTCGAGTAATGTCGTTCGGATTGACGAATGCCCCGGCAGTGTTCATGAATTTAATGAATAATGTATTCAGGACTTTCTTGGAACTTTTTGTGATAGTGTTCATCGATGATATTTTGGTGTACTCTCGCACAGAATCAGAACATGCAGATCATCTATGAATTGTTCTTGGCGTTCTTCGAGATCGAGAACTGTATGCAAAGTTTTCGAAGTGCGAGTTTTGGCTTAATTCTGTTGCATTCCTGGGTCATGTTATTTCAGATGATGATGTTCGAGTTGACACTCAGAAAATAGAAGCTGTGAAGACTTGGCCAAGGCCTACGACGCCTACAGAAGTTTGAAGTTTTTTGGGTTTGGCAGGTTATTATCGAAGATTCGTAGAGGGCTTCTCATCTATTTCAGCCCCATTGACAAAGTTAACCCAGAAGTCAGCTAAATTCCAGTGGAGTGATGTCTGTGAGCGTAGCTTCCAAGAGTTGAAAAATAGGCTGACCTCAGCGCCAGTGCTAACACTTCCAGCAGGATCAGATGGCTATGTAGTATATTGTGACGCCTCCGGTGTGGGATTAGGATATGTGTTGATGCAGAATGGAAAAGTTATTGCTTATGCTTCGAGACAGTTGCGGAAACATGAACAGAATTATCCCACTCATGATCTTGAGCTAGCTGCGGTCATTCATGCATTGAAAATATGGAGACACTACTTATATGGTGTGCACGTGGACGTCTATACGGATCACAAAAGCCTTCAATATATTTTCAAACAGAAGGAGTTGAACCTGCGGCAAAGGAGATGGTTAGAATTACTGAAGGATTATGATGTGAACATTCTATATCATCCAGGGAAGGAAAATGTAGTTGCAGATGCGCTTAGCCGCCGATCAATGGGTAGTTTATGTGGAGTTCCTTCGGAAAAGCGAGAAATGGTTCGTGAAGTCCATCTGTTAGCAAGTCTCGGCGTACGACCCATTGATTCAGGAAATGCAGGTATTAGCGTCAATGACCCCATAGTTTCATCCTTGAATCTAGAAGTGAAGGACCGGCAAAATGAAGATCCTCAGTTAAGCCACTATCGAGATCTATCTCAGGAAAAGGAATAGTCTCCATTCGAAGTTTCCATAGAAGGGGTTCTTAGATATCGAGGACGGCTATGTGTACCGAATGTGGCAAACTTGCGCCAACGGATTTTAGAGGAAGCACATTATTCCCGGTATTCTATTCATCCAGGTGCAACCAAGATGTACCACGATCTCAAATTGGTATACTGGTGGGATGGCATGAAGCGAGACATAGCATAATTTGTAGCACAATGTCCGAATTGCCAGCAAGTGAAGGCCGAGCATCAAAAGCCAGGAGGGTTATTGCAAGCAATGGAAATTCCTACGTGGAAATGGGAAGAAATTAACATGGATTTTGTGGTGGGATTACCCCGTACGCGAGGGAAGTATGATTCTATATGGGTGATCGTGGATAGACTCACAAAAGCAGCTCATTTTCTCCCCGTTAGGACCATATATTCAGCAGAAGATTATGCTAAATTGTATCTCAAGGAGATTGTACGACTTTACGGTATTCCTTTGGCCATTATCACAGACAGAGGGGCACAGTTCACAGCCAAGTTCTTGAAGTCCTTTCAAGAAGGTATAGGTACCCAAGTTAAGCTCAGCACGGCGTTCCATCCGCAGACTGACGGATAAGCCGAGCGCACTATTCAGACCTTAGAGGATATGCTACGGGCATGTGTATTGGACTTTGGCGGTAGTTGGGATGAGCATTTGCCTCTTATTGAATTTGCCTATAATAACAGCTATCATTCCAGCATTCAAATGGCCCCGTATGAAGCCTTATATGGAAGAAAATGCAGATCTCCAATTGGATGGTTTGAAACCGGAGAAGTACAATTGATAGGCCCTGACTTGGTCCAACAAGCAGTTGAAAAGGTTAAAGTGATTCGAGACCGACTGTTAACAGCTCAAAGTTGCCAAAAGTCTTATGCAGATATCGCCGACGAGATTTGGAATTGCAGGTGTACGATTGGGTGTTCCTGAAGGTATCGTCGATGAAGGGAGTGATGAGATTTGGCAAGAAAGGAAAGATAAGTCCCAGATATATCGGACCCTACCAAATCATTCGCAAGGTGGATCGAGTAGCCTACGAATTGGACTTGCCTTTAGAGCTCGAATCCGTGCATCCAGTATTCCATGTTTCGATGCTCTGCAAGTGTATTGGAGACCCAACAAGAATTGTCCCGATTGATGATGTGCAAGTAACAGAGGAGCTAACATACGAGGAGATGCCCATTGCCATTTTGGATAGACAAGTACGAAGGCTTCGGAATAAAGAGGTTGCTTCAGTCAAAGTTCTATGGCGGAACAATAATCGGGAAGAAATGACTTGGGAAGCAGAGGAGAAGATGAAATCTATGTACCCCCATTTGTTCCAATCCCCAGAAGAGATTCAAGATGAGACGTCGATGGTGTAAGGTATGTATGTTTTAATTTTATGTTTTTGGTCGTGTGTGGCCATAAAAGTGTTGATGTTGTGATATAGCCCTGTGAGGCGAAGATATTGTGTGTTGTTGTAATGGAAAGGTAGTATCCAAATCACAAAGGAAACTCTGGCAAAATATTTCCAGAATCCCTGAGTGTCGAACATTCGAGGACGAATGTTCCAAAAGGGGGGAAGAATGTTACACCTCAGAAATTTCGCCGTACTTGTATGATGAGTGGAATGATGAAAATTGAGTGAATGATGTTTTATTAAGTCGGGAATGGCTAATTAAGAATTTTTGGAAATAAGAAGTCGCGGAAAATTTTTCAGCACAGTGGTCGTATATGGCACTATACGGCCCGTAAAGTGATTTACGGACCGTATAGTGCAGTCGTCCTCCAGCTTGTCAAAAATCTCAACTTTCTGTAAATGTTGAATATGGTTAAATATGACCTAGTTTACGGCCCGTAAACTGGTTTACGGACCGTAAACCAGGTCGTAAACTACCATTTCCATCAGCCAAAACTTTCTGTCATTGAAATGGTTAAACACGACTTGGAGGACGGCCTGTAAACTGGTTTACGGACCGTAAACCTCAGTCGTAAATCGCCATAATCCCCAGCCAAACTTTCTGTTTTTTTGGAATGCTTAAAAACGACCACAGTGGACGGACCGTAAATCAAAATACGGTCCGTATATGGTGGCTTATGACCACTGTTCACCCCGACAAGAATTCATTAAAAATCAGATTTTGTGATTTTTAAAAGAGACTTAAGCCTCATTCACTTCATTTTCAGCCATACACCTCAAGAGACATTCTAGAACTCTCCAAATATTTCCTCCACAATAATTCAAGAGAATCAAAGGAGATATCAAGATTGTCAAAACCAAATTCATAAAAGTAAATGTAAGAACACATCAAAGGATCCTCTAAGTCAAGAAATTCCGAAGAAGGTGGAACTAGGGTTTTGGCTAATTGAAGTATTTCTACTTAAGGATTGTTCAACCATCATCCAAGGTAAGTTTCATGATTATTCCATGTTGTTTGAAGTATTGTAAAGCTTAGACACTTGAAATGTAGAAGAACATAGAAATGGGTCATTATTGAGTGAATAGTGACATAAATGAATGATCGTGGAATTGGACTATGAATATTGAAGTGTTGTGAGTACTAATACGTTATAAATGATGTTTATATCACGAAACAAGCATTAAATGCATGAAAACGCAAGGATGAGTTAGAAGTAGAAATAAGGGAAAATTGGAGCAAAATGGTGGATTTTGCCAAATGTACGTAAATGACGATTGTCGATTATGATATTGCGAATAATATTATGAATATTGGGAGTTGATATAGAACGTGAGAAAAGTAGTATGAGCGAAGGAAGCGTTGTCCGACTTCTCCTAGAATTAGCGACACGTTCTTATAGTCAGTTACTAATGTTGATACGAATTCTCTTATGAAGGTAACGACGTGATATCGACGGAGAACAAGTGACCGATATCTTAGCTAAACGACCAAGGTATGTGAGGCTAGTCCTTCTTTCTAAAGGCATGAATCCTTTAACTTGAATCCCTATTCCTTTCATGAGTTCTTGCATTCTAAGAAGTTAAAAGCTTATGCCTATGAATGTCTATATGAGATAAGTTATGCGATATGATGACACTCGAATGATGATGATGTTATTCCTTGCCTATACTCACCTTATGTACTAGTCCTTTCAAGGTGAGACGGAATGTCCATGATGGTTCCATAATGTAATCGGGGGATCACGACCTTACGTCACCCCGATAGAGTAAAGTTGATCATGAGTCTTATATACGCATTATGGTAAGATAAGTATTTTATGATAAGCATATTACTATGAGCATGTCATGAGCATTTCACACCGGGCCTAGTTGGCCGGGCAGACACCGCTTCGGCGGGCGGCGATATGGATACACCACGACCTACGGGCGTGGGCAGACACCACTAGTGGGCGGCATGAGATGGTACCCCGGACGCGGGAGGCCTGGACACGGGCTAATATTTTTTATTATCACACCGTTCCGACATGGACGGGCAGCTTGCACATGATGTATACATGTTATGATGATGAGTATGAGTAAGATAGCATGCATTACTTCATTTATGATTATCAGTCAGATCCATATGTCTCATGTTGATGTTATTCCCATATTACTGATGTCTCCTTTCATTATGTATGCCTCTCATACTCGGTACAATATTCGTACTGACGTCCTTTCTTCGGACGCTGTGTTCATGCCCACAGGTAGACAGGGAGGAGAGCTTGGCCCAGGTCCTCAGTAGCTGTCAGCTGATAGATAGCACTCCATTATTCGGAGGTTCTTATGACTATTCTTTTGATGTATAGTCATATATGCATATTTTGGGCATGACAGAGTCTTGTTCCGTCCATGTATTCAATATGTTAGTAGAGGCTCGTAAATACGCAGTGTGGGTTAGATGGTCTCACAAGATGTTTTCACATGTATGTATATTATTTTGATGGCCAAGGGGAAAATGTATATAAAGTATTTATATTTTAATTAAATATCATTTTCCTACAATTGGTATGTAAAATTGATAAAAGAGTATTAAATGAGCGAGACCAGCGGTAGAGTAAGCGGCGCTCGGTAATTGCTCCGGGTACCCGTCGCTGCCCCTAGCAGGGTCGTGACATCATATACATATGCACATAGAACAAATTTTCAAGACTCGATAGGTACGTACATAGATCGACACCTGAAGGCTCTGAAACAAGTTTCGGGTCAATCCGATTTAGTATGAGAAAGTTATGAGCGTTTGAAGTACAGAACCTTCTACGAACGTTTCAGAAGCCATTTTTTTGAAAATCAAGGCAACAATCATGTTAGGCACCTTTCGGATATCGTTATGGATCAAATCAAATATATCTTTTGGAACCATATGTACATATCAAAATATATCAAAGACTCAATGGAATGATCGATCGTGCTAGCATTTGAAGATCAAAACTTTAGTCATATCAATTTTCTTTCAAATGTCATTTGGAGACATATCAAACAAACTTCGGACATCATAGATACGCATCAAAACCATATGATACAACTTATGGAAGTCAAGAATATTAGCCATCCTAGTGGCTCTAAGAATAGGAATTTCCTTGAAATCTTACACACACGTCATTTGCTCGTTGCATAAAGATCATGCCAAAGAAAGAAAAGGGTAAGCCTTACAGACCTGCTCCACGTCCTATTAGCTACGCTTATTTATCCAAGCTTGCTAGTCTACATTCAAAAGAGTTCACATAATTATTAGATTCGTCGTCATACACTTGCCTTAATTTATCAAATAAATTCACTTATGATCTGCCGAAATTTCGGCAGCATTTCCCCTGTAAATACACCATCCCCGAGAATTTAACTCGGCCAATTTTATCAACAACAATCCGAGAATTCAACTCGGCCAAATTATCTACACAATACCAACAATCATACTAACAACTTCAACAATCAATCCAAATATATTCTAACATTAGCAACCTTCGTCACACAATTCAACGACATTTCATTTATATTCAATTCAATCACATATAGTCCAACTAACACCAATGATCCCACATTCAAGTATTAATCCGAAATATTTCTAACATGATTCAAGAATACTTCAAACAATTCACATAATATTCAAAACAACCCAATCAACATGATACTTCACCCGAGACCTTCCAAATTCAACAAGAACAATAACAACACATTTCCTTCTTTCAAGTTCATAAACCATACCAACAATTTACACACTAACAACATCATTTTCCATGAATATAAGAAATGATTTTTAACATCACATTAGCTTCCAAACGACCCTCCAACATTTACAACTTTAACTAGAATCATTAAACTTTCATTCCCCTCATAGATTCCATTACAACAACAACCAAATACTAAGTAAATTTGATTCATTCTCTTCCACACCACACCATATCTACACGGCCACACACTACATATACACGGCCACATATAACATCCCTATTTTCATGAATTTCATCCACTTTTACATACTACAACATACATAATCATCCATAACATATAATAAAAGGATTAAACCTTACCTTTTTCCCTTAACTTCTCACTTGGCTAAGATTTGTAACTTGCAAGAATATGTGTTTTACTTGCTCCAATGACCACTTCACTTTGCTAAGGACCCTTCAATTGGTTGTTTAGCTAGAAGAAATATTTTTTGATCAATTTCTTCCAAGGTTTGGGTATGGCCGAATGGCCATTTTATTTTTCTCCTTCTCTTTTTGTTCTCTAAGGTTCTTGAAATTTCTAGGGATAAAGATGAGAAATATGATGACTTAGTCATCTTTTTATCTTATTCATTAAGCTCCTTTGTGGGCCTAAGCCCACTCCATTTGGACGGCCAAGTGGCCCATTAACTCAAGCCCACCTTTTTTTTTGTAATTCATGAATAATTAATTTTCAAATTCCAAATTTGCCCTTAGCCTCCCTCCATATTTTCTATGAGCCATCTTGTGAATTTCCCTTTTGGCCCCTAGCCTTTCTTAATATTCCCACTTCAAAAAACTTTATACACAACTTGTGTATTAAACAAGGTCAAAATATAGCCATGTCCTTAACTTCTTGTAATTGTCTTGATTTATCCGAATGTACAAAATGCGGGATATAACAGACATGATACAAATACGAATAAGAATATGTATATGAATACGATTATGGATATGAATGTAAATGAGTACGGATATGAATACGGATACGGATACGGATGTATGTACACAATCACGCACTAGAAATGGAAAGTGTTACACCCCGGAAATTTTTCCGTTAAGCATACAGTGAATAGGCTAACAAGGATATGGTGTATACGATGTTGTGGAGATGAGTGGTAACGTTCATTTGATTGTTATCGAGGTGTTGAACAATCGTTAAGAAGGTCCCGTGAGGATCGGAGATTAAACGAAGGAACAAAATAAGACTCAGTGAACTGGCGAATTATACGGTAGGTTATACAGACCGTATAATGGTTTTACGACCGTATAATGAACCGTTAAAGTGTCACAGAAAGAAGTTGAAGAAAAGTGGGTTTTACGGTAGATTATACGGACCATATAAAATTATACGGCCCGTCAAATGAACCGTCAAGTCGGGACAGAAAGGGGTGATCACTGAGTCAGTTTTACGGTCAATTATACGGATCGTATAAATTTATACGGACCGTACAATGGACCGTATAATGGCATCGGGACCGGTTTTGTATTTATAAAAATATGATCGAAGTTCATTTTCATTATTTCTCCTTCTCACTACACGACCCAATCTCTCTCTTGAAACTTCCAAACACTTCCAAACCAAGGATTCAAGTGAAAATCTAGATCAATAACACCCAAATTCATGAAATCAAGAGTGTGAAACTCCACATATTTCATCTAAGTCAAGGAATTCCAAAGAAGGTGGAACTAGGGTTTTGTCTAAGTGAAGTATTTCAACTCAAGACTTGTACAACCATCATCAAAGGTAATTTTCATGATCACTTCATGTTGTTTAAGTTATTGGAAGGCTTAGATACTTGAAATGTAGAAGAACATAGAAAGTGGGTCATTACTGAGTGAATAGAGACATAATTGAATGATAGTGGAATTGAATCATGAAAGTTGAAGAGTTGTGATTATGAATACGTTATAATGATGTTTATATCATGAAAGAAGTATTAAATGCGTGAAACCACAAAGATGAGTTATAAGGAGAAATATGGAAAAAATTGGAGGAAAATGGTGGATTTTGCTCAATATATATATATATATATATATATATATATATATATATATATATATATATATATATATATATATATGAATTTCATCCACTTTTACATACTACAACATACATAATCATCCATAACATATAAGAAAAGGATTAAACCTTACCTTTTTCCCTTAACTTCTCACTTGGCTAAGATTTGTAACTTGCAAGGATATGTGTTTTACTTGCTCCAATGACCACTTCACTTTGCTAAGGACCCTTCAATTGGTTGTTCAGCTAGAAGAAATATTTTTTGATCAATTTCTTCCAAGGTTTGGGTATGGCCGAATGGCCCTTTTATTTTTCTCCTTCTCTTTTTGTTCTCTAAGGTTCTTGAAATTTGTAGGGATTAGGATGAGAATTATGATGACTTAGTCATCGTTTTATCTTATTCATTAAGCTCCTTTGTAGGCCTAAGCTCACACCATTTGGACGGCCAAGTGGCCCATTAACTCAAGCCCACTTTTTTTTTTTTTTATTCATGAATAATTATTTTCCAAATTCCAAATTTGCCCTTAGCCTCCCTCCATATTTTCTATGAGCCATCTTGTGAATTTCCCGTTTGGCCCCTAGCCTTTCTTAATATTTCCACTTCAAAAAAATTTATACACAACTTGTGTATTAAACAAGGTCAAAATATAGCCTTGTCCTTAACTTCTTGTAATTGTCTTGATTTATCCGAATGTACAAAATGCGGGATATAACAGACATGATACAAATACGAATAAGAATATGTATATGAATACGATTATGGATATGAATGTAAATGAGTACGGATATGAATACGGATACGGATACGGATGTATGTACACAATCACGCACTAGAAATGGAAAGTGTTACACCCCGGAAATTTTCCCGTTAAGCATACAGTGAATAGGCTAACAAGGATATAGTGTATACGATGTTGTAGAGATGAGTGGTAACGTTCATTTGATTGGTATCGAGGTGTTGAACAATCGTTAAGAAGGTCCCGTGAGGATCGGAGATTAAACGAAGTAACAAAATAAGACTCAGTGAACTAGCGAATTATATGGTAGGTTATACAGACCGTATAATGGTTTTACGACCATATAACGAACCGTTAAAGTGTCACAGAAAGAAGTTGAAGAAAAGTGGGTTTTACGGTAGATTATACGGACCGTATAAAATTATACGGCCCGTCAAATGAACCGTCAAGTCGGGACAGAAAGGGGTGATCACTGAGTCAGTTTTACGGTCAATTATACGGACCGTATAAATTTATACGGACCGTACAATGGACCGTATAATGGCATCGGGACCGGTTTTGTATTTATAAAAATATGATCCAAGTTCATTTTCATTATTTCTCCTTCTCACTACAAGACCCAATCTCTCTCTAGAAACTTCCAAACACTTCCAAACCAAGGATTCAAGTGAAAATCTAGATCAATAACACCCAAATTCATGAAATCAAGAGTGTGAAACTCCTCATATTTCATCTAAGTCAAGGAATTCCAAAGAAGGTGGAACTAGGGTTTTGCCTAAGTGAAGTATTTCAACTCAAGACTTGTTCAACCATCATCAAAGGTAAGTTTCATGATCACTTCATGTTGTTTAAGGTATTGGAAGGCTTAGATACTTGAAATGTAGAAGAACATAGAAAGTGGGTCATTACTGAGTGAATAGTGACATAATTGAATGATAGTGGAATTGAATCATGAAAGTTGAAGAGTTGTGATTATGAATACGTTATAATGATGTTTATATCATGAAAGAAGTATTAAATGCGTGAAACCACAAAGATGAGTTATAAGGAGAAATATGGAAAAAATTGGAGGAAAATGGTGGATTTTGCTCAATATATATATATATATATATATATGAATTTCATCCACTTTTACATACTACAACATACATAATCATCCATAACATATAAGAAAAGGATTAATCCTTACTTTTTTCCCTTAACTTCTCACTTGGCTAAGATTTGTAACTTGAAAGAATATGTGTTTTACTTGCTCCAATGACCACTTCACTTTGCTAAGGACCCTTCAATTGGTTGTTTAGCTAGAAGAAATATTTTTTGATCAATTTCTTCCAAGGTTTGGGTATAGCCGAATGGCCCTTTTATTTTTCTCCTTCTCTTTTTGTTCTCTAAGGTTCTTGAAATTTCTAGGGATAAAGATGAGAATTATGATGACTTAGTCATCTTTTTATCTTATTCATTAAGCTCCTTTGTGGGCCTAAGCCCACTCCATTTGGACGGCCAAGTGGCCCATTAACTCAAGCCCACTTTTTTTTTTTGTAATTCATGAATAATTATATTCCAAATTCCAAATTTGCCCTTAGCCTCCCTCAATATTTTCTATGAGCCATCTTGGGAATTTCCCTTTTGGCCCCTAGCCTTTCTTAATATTCCCACTTCAAAAAAATTTATACACAACTTGTGTATTAAACAAGGTCAAAATATAGCCTTGTCCTTAACTTCTTGTAATTGTCTTAATTTATCCGAATGTACAAAATGCGGGATATAACAGACATGATACAAATACGAATAAGAATATGTATATGAATACGATTATGGATATGAATGTAAATGAGTACGGATATGAATACGGATACGGATACGGATGTATGTACACAATCACGCACTAGAAATGGAAAGTGTTACACCCCAGAAATTTTCCCGTTAAGCGTACAGTGAATAGGCTAACAAGGTTATAGTGTATACGATGTTGTGGAGATAAGTGGTAACGTTCATTTGATTGGTATCGAGGTGTTGAACAATCGTTAAGAAGGTCCCGTGAGGATCGGAGATTAAACGAAATAACAAAATAAGACTCAGTGAACTGGCGAATTATACGGTAGGTTATACAGACCGTATAATGGTTTTACGACCGTATAATGAACCGTTAAAGTGTCACAGAAAGAAGTTGAAGAAAAGTGGGTTTTACGGTAGATTATACGGCCCGTCAAATGAACCGTCAAGTCGGGACAGAAAGGGGTGATCACTGAGTCAGTTTTACAGTCAATTATACGGACCGTATAAATTTATACGGACCGTACAATGGACCGTATAATGGCATCAGGACCGGTTTTGTATTTATAAAAATATGATGGAAGTTCATTTTCATTATTTCTCCTTCTCACTACACGACCCAATCTCTCTCTAGAAACTTCCAAACACTTCCAAACCAAGGATTCAAGTGAAAATCTAGATCAATAACACCCAAATTCATGAAATCAAGAGTGTGAAACTCCTCATATTTCATCTAAGTCAAGGAATTCCAAAGAAGGTGGAACTAGGGTTTTGTGTAAGTGAAGTATTTCAACTCAAGACTTGTTCAACCATAATCAAAGGTAAGTTTCATGATCACTTCATGTTGTTTAAGGTATTGGAAGGCTTAGATACTTGAAATGTAGAAGAACATAGAAAGTGGGTCATTACTGAGTGAATAGTGACATAATTGAATGATAGTGGAATTGAATCATGAAAGTTGAAGTGTTGTGATTATGAATACGTTATAATGATGTTTATATCATGAAAGAAGTATTAAATGCGTGAAACCACAAAGATGAGTTATAAGGAGAAATACGGAAAAAATTGGAGGAAAATGGTGGATTTTGCTCAATATATATATATATGAATTTCATCCACTTTTACATACTACAACATACATAATCATCCATAACATATAAGAAAAGGATTAAACCTTACCTTTTTACCTTAACTTCTCACTTGGCTAAGATTTGTAACTTGCAAAAATATGTGTTTTACTTGCTCCAATGACCACTTCAGTTTGCTAAGGACCCTTCAATTGGTTGTTTAGCTAGAAGAAATAATTTTTGATCAATTTCTTCCAAGGTTTGGGTATGGCCGAATGGCCCTTTTATTTTTCTTCTTCTCTTTTTGTTCTCTAAGGTTCTTGAAATTTCTAGGGATAAAGATGAGAATTATGATGACTTAGTCATCTTTTTATCTTATTCATTAAGCTCCTTTGTGGGCCTAAGCCCACTCCATTTGGACGGCCAAGTCGCCCATCAACTCAAGCCCACCTTTTTTTTTTGTAAATTATGAAAATTTATTTTCCAAATTCCAAATTTGCCCTTAGCCTCCCTCCATATTTTCTATGAGCCATCTTGTGAATTTTCCTTTTTGCCCCTAGCCTTTCTTAATATTCCCACTTCAAAATTTTTTATACACAACTTGTGTATTAAACAAGGTCAAAATATAGCCTTGTCCTTAACTTCTTGTAATTGTCTTGATTTATCCGAATGTACAAAATGCGGGATATAACAGACATGATACAAATACGAATAAGAATATGTATATGAATACGATTATGGATATGAATGTAAATGAGTACGGATATGAATACGGATACGGATACGGATGTATGTACACAATCACGCACTAGAAATGGAAAGTGTTACACCCCGGAAATTTTCCCGTTAAGCATACAGTGAATAGGCTAACAAGGATATAGTGTATACGATGTTGTAGAGATGAGTGGTAACGTTCATTTGATTGGTATCGAGGTGTTGAACAATCGTTAAGAAGGTCCCGTGAGGATCGGAGATTAAACGAAGTAACAAAATAAGACTCAGTGAACTAGCGAATTATATGGTAGGTTATACAGACCGTATAATGGTTTTACGACCATATAACGAACCGTTAAAGTGTCACAGAAAGAAGTTGAAGAAAAGTGGGTTTTACGGTAGATTATACGGACCGTATAAAATTATACGGCCCGTCAAATGAACCGTCAAGTCGGGACAGAAAGGGGTGATCACTGAGTCAGTTTTACGGTCAATTATACGGACCGTATAAATTTATACGGACCGTACAATGGACCGTATAATGGCATCGGGACCGGTTTTGTATTTATAAAAATATGATCCAAGTTCATTTTCATTATTTCTCCTTCTCACTACAAGACCCAATCTCTCTCTAGAAACTTCCAAACACTTCCAAACCAAGGATTCAAGTGAAAATCTAGATCAATAACACCCAAATTCATGAAATCAAGAGTGTGAAACTCCTCATATTTCATCTAAGTCAAGGAATTCCAAAGAAGGTGGAACTAGGGTTTTGCCTAACTGAAGTATTTCAACTCAAGACTTGTTCAACCATCATCAAAGGTAAGTTTCATGATCACTTCATGTTGTTTAAGGTATTGGAAGGCTTAGATACTTGAAATGTAGAAGAACATAGAAAGTGGGTCATTACTGAGTGAATAGTGACATAATTGAATGATAGTGGAATTGAATCATGAAAGTTGAAGAGTTGTGATTATGAATACGTTATAATGATGTTTATATCATGAAAGAAGTATTAAATGCGTGAAACCACAAAGATGAGTTATAAGGAGAAATATGGAAAAAATTGGAGGAAAATGGTGGATTTTGCTCAATATATATATATATATATATATATGAATTTCATCCACTTTTACATACTACAACATACATAATCATCCATAACATATAAGAAAAGGATTAATCCTTACTTTTTTCCCTTAACTTCTCACTTGGCTAAGATTTGTAACTTGAAAGAATATGTGTTTTACTTGCTCCAATGACCACTTCACTTTGCTAAGGACCCTTCAATTGGTTGTTTAGCTAGAAGAAATATTTTTTGATCAATTTCTTCCAAGGTTTGGGTATGGCCGAATGGCCCTTTTATTTTTCTCCTTCTCTTTTTGTTCTCTAAGGTTCTTGAAATTTCTAGGGATAAAGATGAGAATTATGATGACTTAGTCATCTTTTTATCTTATTCATTAAGCTCCTTTGTGGGCCTAAGCCCACTCCATTTGGACGGCCAAGTGGCCCATTAACTCAAGCCCACTTTTTTTTTTTGTAATTCATGAATAATTATATTCCAAATTCCAAATTTGCCCTTAGCCTCCCTCAATATTTTCTATGAGCCATCTTGGGAATTTCCCTTTTGGCCCCTAGCCTTTCTTAATATTCCCACTTCAAAAAAATTTATACACAACTTGTGTATTAAACAAGGTCAAAATATAGCCTTGTCCTTAACTTCTTGTAATTGTCTTAATTTATCCGAATGTACAAAATGCGGGATATAACAGACATGATACAAATACGAATAAGAATATGTATATGAATACGATTATGGATATGAATGTAAATGAGTACGGATATGAATACGGATACGGATACGGATGTATGTACACAATCACGCACTAGAAATGGAAAGTGTTACACCCCAGAAATTTTCCCGTTAAGCGTACAGTGAATAGGCTAACAAGGTTATAGTGTATACGATGTTGTGGAGATAAGTGGTAACGTTCATTTGATTGGTATCGAGGTGTTGAACAATCGTTAAGAAGGTCCCGTGAGGATCGGAGATTAAACGAAATAACAAAATAAGACTCAGTGAACTGGCGAATTATACGGTAGGTTATACAGACCGTATAATGGTTTTACGACCGTATAATGAACCGTTAAAGTGTCACAGAAAGAAGTTGAAGAAAAGTGGGTTTTACGGTAGATTATACGGCCCGTCAAATGAACCGTCAAGTCGGGACAGAAAGGGGTGATCACTGAGTCAGTTTTACAGTCAATTATACGGACCGTATAAATTTATACGGACCGTACAATGGACCGTATAATGGCATCAGGACCGGTTTTGTATTTATAAAAATATGATGGAAGTTCATTTTCATTATTTCTCCTTCTCACTACACGACCCAATCTCTCTCTAGAAACTTCCAAACACTTCCAAACCAAGGATTCAAGTGAAAATCTAGATCAATAACACCCAAATTCATGAAATCAAGAGTGTGAAACTCCTCATATTTCATCTAAGTCAAGGAATTCCAAAGAAGGTGGAACTAGGGTTTTGTGTAAGTGAAGTATTTCAACTCAAGACTTGTTCAACCATAATCAAAGGTAAGTTTCATGATCACTTCATGTTGTTTAAGGTATTGGAAGGCTTAGATACTTGAAATGTAGAAGAACATAGAAAGTGGGTCATTACTGAGTGAATAGTGACATAATTGAATGATAGTGGAATTGAATCATGAAAGTTGAAGTGTTGTGATTATGAATACGTTATAATGATGTTTATATCATGAAAGAAGTATTAAATGCGTGAAACCACAAAGATGAGTTATAAGGAGAAATACGGAAAAAATTGGAGGAAAATGGTGGATTTTGCTCAATATATATATATATGAATTTCATCCACTTTTACATACTACAACATACATAATCATCCATAACATATAAGAAAAGGATTAAACCTTACCTTTTTACCTTAACTTCTCACTTGGCTAAGATTTGTAACTTGCAAAAATATGTGTTTTACTTGCTCCAATGACCACTTCAGTTTGCTAAGGACCCTTCAATTGGTTGTTTAGCTAGAAGAAATAATTTTTGATCAATTTCTTCCAAGGTTTGGGTATGGCCGAATGGCCCTTTTATTTTTCTTCTTCTCTTTTTGTTCTCTAAGGTTCTTGAAATTTCTAGGGATAAAGATGAGAATTATGATGACTTAGTCATCTTTTTATCTTATTCATTAAGCTCCTTTGTGGGCCTAAGCCCACTCCATTTGGACGGCCAAGTCGCCCATCAACTCAAGCCCACCTTTTTTTTTTGTAAATTATGAAAATTTATTTTCCAAATTCCAAATTTGCCCTTAGCCTCCCTCCATATTTTCTATGAGCCATCTTGTGAATTTTCCTTTTTGCCCCTAGCCTTTCTTAATATTCCCACTTCAAAATTTTTTATACACAACTTGTGTATTAAACAAGGTCAAAATATAGCCTTGTCCTTAACTTCTTGTAATTGTCTTGATTTATCCGAATGTACAAAATGCGGGATATAACAGACATGATACAAATACGAATAAGAATATGTATATGAATACGATTATGGATATGAATGTAAATGAGTACGGATATGAATACGGATACGGATACGGATGTATGTACACAATCACGCACTAGAAATGGAAAGTGTTACACCCCGGAAATTTTCCCGTTAAGCATACAGTGAATAGGCTAACAAGGATATAGTGTATACGATGTTGTAGAGATGAGTGGTAACGTTCATTTGATTGGTATCGAGGTGTTGAACAATCGTTAAGAAGGTCCCGTGAGGATCGGAGATTAAACGAAGTAACAAAATAAGACTCAGTGAACTAGCGAATTATATGGTAGGTTATACAGACCGTATAATGGTTTTACGACCATATAACGAACCGTTAAAGTGTCACAGAAAGAAGTTGAAGAAAAGTGGGTTTTACGGTAGATTATACGGACCGTATAAAATTATACGGCCCGTCAAATGAACCGTCAAGTCGGGACAGAAAGGGGTGATCACTGAGTCAGTTTTACGGTCAATTATACGGACCGTATAAATTTATACGGACCGTACAATGGACCGTATAATGGCATCGGGACCGGTTTTGTATTTATAAAAATATGATCCAAGTTCATTTTCATTATTTCTCCTTCTCACTACAAGACCCAATCTCTCTCTAGAAACTTCCAAACACTTCCAAACCAAGGATTCAAGTGAAAATCTAGATCAATAACACCCAAATTCATGAAATCAAGAGTGTGAAACTCCTCATATTTCATCTAAGTCAAGGAATTCCAAAGAAGGTGGAACTAGGGTTTTGCCTAACTGAAGTATTTCAACTCAAGACTTGTTCAACCATCATCAAAGGTAAGTTTCATGATCACTTCATGTTGTTTAAGGTATTGGAAGGCTTAGATACTTGAAATGTAGAAGAACATAGAAAGTGGGTCATTACTGAGTGAATAGTGACATAATTGAATGATAGTGGAATTGAATCATGAAAGTTGAAGAGTTGTGATTATGAATACGTTATAATGATGTTTATATCATGAAAGAAGTATTAAATGCGTGAAACCACAAAGATGAGTTATAAGGAGAAATATGGAAAAAATTGGAGGAAAATGGTGGATTTTGCTCAATATATATATATATATATATATATGAATTTCATCCACTTTTACATACTACAACATACATAATCATCCATAACATATAAGAAAAGGATTAATCCTTACTTTTTTCCCTTAACTTCTCACTTGGCTAAGATTTGTAACTTGAAAGAATATGTGTTTTACTTGCTCCAATGACCACTTCACTTTGCTAAGGACCCTTCAATTGGTTGTTTAGCTAGAAGAAATATTTTTTGATCAATTTCTTCCAAGGTTTGGGTATGGCCGAATGGCCCTTTTATTTTTCTCCTTCTCTTTTTGTTCTCTAAGGTTCTTGAAATTTCTAGGGATAAAGATGAGAATTATGATGACTTAGTCATCTTTTTATCTTATTCATTAAGCTCCTTTGTGGGCCTAAGCCCACTCCATTTGGACGGCCAAGTGGCCCATTAACTCAAGCCCACTTTTTTTTTTTGTAATTCATGAATAATTATATTCCAAATTCCAAATTTGCCCTTAGCCTCCCTCAATATTTTCTATGAGCCATCTTGGGAATTTCCCTTTTGGCCCCTAGCCTTTCTTAATATTCCCACTTCAAAAAAATTTATACACAACTTGTGTATTAAACAAGGTCAAAATATAGCCTTGTCCTTAACTTCTTGTAATTGTCTTAATTTATCCGAATGTACAAAATGCGGGATATAACAGACATGATACAAATACGAATAAGAATATGTATATGAATACGATTATGGATATGAATGTAAATGAGTACGGATATGAATACGGATACGGATACGGATGTATGTACACAATCACGCACTAGAAATGGAAAGTGTTACACCCCAGAAATTTTCCCGTTAAGCGTACAGTGAATAGGCTAACAAGGTTATAGTGTATACGATGTTGTGGAGATAAGTGGTAACGTTCATTTGATTGGTATCGAGGTGTTGAACAATCGTTAAGAAGGTCCCGTGAGGATCGGAGATTAAACGAAATAACAAAATAAGACTCAGTGAACTGGCGAATTATACGGTAGGTTATACAGACCGTATAATGGTTTTACGACCGTATAATGAACCGTTAAAGTGTCACAGAAAGAAGTTGAAGAAAAGTGGGTTTTACGGTAGATTATACGGCCCGTCAAATGAACCGTCAAGTCGGGACAGAAAGGGGTGATCACTGAGTCAGTTTTACAGTCAATTATACGGACCGTATAAATTTATACGGACCGTACAATGGACCGTATAATGGCATCAGGACCGGTTTTGTATTTATAAAAATATGATGGAAGTTCATTTTCATTATTTCTCCTTCTCACTACACGACCCAATCTCTCTCTAGAAACTTCCAAACACTTCCAAACCAAGGATTCAAGTGAAAATCTAGATCAATAACACCCAAATTCATGAAATCAAGAGTGTGAAACTCCTCATATTTCATCTAAGTCAAGGAATTCCAAAGAAGGTGGAACTAGGGTTTTGTGTAAGTGAAGTATTTCAACTCAAGACTTGTTCAACCATAATCAAAGGTAAGTTTCATGATCACTTCATGTTGTTTAAGGTATTGGAAGGCTTAGATACTTGAAATGTAGAAGAACATAGAAAGTGGGTCATTACTGAGTGAATAGTGACATAATTGAATGATAGTGGAATTGAATCATGAAAGTTGAAGTGTTGTGATTATGAATACGTTATAATGATGTTTATATCATGAAAGAAGTATTAAATGCGTGAAACCACAAAGATGAGTTATAAGGAGAAATACGGAAAAAATTGGAGGAAAATGGTGGATTTTGCTCAATATATATATATATGAATTTCATCCACTTTTACATACTACAACATACATAATCATCCATAACATATAAGAAAAGGATTAAACCTTACCTTTTTACCTTAACTTCTCACTTGGCTAAGATTTGTAACTTGCAAAAATATGTGTTTTACTTGCTCCAATGACCACTTCAGTTTGCTAAGGACCCTTCAATTGGTTGTTTAGCTAGAAGAAATAATTTTTGATCAATTTCTTCCAAGGTTTGGGTATGGCCGAATGGCCCTTTTATTTTTCTTCTTCTCTTTTTGTTCTCTAAGGTTCTTGAAATTTCTAGGGATAAAGATGAGAATTATGATGACTTAGTCATCTTTTTATCTTATTCATTAAGCTCCTTTGTGGGCCTAAGCCCACTCCATTTGGACGGCCAAGTCGCCCATCAACTCAAGCCCACCTTTTTTTTTTGTAATTTATGAAAATTTATTTTCCAAATTCCAAATTTGCCCTTAGCCTCCCTCCATATTTTCTATGAGCCATCTTGTGAATTTTCCTTTTTGCCCCTAGCCTTTCTTAATATTCCCACTTCAAAATTTTTTATACACAACTTGTGTATTAAACAAGGTCAAAATATAGCCTTGTCCTTAACTTCTTGTAATTGTCTTGATTTATCCGAATGTACAAAATGCGGGATATAACAGACATGATACAAATACGAATAAGAATATGTATATGAATACGATTATGGATATGAATGTAAATGAGTACGGATATGAATACGGATACGGATACGGATGTATGTACACAATCACGCACTAGAAATGGAAAGTGTTACACCCCGGAAATTTTCCCGTTAAGCATACAGTGAATAGGCTAACAAGGATATAGTGTATACGATGTTGTAGAGATGAGTGGTAACGTTCATTTGATTGGTATCGAGGTGTTGAACAATCGTTAAGAAGGTCCCGTGAGGATCGGAGATTAAACGAAGTAACAAAATAAGACTCAGTGAACTAGCGAATTATATGGTAGGTTATACAGACCGTATAATGGTTTTACGACCATATAACGAACCGTTAAAGTGTCACAGAAAGAAGTTGAAGAAAAGTGGGTTTTACGGTAGATTATACGGACCGTATAAAATTATACGGCCCGTCAAATGAACCGTCAAGTCGGGACAGAAAGGGGTGATCACTGAGTCAGTTTTACGGTCAATTATACGGACCGTATAAATTTATACGGACCGTACAATGGACCGTATAATGGCATCGGGACCGGTTTTGTATTTATAAAAATATGATCCAAGTTCATTTTCATTATTTCTCCTTCTCACTACAAGACCCAATCTCTCTCTAGAAACTTCCAAACACTTCCAAACCAAGGATTCAAGTGAAAATCTAGATCAATAACACCCAAATTCATGAAATCAAGAGTGTGAAACTCCTCATATTTCATCTAAGTCAAGGAATTCCAAAGAAGGTGGAACTAGGGTTTTGCCTAAGTGAAGTATTTCAACTCAAGACTTGTTCAACCATCATCAAAGGTAAGTTTCATGATCACTTCATGTTGTTTAAGGTATTGGAAGGCTTAGATACTTGAAATGTAGAAGAACATAGAAAGTGGGTCATTACTGAGTGAATAGTGACATAATTGAATGATAGTGGAATTGAATCATGAAAGTTGAAGAGTTGTGATTATGAATACGTTATAATGATGTTTATATCATGAAAGAAGTATTAAATGCGTGAAACCACAAAGATGAGTTATAAGGAGAAATATGGAAAAAATTGGAGGAAAATGGTGGATTTTGCTCAATATATATATATATATATATATATATATATGAATTTCATCCACTTTTACATACTACAACATACATAATCATCCATAACATATAAGAAAAGGATTAATCCTTACTTTTTTCCCTTAACTTCTCACTTGGCTAAGATTTGTAACTTGAAAGAATATGTGTTTTACTTGCTCCAATGACCACTTCACTTTGCTAAGGACCCTTCAATTGGTTGTTTAGCTAGAAGAAATATTTTTTGATCAATTTCTTCCAAGGTTTGGGTATGGCCGAATGGCCCTTTTATTTTTCTCCTTCTCTTTTTGTTCTCTAAGGTTCTTGAAATTTCTAGGGATAAAGATGAGAATTATGATGACTTAGTCATCTTTTTATCTTATTCATTAAGCTCCTTTGTGGGCCTAAGCCCACTCCATTTGGACGGCCAAGTGGCCCATTAACTCAAGCCCACTTTTGTTTTTTGTAATTCATGAATAATTATATTCCAAATTCCAAATTTGCCCTTAGCCTCCCTCAATATTTTCTATGAGCCATCTTGGGAATTTCCCTTTTGGCCCCTAGCCTTTCTTAATATTCCCACTTCAAAAAAATTTATACACAACTTGTGTATTAAACAAGGTCAAAATATAGCCTTGTCCTTAACTTCTTGTAATTGTCTTAATTTATCCGAATGTACAAAATGCGGGATATAACAGACATGATACAAATACGAATAAGAATATGTATATGAATACGATTATGGATATGAATGTAAATGAGTACGGATATGAATACGGATACGGATACGGATGTATGTACACAATCACGCACTAGAAATGGAAAGTGTTACACCCCAGAAATTTTCCCGTTAAGCGTACAGTGAATAGGCTAACAAGGTTATAGTGTATACGATGTTGTGGAGATAAGTGGTAACGTTCATTTGATTGGTATCGAGGTGTTGAACAATCGTTAAGAAGGTCCCGTGAGGATCGGAGATTAAACGAAATAACAAAATAAGACTCAGTGAACTGGCGAATTATACGGTAGGTTATACAGACCGTATAATGGTTTTACGACCGTATAATGAACCGTTAAAGTGTCACAGAAAGAAGTTGAAGAAAAGTGGGTTTTACGGTAGATTATACGGCCCGTCAAATGAACCGTCAAGTTGGGACAGAAAGGGGTGATCACTGAGTCAGTTTTACAGTCAATTATACGGACCGTATAAATTTATACGGACCGTACAATGGACCGTATAATGGCATCAGGACCGGTTTTGTATTTATAAAAATATGATGGAAGTTCATTTTCATTATTTCTCCTTCTCACTACACGACCCAATCTCTCTCTAGAAACTTCCAAACACTTCCAAACCAAGGATTCAAGTGAAAATCTAGATCAATAAAACCCAAATTCATGAAATCAAGAGTGTGAAACTCCTCATATTTCATCTAAGTCAAGGAATTCCAAAGAAGGTGGAACTAGGGTTTTGTGTAAGTGAAGTATTTCAACTCAAGACTTGTTCAACCATAATCAAAGGTAAGTTTCATGATCACTTCATGTTGTTTAAGGTATTGGAAGGCTTAGATACTTGAAATGTAGAAGAACATAGAAAGTGGGTCATTACTGAGTGAATAGTGACATAATTGAATGATAGTGGAATTGAATCATGAAAGTTGAAGTGTTGTGATTATGAATACGTTATAATGATGTTTATATCATGAAAGAAGTATTAAATGCGTGAAACCACAAAGATGAGTTATAAGGAGAAATACGGAAAAAATTGGAGGAAAATGGTGGATTTTGCTCAATATATATATATATGAATTTCATCCACTTTTACATACTACAACATACATAATCATCCATAACATATAAGAAAAGGATTAAACCTTACCTTTTTACCTTAACTTCTCACTTGGCTAAGATTTGTAACTTGCAAAAATATGTGTTTTACTTGCTCCAATGACCACTTCAGTTTGCTAAGGACCCTTCAATTGGTTGTTTAGCTAGAAGAAATAATTTTTGATCAATTTCTTCCAAGGTTTGGGTATGGCCGAATGGCCCTTTTATTTTTCTTCTTCTCTTTTTGTTCTCTAAGGTTCTTGAAATTTCTAGGGATAAAGATGAGAATTATGATGACTTAGTCATCTTTTTATCTTATTCATTAAGCTCCTTTGTGGGCCTAAGCCCACTCCATTTGGACGGCCAAGTCGCCCATCAACTCAAGCCCACCTTTTTTTTTTGTAATTTATGAAAATTTATTTTCCAAATTCCAAATTTGCCCTTAGCCTCCCTCCATATTTTCTATGAGCCATCTTGTGAATTTTCCTTTTTGCCCCTAGCCTTTCTTAATATTCCCACTTCAAAATTTTTTATACACAACTTGTGTATTAAACAAGGTCAAAATATAGCCTTGTCCTTAACTTCTTGCAATTGTCTTGATTTATCCGAATGTACAAAATGCAGGATATAACATCCTCCCCCTCCTTTAGAACATCCGTCCTCGAATGTTGAACTGGCCTCATGGCGTATTACAATACTTCGGGGAGGTCTCTTTTATCGTTGCCACATACGATTACTTAACACATCCGTTTTCGAAGCTTAGGTTGCTTGTAGGCCGTGGACCGATCAACTTATTTCCGCCAACATCAAACCACCCGATTGGTAACTTGCACTTCTTGCTATACAAAGCCTCATATGGTGTTGTCTCAGTTGTCCTTTTTATATTTGTTGACCTCTCCAGGTATCTTTCGTATGTTCTCCCAATATCTGCCTCATATTACACTCGTTGTCAATTTATTTCTACGTCCTTTCCTTCCTGCCCGTTCTTTATCTTTTAACCTGTTTTCTTTATAGTCGAACCTCTCGATCTTCACATGAATCTCTCATTCCACATCATGGGTTTTCTGGTCAACTGCTCATTATCCTGAACCTTTCTTTGATATTTCTGATACTTCGAAGCTCCTTACTCTCTACGTACTCACTTTCTTTCTGTTCCCGAATATCACTGTATTAGGACTTTCCAGCCTTAACTAGTGGTGGATCCAGTATCAGTTTTACCCTGTAACATCTGTACTTATGTCTTTCACTCCGTTTCTTGAATTCTGTTCAGTTAGTGTCTTCTATACATCGCAACACTGGTTGCTGGGATTCACCTATCGATCGATACAGTCACAAATGAGATGTCATATGCATATATATATTTACTACCATTTCACTCACAAACATTTCCAAACTCTATTCAAACTTACATTAATCCTAAAGTCGTGTCACGCTTTCTTCCTTTTCACCAGTCTAGCCCGTCTCAGCTTACGCGACCTCTATAAGGTTTCTAACCGCTCCACATACTCTAATTTCCTTTAGGTTGCCCTAATTTCACTTTCGTCTCCTATATCTACATTTATGGAACTTTTACTACACTTCCCAGTGGGTCACCAATCCTAAAATTGCTCTCACCCTATCACGCTTAACCTCGAAACTTTAATGCATTTCGGTGCCTTAATGCTGGTATATTTGCCTCCACTCCCCTGTACGACCTTTATCACGTAATCTGGAGCAAGTTGGGGTCTTGACAACTTTCGAAACACTTTCGTAACACATCTCTCCTTTAACAATTACAATTTTAGCCTTCGCAATCCCCAACATTCACCTCTCACCTATGGGTACGACTACCTTTCGTCCTGGATTCCCAGATTCCTAATAGTGGCGAAACCAACAGGCATAGACATCCCAAACCGTTTGATTTGGCTCGGGTTTCAACCCAATACGGTTCTGAGGACCGCCTGAACTGGGTGCCCCTCCTCTGCTCGGGCACGGCTTGCTGGAGCCTGGGAAGTCTGTCTAGGAGGGCGCACGGACGATGATGAACCAATTGCCGACCCGGCGGGCTGAGCTTTGTCTTCCTCATTCCTCAGTTGGCAATCACGCATTAAATTATCAGTTCGACCACAGGCAAAACAAGCACCTGTATCTAGGTAACACCGTCCAGAGTGTGGCCTGCCACACCGAGCACATCGTGGTGGGGGTAGCCCCATCCTGTTAAAATTGGCTCTATGCTGGGACCCTGAAACTTTGGCACTCTGATCTGGTCCTGAATAGGTAGGATGATCAAATCTTCTACTCGTGAATCGAGGAGGTGCGCTGGCCGCTGATTGGCCCGAATACCTAGAATGCTGCTGTGCCTGCCCCCCTCTATACTCACTTCTAGTTTCGAAAGATTTGGCCCTTTTTCTGGAACCCCTATCAGAATAACGTTCACCTCTCTGTAGCTGATGTTGTTCCTCCAGATTTTGGGCGTGGGCCTGGATACGAGCGATAGTCATTCCATCCTGGAGTGAAGCCGTCAAGCAATCCTTAACTAAATGTGGCCCCAACCCACTCACGAACCGATGTACACAATCTTCCATATCAGCCACCATGGCTGGGGCATACCTGGCTAAAGAGTTAAAATGGAGACTATGTTCCCGGGAGCTCATATTTCCCTGTTTGAGATTCAAAAACATATCGGCTCGAGCCCGTCGAACCTCCGGAGGTAAGTAATGTTGCAGGAATACTTCGGTGAACTCTTGCCAAACCGGGGGAAGTGCATTTGCTCCCTTTGAAGATATCCAATTATTATTCCACTAGACCGCTACATCCCGCAATCTATATAAATCCAACTCTACTGACTCTTTGTCCGAAGCATGTATTATCCTCAGTGTCCTCAGCATCTCGTCTATGAAACCTTGCGGGTCTTCCTCTGGTTTCGATCCAAAAAACTCCGGAGGATTCAGGGTGATAAAATAACGGGCTCTTGCACTCACCGCCCTGTCTCCTTGGCCCGTACCTTGCCGCTGAGCTTGTGCTGCAACTAACTGAGTCAGCAACTGAATAGCCTCGGTTATCTGCTGGCCCGAAGCTGCTGGCGGTGGAACTGGAGGTACTGGGGCTGGAGCTGGAGCTCCTTCCTGCTCTGCCGACATGGGGAGAGCATGAGAAGGCTTGGGAAGAGCCTCGTTGTGAGACTCGCCTTCTTATACTTCCGCCGGTGGCTCCCGTTCAACTTTTCTTCCAGCCACCGTCTAGCCATTCTGGGCCGCCGTAGCTTTCCTCTTCACCGGCATTAGTGAAACCATAACACAGGATTAAGAAAAGAACACGGAAACCTGGTAACATAGCTCTATCGCACGATCTAGAGTACAAAGAAGGTCAGATTTCCTAAATGCCCTGCAGCCCCCTGTTTATAAGTGTGGCGCACTTCACACCCATAAACAGGACTCTACTGGACACGGCTCGTAGACAACCCCTAGGACGAACTGCTCTGATACCACTTTTGTCATGACCCAACTAGGGGCCGCGACGGGTACCCGATACTACTATACCGAGCACCTCTTATCTCGCATCTTACTCTTACTACTGAGTGGGCCGTATGAACGATACCGTCATTGCTTTACTCAACACCATCATTAATAGCATACTCGTAAACAAGTGGCAATAAACTGTACTAACATATTATACGGCGACAAGGACAAACAAGGTTGTGAAACATCTGACTGTACATATCTGTCTACGAGCCTCTAAACAAGATACATATATTCACAAGTGGGTCGGGTTTTGCCGTGCCCAAATATATACACTAAAGTAGTACCCATAAACTGAAGCTCCAGAACAACTAGAGCGCCCTCAATGTACCGCTGGTGGAGCTCCTAGGAATTGAACCCGTCTACCTGCTTACCTGCGTGGCATGAAATGCAGCGTCCACAAGAAGGGACGTCAGTACGAGCATTGTACTGAGTATATAAGGCATTAAGAGTAGCATAACGAGGAACATAAAGTATGAATAATAATATAATGGGATCATAGGGCATATAGTGAGATAGGAGAGTAACCTGTGCATATGAGTGCCTCTTAGGCAGTTGCCATGCATGCTTAGCCTTTTTCAAGAAGGAAATATTTCTTGTTCACATACACAGAAAATAGAACATATCATAGCGCCGAACAACGTTGGCTCCCCGACATATGTCCCGCGTTCGGGATGATAAGTTACGCCAACTGACCAGGTGGCAATGCGTCTATAGCGCAACATATGTCCCTTTTTCCCCATATTCCCCATATGCATATACATATATCATATAAGCAGCATGCATGAGAGCCCAAAGAAATTCATGTATCTATCGGAGTGACGTAAGGTTGGTAACCTTCGATTATATTATGGAATAATCATCCCGACTTTGTCTCACCTTGAAGGAACAATTATTATAAGATGAGACTATCAACGAAGGATAACATTAAGAGAACGTAGAATAAGATCACAAATCTCGTAAGGCGCCAAATCATATACATATGCACATAGAACAAATTTTCAAGACTCGATGGGTACGTACATAGATCGACACCTGAAGGCTCTGAAACAAGTTTCGGGTCAATCCGATTTAGTATGAGAAAGTTATGAGCGTTTGAAGTACAGAACCTTCTACGAACGTTTGAAAAGCCATTTTTTTTAAAATCAAGGCAACAATCATGTTAGGCACCTTTCGGATATCGTTATGGATCAAATCAAATATATATTTTGGAACCATATGTCTCAATGGAATGATCGATCGTGCTAGCATTTGAAGATCAAAACTTTAGTTATATCAATTTTCTTTCGAATGTCATTTGGAGACATATCAAACAAACTTCGGACATCATAGATACGCATCAAAACCATATGATACAACTTATGGAAGTCAAGAATATTAGCCATCCTAGTGGCTCTAAGAATAGGAATTTCCTTGAAATCTTACATACACGTCATTTGCTCGTTTCATAAAGATCATGCCAAAGAAAGAAAAGGGTAAGCCTTACATACCTGCTCCACGTCCTATTAGCTAAGCTTATATATCCAAGCTTGCTAGTCTACATTCAAAAGAGTTCACATAATTATTAGATTCGTCGTCATACGCTTGCCTTAGTTTCTCAAATAAATTCACTTATGATCTGCCGAACTTTCGGCAGCATTTCCCCTGTAAATACACCATCCCCGAGAATTTAACTCGGCCAATTTTATCAACAACAATCCGAGAATTCAACTCGGCCAAATTATCAACAAAATACCAACAATCATACTAACAACTTCAACAATCAATCCAAATATATTCTAACATTAGCAACCTTCGTCACACAATTCAACGGCATTTCATTTATATTCAATTCAATCACATATAGTCCAACTAACACCAATGATCCCACATTCAAGTATTAATCCGAAATCTTTCTAACATGATTCAAGAATACTTCAAACAATTCACATAATATTCAAAACAACCCAATCAACATGCTACTTCACCCGAGACCTTCCAAATTCAACAAGAACAATAACAACACATTTCCTTCTTTCAAGTTCATAAACCATACCAACAATTTACACACTAACAACATCATTTTCCATGAATATAAGAAATGATTTTTAACATCACATTAGCTTCCAAACGACCCTCCAACATTTACAACTTTAACTTGAATCATTAAACTTTCATTCCCCTCATAGATTCCATTACAACAACAACCAAATACTAAGTAAATTTGATTCATTCTCTTCCACACCACACCATATCTACACGGCCACACACTACATATACACGGCCACATATAACATCCTTATTTTCATGAATGTCATCCACTTTTACATACTACAACATACATAATCATCCATAACATATAAGAAAAGGATTAAACCTTACCTTTTTCCCTTAACTTCTCACTTGGCTAAGTTTTGTAACTTGCAAGAATATGTGTTTTACTTGCTCCAATGACCACTTCACTTTGCTAAGGACCCTTCAATTGGTTGTTTAGCTAGAAGAAATATTTTTTGATCAATTTATTCCAAGGTTTGGGTATGGCCGAATGGCCCTTTTATTTTTCTCCTTCTCTTTTTGTTCTCTAAGGTTCTTGAAATTTCTAGGGATAATGATGAGAATTATGATGACTTAGTCATCTTTTTATCTTATTCATTAAGCTCCTTTCTGGGCCTAAGCCCACTCCATTTGGACGGCCAAGTGGCCCATTAACTCAAGCCCACCTTTTTTTTTGTAATTCATGAATAATTATTTTCCAAATTCCAAATTTGCCCTTAGCCTCCCTCCATATTTTCTATGAGCCATCTTGTGAATTTCCCTTTTGGCCCCTAGCCTTTCTTTATATTCCCACTTCAAAAAAATTTATACACAACTTGTGTATTAAACAAGGTCAAAATATAGCCTTGTCCTTAACTTCTTGTAATTGTCTTGATTTATCCGAATGTACAAAATGCGGGATATAACAGACATGATACAAATACGAACAAGAATATGTATATGAATACGATTATGGATATGAATACGGATACGGATACGGATACGGATGTATGTACACAATCACGCACTAGAAATGGAAAGTGTTACAGTAAATAGGCTAACAAGGATATAGTGTATACGATGTTGTGGAGATGAGTGGTAACGTTCATTTGATTGGTATCGAGGTGTTGAACAATCGTTATGAAGGTCCCGTGAGGATTGGAGATTAAACGAAGTGACAAAATAAGACTCAGTGAACTGGCGAATTATACGGTAGGTTATACAGACCGTATAATGGTTTTACGGCCATATAATGAACCGTTAAAGTGTCGCAGAAAGAAGTTGAAGAAAAGTGGGTTTTACGGTAGATTATACGGGCCGTATAAAATTATACGACCCGTCAAATGAACCGTCAAGTCGAGACAAAAAGGGGTGATCACTGAGTCAGTTTTACGATCAATTATACGGACCGTATAAATTTATAATGGCATCGGGACCGGTTTTGTATTTATAAAAATATGATCCAAGTTCATTTTCATTATTTCTCCTTCTCACTACACGACCCAATCTCTCTCTAGAAACTTCCAAACACTTCCAAACCAAGGATTCAAGTGAAAATCTAGATCAATAACACCCAAATTCATGAAATCAAGAGTGTGAAACTCCTCATATTTCATCTAAGTCAAGGAATTCCAAAGAAGGTGGAACTAGGGTTTTTTCTAAGTGAAGTATTTCATCTCAAGAATTGTTCAACCATCATCAAAGGTAAGTTTCATGATCACTTCATGTTGTTTAAGGTATTGGAAGGCTTAGATACTTGAAATGTAGAAGAACATAGAAAGTGGGTCATTACTGAGTGAATAGTGACATAATTGAATGATAGTGGAATTGAATCATGAAAGTTGAAGAGTTGTGATTATGAATACGTTATAATGATGTTTATATCATGAAAGAAGTATTAAATGCGTGAAACCACAAAGATGAGTTATAAGGAGAAATATGGAAAAAATTGGAGGAAAATGGTGGATTTTGCTCAATATATATATATATATATATATATATATATATATATATATATATATATATATATATATATATATATATATATGAATTTCATCCACTTTTACATACTACAACATACATAATCATCCATAACATATAAGAAAAGGATTAAACCTTACCTTTTTCCCTTAACTTCTCACTTGGCTAAGATTTTTAACTTGCAAGAATATGTGTTTTACTTGCTCCAATGACCACTTCACTTTGCTAAGGACCCTTCAATTGGTTGTTTAGCTAGAAGAAATAATTTTTGATCAATTTCTTCCAAGGTTTGGGTATGGCCTAATGGCCCTTTTATTTTTCTCCTTCTCTTTTCGTTTTCTAAGGTTCTTGAAATTTCTAGGGATAAAGATGAGAATTATGATGACTTAGTCATCTTTTTATCTTATTCATTAAGCTCCTTTGTGGGCCTAAGCCCACTCCATTTGGACGGCCAAGTCGCCCATCAACTTAAGCCTACCTTTTTTTTTTTTTTTTAATTCATGAAAATTTATTTTCCAAATTCCAAATTTGCCCTTAGCCTCCCTCCATATTTTCTATGAGCAATCTTGTGAATTTCCCTTTTTGTCCCTAGCCTTTCTTAATATTCCCACTTCAAAATTTTTTATACACAACTTGTGTATTAAACAACGTCAAAATATAGCCTTGTCCTTGACTTCTTGCAATTGTCTTGATTTATCCGTATGTACAAAATGCGGGATATAACATCCTCCCCCCCTTTAGAACATTCGTCCTCGAATGTTGAACTGGCCTCATGGCATATTACAATACTTCGGGGAGGTCTCCTTTATCGTTGCCACCTACGATTACTTAACACATCCGTTTTAGAAGCTTAGGTTGCCTGTAGGCTGTGGACCGATCAACTTAGTTCCGCCAACATCAAACCACCCAATTGGTAACTTGCACTTCTTGCTATACAAAGCCTCATATGGTGCTGTCTCAGTTGTCCTTTTTATATTTGTTGACCTCTCCAGGTATCTTCCGTATGTTCTCCCTATATCTGCCTCATATTACACTCGTTGTCAATTTATTTCTACGTCCTTTCTTTCCTGCCCGTTCTTTATCTTTTAACCTGTTTTCTTTATAGTCGAACCTCTCGATCTTCACATGAATCTCTCATTCCACATCATGGGTTTTCTGGTCAACTGCTCATTATCCTGATCCTTTCTTTGATATTTCTGATACTTCGAAGCTCCTTACTCTCTACGTACTCACTTTCTTTCTGTTCCCAAATATCACTGTATTAGGACTTTCCAGCCTTAAATAGTGGTGGATCCAGTATCAGTTGTACCCTGTAACATCTGTACTTATGTCTTTCACTCCGTTTCTTGAATTCCGTTCGGTTAGTGTCTTCTATACATCGCAACACTGGTTGCTGGGATTCACCTATCGATCGATACAGTCACAAATGAGATGTCATATGCATATATATATTTACTACCATTTCACTCACAAATATTTCCAAACGCTATTCAAACTTACTTTAATCCTAAAGTCGTGTCGCGCTTTCTTCCTTTTCTCCAGTCTAGCCCGTCTCAGCTTACACGACCTCTATAAGGTTTCTAACTGCTCCACATACTCTAATTTCCTTTAGGTTGCCCTAATTTCACATTCGCCTCCTATATCTACATTTATGGAACTTTTACTACACTTCCCAGTGCGTCACCAATCCTAAAATTGCTCTCACCCTATCACGCTTAACCTCGAAACTTTAATGCATTTCGGTGCCTTAATGCTGGTATATTTGCCTCCACTCCCCCGTACGACCTTTATCACGTAATCTGGAGCAAGTTGGGGTCTTGACAACTTTCGAAACACATCTCTCCTTTAACAATTACTATTTTAGCCTTCGCAATCCCCAACATTCACCTCTCACCTATGGGTACGACTACCTTTCGTCCTGGATTCCCAGATTCCTAATAGTGGCGAAAGCACCTTGGTCGCCAACAGGCATAGACATCCCAAACCGTTTGATTTGGCTCGGGTTTCAACCCAATACGTTCAGCAATACAAGGAGCGATATATGATAGAGTAGAATTTAGATCGATCAACACACACACACATCATAGGAGAATACCGATAGTGTACCTGTAGCCACGTCTGGGAATATTCAAGATTCTGCCATCCTGCCAATGCATATATACGGTTCTGAGGACCGCCTGAACTGGGTGCCCCTCCTCTGCTCGGGCACGGCTTGCTGGAGCCTAGGAAGTCTGTCTAGGAGGGCGCACGGACGATGATGAACCAATTGCCGACCCGGCGGGCTGAGCTTTGTCTTCCTCATTCCTCAGTTGGCAATCACGCATTAAATTGTCAGTTCGACCACAGGCAAAACAAGCACCTGTATCTTGGTAACACTGTCCAGAGTGTGGCCTGCCACACCGAGTACATCGTGGTGGGGGTAGCCCCATCCTGTTAAAATCGGCTCTATGCTGGGACCCTGAAACTTTGGCACTCTGATCTGGTCCTGAATAGGTAGGACGATCAAATCTTCTACTCGTGAATCGAGGAGGTGCGCTGGCCGCTGATTGGCCTGAATACCTAGAATGCTGCTGTGCCTGCCCCCCTCTATACTCACTTCTAGTTTCGAAAGATTTGGCCCTTTTTCTGGAACCCCTACCAGAATAACGTTCACCTCTCTGTAGCTGATGTTGTTCCTCCAGAATTTGGGCGTGGGCCTGGATACGAGCGATAGTCATTCCATCCTGGAGTGAAGCCGTCAAGCAATCCTTAACTAAATTTGGCCCCAACCCATTCACGAACCGATGTACAAACTCTCCCATATCAGCCACCATGGCTGGGGCATACCTGGCTAAAGAGTTAAAATGGAGACTATGTTCCCGAGAGCTCATATTTCCCTGTTTGAGATTCAAAAACATATCGGCTCGAGCCCGTCGAACCTCCAGTGGTAAGTAATGTCGCAGGAATACTTCGGTGAACTCTTGCCAAAACGGGGGACGTGCATTTGCTCCCCTTGAAGATATCCAAATATTATTCCACTGGACCGCTACATCCCGCAATCTATATAAATCCAACTCTACTGACTCTGTGTCCGAAGCATGTATTATCCTCAGTGTCCTCGGCATCTCGTCTATGAAACCTTGCGGGTCTTCCTCTGGTTTCGATCCAAAAAACTCCGGAGGATTCAGGGTGATAAAATAACAGGCTCTTGCACTCACCGCCCTGTCTCCTTGGCCCGTACCTTGCCGCTGAGCTTGTGCTGCAACTAACTGAGTCAACAACTGAATAGCCTCGGTTATCTGCTGGCCCGAAGCTGCTGGCGTTGGAACTGGAGGTACTGGGGGTGGAGCTGGAGCTCCTTCCTGCTCTGCCGACATGGGGAGAGCATGAGAAGTCTTGGGAGGAGCCTCGTTGTGAGACTCGCCTTCTTCTACTTCCGCCGGTGGCTCCCGTTCAACTTTTCTTCCAGCCACCGTCTAGCCATTCTGGGCCGCCGTAGCTTTCCTCTTCACCGGCATTACTGAAACCATAACACAGGATTAAGAAAAGAACACGGAAACCTGGTAACATAGCTCTATCGCACGATCTACAGTACAAAGAAGGTCAGATTTCCTAAATGCCCTGCAGCCCCCTGTTTATAAGTGTGGCGCACTTCACACCCATAAACAGGACTCTACTGGACACGGCTCGTAGACAACCCCTAGGACGAACTGCTCTGATACCACTTTTGTCACGACCCAACTAGGGGCCGCGACGGTTACCCGATACTACTATACCGAGCACCTCTAATCTCGCATCTTACTCTTACTACTGAGTGGGCCGTATGAACGATACCGTCATTGCTTTACTCAACACCATCATTAATAGCATACTCGTAAACAAGTGGCAATAAACTGTACTAACATATTATACGGCGACAAGGACAAACAAGGTTGTGAAACATCTGACTGTACATATCTGTCTACGAGCCTCTAAACAAGATACATATATTCACAAGTGGGCCGGGTTTTGCCGTGCCCAAATATATACACAAAAGTAGTACCAATAAACTGAAGCTCCAGAACAACTAGAGCGCCCTCAATGTATCGCTGGTGGAGCTCCTAGGAATTGAACCCGTCTACCTGCTTACCTGCGTGGCATGAAATGCAGAGTCCAAAAGAAGGGATGTCAGTACGAGCATTGTACTGAGTATATAAGGCATTAAAAGTTGCATAACGAGGAACATAAAGTTTGAATAATAATATAATGGGATCATAGGGCATATAGTGAGATAGGAGAGTAACCTGTGCATATGAGTGCCTCTTAGGCAGTTGCCATGCATGCTTAGCCTTTTTCAAAAAGGAAATATTTCTTGTTCACATACACAGAAAATAGAACATATCATAACGCCGAACAACGTTGGCTCCCCGACATATGTCCCGCGTCCGGGATGATAAGTTACGCCAACTGACCAGGTGGCAATGCGTCTATAGCGCAACATATGTCCCTTTTTCCCCATATTCCCCATATGCATATACATATATCATATAAGCAGCATGCATGAGAGCCCAAAGAAAGTCATGTATCTATCGGAGTGACGTAAGGTCGGTAACTTTCGATTATATTATGGAATAATCATCCCGACTTTGTCTCACCTTGAAGGAACAATTATTATAAGATGAGACTATCAACGAAGGATAACATTAAGAGAACGTAGAATAAGATCACAAATCTCGTAAGGCGCCAAATCATATACATATGCACATAGAACAAATTTTCAAGACTCGATGTGTACGTACATAGATCGACACCTGAAGGCTCTGAAACAAGTTTCGGGTCAATCCGATTTAGTATGAGAAAGTTATGAGCGTTTGAAGTACAGAACCTTCTACGAACGTTTGAAAAGCCATTTTTTTTAAAATCAAGGCAACAATCATGTTAGGCACCTTTCGGATATCGTTATGGATCAAATCAAATATATATTTTGGAACCATATGTCTCAATGGAATGATCGATCGTGCTAGCATTTGAAGATCAAAACTTTAGTCATATGAATTTTCTTTCGAATGTCATTTGGAGACATATCAAACAAACTTCGGACATCATAGATATGCATCAAAACCATATGATACAACTTATGGAAGTCAAGAATATTAGCCATCCTAGTGGCTCTAAGAATAGGAATTTCCTTGAAATCTTACATACACGTCATTTGCTCGTTTCATAAAGATCATGCCAAAGAAAGAAAAGGGTAAGCCTTACATACCTGCTCCACGTCCTATTAGCTACGCTTATATATCCAAGCTTGCTAGTCTACATTCAAAAGAGTTCACATAATTATTAGATTCGTCGTCATACACTTGCCTTAGTTTCTCAAATAAATTCACTTATGATCTGCCGAAATTTCGGCAGCATTTCCCCTGTAAATACACCATCCCCGAGAATTTAACTCGACCAATTGTATCAACAACAATCCGAGAATTCAACTCGGCCAAATTATCAACACAATACCAACAATCATACTAACAACTTCAACAATCAATCCAAATATATTCTAACATTAGCAATCTTCGTCACACAATTCAACGGCATTTCATTTATATTCAATTCAATCACATATAGTCCAACTAACACCAATGATCCCACATTCAAGTATTAATCCGAAATCTTTCTAACATGATTCAAGAATACTTCAAACAATTCACATAATATTCAAAACAACCCAATCAACATGCTACTTCACCCGAGACCTTCCAAATTCAACAAGAACAATAACAACACATTTCCTTCTTTCAAGTTCATAAACCATACCAACAATTTACACACTAACAACATCATTTTCCATGAATATAAGAAATGATTTTTAACATCACATTAGCTTCCAAACGACCCTCCAACATTTACACCTTTAACTAGAATCATTAAACTTTCATTCCCCTCATAGATTCCATTACAACAACAACCAAATACTAAGTAAATTTGATTCATTCTCTTCCACACCACACCATATCTACACGGCCACACACTACATATACACGGCCACATATAACATCCCTATTTTCATGAATTTCATCCACTTTTACATACTACAACATACATAATCATCCATAACATATAAGAAAAGGATTAAACCTTACCTTTTTCCCTTAACTTCTCACTTGGCTAAGATTTGTAACTTGCAAGAATATGTGTTTTACTTGCTCCAATGACCACTTCACTTTGCTAAGGACCCTTCAATTGGTTGTTTAGCTAGAAGAAATATTTTTTGATCAATTTCTTCTAAGGTTTGGGTATGGCCGAATGGCCCTTTTATTTTTCTCCTTCTCTTTTTGTTCTCTAAGGTTCTTGAAATTTCTAGGGATAAAGATGAGAATTATGATGACTTAGTCATCTTTTTATCTTATTCATTAAGCTCCTTTGTGGGCCTAAGCCCACTCCATTTGGACGGCCAAGTGGCCCATTAACTCAAGCCCACCTTTTTTTTTTGTAATTCATGAATAATTATTTTCCAAATTCCAAATTTTCCTTTAGCCTCCCTCCATATTTTCTATGAGCCATCTTGTGAATTTCCCTTTTGGCCCCTAGCCTTTCTTAATATTCCCACTTCAAAAAAATTTATACACAACTTGTGTATTAAACAAGGTCAAAATATAGCCTTGTCCTTAACTTCTTGTAATTGTCTCGATTTATCCGAATGTACAAAATGTGGGATATAACAGACATGATACAAATACGAATAAGAATATGTATATGAATACGATTATGGATATGAATGTAAATGAGTACGGATATGAATACGGATACGGATACGGATATATGTACACAATCACGCACTAGAAATGGAAAGTGTTACACCCCAGAAAGTTTCCCGTTAAGCGTACAGTGAATAGGCTAACAAGGATATAGTGTATACGATGTTGTGGAGATGAGTGGTAACGTTCATTTGATTGGTATCGAGGTGTTGAACAATTGTTAAGAAGGTCCCGTGAGGATTGGAGATTAAATGAAGTGACAAAATAAGACTCAGTGAACTGGCGAATTATACGGTAGGTTATACAGACCGTATAATGGTTTTACGACCGTATAATGAACCGTTAAAGTGTCACAGAAAGAAGTTGAAGAAAAGGGGGTTTTACGGTAGATTATACGGGCCGTACAAAATTATACAGCCCGTCAAATGAACCGTCAAGTCGAGACAAAAACGGGTGATCACTGAGTCAGTTTTACGGTCAATTATACGGACCGTATAAATTTATAATGGCATCGGGACCGGTTTTGTATTTATAAAAATATGATCCAAGTTTATTTTCATTATTTCTCCTTCTCACTACACGACCCAATCTCTCTCTAGAAACTTCCAAACACTTCCAAACCAAGGATTCAAGTGAAAATCTAGATCAATAACACCCAAATTCATGAAATCAAGAGTGTGAAACTCCTCATATTTCATCTAAGTCAAGGAATTCCAAAGAAGGTGGAACTAGGGTTTTGTCTAAGTGAAGTATTTCATCTCAAGAATTGTTCAACCATCATCAATGGTAAGTTTCATGATCACTTCATGTTGTTTAAGGTATTGGAAGGCTTAGATACTTGAAATGTAGAAGAACATAGAAAGTGGGTCATTACTGAGTGAATAGTGACATAATTGAATGATAGTGGAATTGAATCATGAAAGTTGAAGAGTTGTGATTATGAATACGTTATAATGATGTTTATATCATGAAAGAAGTATTAAATGCGTGAAACCACAAAGATGAGTTATAAGGAGAAATATGGAAAAAATTGGAGGAAAATGGTGGATTTTGCTCAATATATATATATATATATATATATATATATATATATATATATATATATATATATATATATGAATTTCATCCACTTTTACATACTAAAACATACATAATCATCCATAACATATAAGAAAAGGATTAAACCTTACCTTTTTCCCTTAACTTCTCACTTGGCTAAGATTTGTAACTTGCAAGAATATGTGTTTTACTTGCTCCAATGACCACCTCACTTTGCTAAGGACCCTTCAATTGGTTGTTTAGCTAGAAGAAATAATTTTTGATCAATTTCTTCCAAGGTTTTGGTATGGCCGAATGGCCCTTTTATTTTTCTCCTTCTCTTTTCGTTCTCTAAGGTTCTTGAAATTTCTAGGGATAAAGATGAGAATTATGATGACTTAGTCATCTTTTTATCTTATTCATTAAGCTCCTTTGTGGGCCTAAGCTCACTCCATTTGGACGGCCAAGTCGCCCATCAACTCAAGCCCACCTTTGTTTTTTGTAATTCATGAAAATTTATTTTCCAAATTCCAAATTTGCCCTTAGCCTCCCTCCATATTTTCTATGAGCCATCTTGTGAATTTCCCTTTTTGCCCCTAGCCTTTCTTAATATTCCCACTTCGAAAATTTTTATACACAACTTGTGTATTAAACAAGGTCAAAATATAGCCTTGTCCTTAACTTCTTGCAATTGTCTTGATTTATCCGTATGTACAAAATGCGGGATATAACATCCTCCCCCCCATTAGAACATTCGTCCTTGAATGTTGAACTGGCCTCATGGCGTATTACAATACTTCGGGGAGGTCTCCTTTATCGTTGCCACATACGATTACTTAACACATCCATTTTAGAAGCTTAGGTTGCCTGTAGGCCGTGGATCGATCAACTTAGTTCCGCCAACATCAAACCACCCGATTGGTAACTTGCACTTCTTGCTATACAGAGCCTCATATGGTGCTGTCTCAGTTGTCCTTTTTATATTTGTTGACCTCTCCAGGTATCTTCCGTATGTTCTCTCTATATCTGCCTCATATTACACTCGTTGTCAATTTATTTCTACGTCCTTTCCTTCCTGCCCGTTCTTTATCTTTTAACCTGTTTTCTTTATAGTCGAACCTCTCGATCTTCACATGAATCTCTCATTCCACATCATGGGTTTTCTGGTCAACTGCTCATTATCCTGATCCTTTCTTTGATATTTCTGATACTTCGAAGCTCCTTACTCTCTACGTACTCACTTTCTTTCTGTTCCCGAATATCACTGTATTAGGACTTTCCAGCCTTAAATAGTGGTGGATCCAGTATCAGTTTTACCCTGTAACATCTGTACTTATGTCTTTCACTCCGTTTCTTGAATTTCGTTCGGTTAGTGTCTTCTATACATCGCAACACTGGTTGCTGGGATTCACCTATCGATCGATACAGTCACAAATGAGATGTCATATGCATATATATATTTACTACCATTTCACTCACAAACATTTCCAAACGCTATTCAAACTTACTTTAATCCTAAAGCCGTGTCGCGCTTTCTTCCTTTTCACCAGTCTAGTCCGTCTTAGCTTACGCAACCTCTATAAGGTTTCTAACCGCTCCACATACTCTAATTTCCTTTAGGTTGCCCTAATTTCACATTCGTCTCCTATATCTACATTTATGGAACTTTTAGTACACTTCCTAACGGGTCACCCGTCCTAAAATTGCTCTCACCCTAGCACGCTTAACCTCGAAACTTTAATGCATTTCGGTGCCTTAATGCTGGTATATTTGCCTCCACTCCTCCGCACGACCTTTATCACGTAATCTGGAGCAAGTTGGGGTCTTGACAACTTTCGAAACACTTTCGTAACACATCTCTCCTTTAACAATTACTATTTTAGCCTTCGCAATCCCCAACATTCACCTCTCACCTATGGGTACGACTACCTTTCGTCCTGGATTCCCAGATTCCTAATAGTGGCGAAAGCACCTTGGTCGCCAACAGGCATAAACATCCCAAACCGTTTGATTTGGCTCGGGTTTCAACCCAATACGTTCAGCAATACAAGGAGCGATATATGATAGAGTAGAATTTAGATCGATCAACACACACACACATCATAGGAGAATACCGATAGTGTACCTGTAGCCACGTCTGGGAATATTCAAGATTCTGCCATCCCGCCAATGCATATATACGGTTCGGAGGACCGCCTGGACTGGGTGCCCCTCCTCTGCTCGGCCATGACTTGCTGGAGCCTGGGAAGTCTGTCAAGGAGGGCGCACGGACGATGATGAACCAATTGCCGACCCGGCGGGCTGTGCTTTGTCTTCCTCATTCCTCAGTGGGCAATCACGCATTAACTTGTCAGTTCGACCACAGGCAAAACAAGCACCTGTATCTAGGTAACACTGTCCAGAGTGTGGCCTGCCACACCGAGCACATCGTAGTGGGGGTAGACCCATCCTGTTAAAATCGGCTCTATGCTGGGACCCTGAAACTTTGGCACTCTGATCTGGTCCTGAATAGGTAGGATGATCAAATCTTCTACTCGTGAATCGAGGAGGTGCGCTGGCCGCTGATTGGCCTGAATACCTAGAATGTTGTTGTGCCTGCCCCCTTCTATACTCACACTTCTAGTTTTGAAAGATTTGTCCCTTTTTCTGGAACCCCTATCAGAATAACGTTCACCTCTCTGTAGCTGATATTGTTCCTCCAGGTTTTGGGCGTGGGCCTGGATACGAGTGATAGTCATTCCATCCTGGAGTGAAGCCGTCAAGCAATCCTTAACTAAATGTGGCCCCAACCCACTCACGAACCGATGTACACAATCTCCCATATCAGCCACCATGGCTGGGGCATACCTTGCTAAAGAGTTAAAACGGAGACCGTGGCTAGTTGGTCGGGTCTAGTTGGCCGGGCAGTCACCGCCAAGGCCAGCAGCTATACGGATACACCATGACCTTTTGGCATGGGCAGACACCACTAGTGGACGACATGAGATGGTACCCCGGACGCGGGAGGCCTGGACGTGGGCTAATGTTATTAATTATCACACCGTTCCGACATGGACGGGCAGCTTGCATATTACGCATATATGACACGATGATGAGTATGAGTAAGACAGTGTTATGTCTCGTGTTTTCGCATAATTGGAAATTCAGAAAACTAATTAAGACTTGTATGTTGTGAGGAAATATTTTGATTCTAGTTAAAATGACTATGTTGGTTATGAAACCATTGGTGCTAAGGCGTCGGGTAAGGCCGAGGGCAAATTTGGAATTTCGAAAATTAGTTTCGGGAATTACAAAACGGGATTTTTATGAATTGGGCCAAGAAAATTGAACAAAAAAAAAAAACTTAGGCCCAAAGACCATGGGGTGGCCAGCCATAAGGCAAGGCCCAAACCCATTTTTAATGGTCATGTGATATACATGTGACCTTATTTTAGATATATATCAAGGATTTCCTTTGGAATTATCTAGACAAAATCACAACTCATCCTTGAGCTCAATAATACCCCTCTCGGCCGAACTATAGAGAAAGAGAGAAAGACAATTCTCTAGGTTGGTTTGTGATCCAAAAATCTTGTTCTTCCCATATTTGTAGTGTACTCAAGACGCTCTTCAACGGGGTACAATTAGTTTGGTGAAAGGAGCGCGTTTGCGACAAGTCGGAACTTCAAGTAAAGTTAAGAATTTTGCCCTTTTAATGTTATGGAATTGGTATGAATATGTTAAGGATTGAGAATATACGAAAATTTCGTAGTTTTGATGTGTGTATGGAACCGTGGGTGTGTGCATATATGGTGTTGTGGCCGTGACTTATGTGGTTTGGAAAGGAAGGCGAAGCGAATTCTATTTAGTTGATTAGTTGCGCCGTTGTGGTATTTATGACGTAAATGAATGTTTAACGAATTGAATTGGCGTTGGGAATGGTTGCGGGTTATTATGGGAAAGTATATGATTTCGGTATATTTGTGTATATCCTTGTATAATTATGATAGTAAGCCTTTAAATGTGACTTATGGTTGTTGTTAACGAATTTGGAATGAAACAATGCGCGTTAGTATGTACGTCGTAATTGTTGACGATTCGGATGTAATATGGAAAGTGACGAACTTCTTGAATTGGTGTATATTGTTTGGAACGTAATTGGGATGTGTTTGAATAATCTTGAATGAGTGAATGAATACAATAAAGTGGACATTAGTTTGGTATTGTGAAGTTTGAATGAAAATTGTCAACTTATATAGAAAGGAAGAATATTGAAGTTAGAGTGCTTTAGTTGTGGTTTATGTTGTATGTGATGTTTGGGTTGTTGTTGCTGATATTTATTGAGCCGAGCTATGTCTCGGGGGTGTTATATATATAGGGGAAATGCTGCCGAAATTTCGGTAGGCAAAAATGAAGCTAAGGGAATTCTTAAGCCTTAGAATCTCTAATTGGTAACTTTGACCATTTGCAGATTCTGGACGAAACGGGATTTGAGTTCGGGGTGAGCATAGGACGTTTATAAGGTATGTAAAGCTTCCCACTTCTTCTTTTGGCATGTCTTAGTATGTTAGGTTGATATCGGAACCCCGGGAGCAATTCTGCTCCTCGAAATCCGATCTATAAAATGGTTACTATTCATTCAATTCAATTGAAGCCTTATGACCCTATTTTGGCTAGAAAGCAATCCAATGTCCGAAACCTATGTAAATGTGATCGGGTTACTTCGAAATCTCTACGTATGATCGTACAGACCCTAAATGTCCATAAATTATGTTCGCCACCTCGACTTGACCCGAGGTGGGCCCGCTAACCCCGAGATGCCTTATTTGTCCTATTAGGCTCTCCTTTTGGATAAGCTTCGACAAAGAACCTTCAATTTTGGAAATTGTCCTCTATGAAATAATGTTCGGAACACTATGATATAACAAACTATGTTATGAGCCATACGTACCACTTTGGAAACATTTTGTGAAATAAACTTTCGTACCAACTAATTATTTGACTATTTTGGTTAACGAACTGACTTATGAAGTAATCAAGTTTTGAAAGGCTATTTTAATATACAAAGTGCATTGTTTGCTCACGACTCCGCTCGTGCCTTATTATGACTTCGTTCACCGGTTCCCGGGCCGGTTATGATTCGTCCGCTCTATGATGATTCGGCCGTATGCTGTGTTACGGTTCCCCGAGGCCTCGCCATAGGGTCGGGTTCCGTTTGGAGTTATGCTATGATATGGCTGTGATGCGATACGCTCATATGTGTGTGTTTGGGGATGTACGGAGATTTGAACCTTCTGGTGTTATGCTGTGTGTGGCACCAGCGTCGGAGTGGTGACCACGTTCTTGAGCGTTGCATGATTTTGTTTGCATTATATATTTATATGATTTTGGTACAAAATTTTGATACTCCGTTCATAACTCCTCTTTGTTATCTTGTTTGCTTTCAGTTGTGGCCTATATTTCTGTACTCCGTGCTTTACATACTCAGTACATATTTCGTACTGACCCCCTTTCTTCGGGGGCTGCGTTTCATGCCCGCAGGTACAGACGCCGGTGATCCACCGCTATAGGCCTTACTTTCTGCTATTTCGGAGTACTTCTCTTTGATCCGGAGTCCACTTTTGGTACATACATCTTTTGCCATGTGTATATTTCTGTGCATTTGACTATTTAGGTACGGCGGGGCCCTGTCTCGCCATATGTCTTTGTTTTGGATTCGTAGAGGCCTGTAGTCATATATGTGGGGCGAGGGTCCTATATGTGTTCGTTTGATTTTAATATTTGGTCTTAATGCGGTGCGTTGTTATAGTGGCCCCAAACGGCCTTATGCTTATGTTTGTACTTATGACCGGCGACGGATATTCCGCCGCTCTTTCTTGATTTGATATGATATTTTGATACACGCGATCGCTTAAGACGGATTTTGATATAAATTATGTTTGAAATGGCTTTTATCAAACTTTGTAATAAGTTTGGAATTGATAAATGAATATGCGATTCGGTCTGGGTGCCCAAGTTGGGTGCCAGTCGCGGCCCACGGGGCTGGGTCGTGACAAAAGTTGTATCAGATCAGTTTGTCCTCGGAATGTCTACAGGCCGTGTCTCGTAGAGTCTTGTTTATCGATGTGTTGTGCACCACATCTATAAACAGGAGGCTACACGGCATTTAGGGTGTTACTTTCTTTGGAATCTTAGATCGTGTGATAGAGCTGTGCTATTAGGACGATTTTGATCTGACCCGTTATTGTGTTTGCAGTGATGCCTCCGAAGAAGGCAGCGGCGGCCCAGAAGGGCAAGGCAAGGATAGGAGAGACTAGTCAGGCACAGAGAGCTACCCGGGCTCGTGTCTATGATTTTCCTGAGGTTGTGCCCCATTCTGAGGGGTCCGCTACACCACCATTGGTACAGCCTGGAGCAGGTCCTTCAGCAGCTCCAGAGGCCCGAGTACCCGCTCCCGAGACTCCAGCTCCTCAGCCAAGGGCGGAGGACAGGACCCTGAGGGAGGCTGTGCCGTTACTGACCACATTGGTAGCGGGGCAGGCTCGCAGACGCGGGCGGAGGGACGATGATGATGATGACAGGCGAGACAGCCTGCGGGTTCGAGAGTTTTTATTGTGTGGCCCTCCAGAGTTTTTTGGGTCTAAGCGCGATGAGGACCCCCATGACTTTATTCGGGGGATGCGGTGCTCACTAGACTTGGTCAGGGCTTCAGAGACCGAGTCAGTCGAGTTGGCCTCGCATAGACTTCGGGATATTGCTACTCACTGGTATGAGACCTGGGAGCTATCCAGGGGTGAGGGTGCTCCTCCAGCTACTTGGGACGAGTTTGTGACTGCTTTCACCCGCCACTTTCTGCCCCCAGAGTTGCGACACCGCGGGTTGATCGATTTTTACATCTGCAGCAGAGGGGTCGGAGCGTTCGTGAGTATAATATGGAGTTTGATTCCGTGGCCCGGTATGCACCTGCCGTAGTAGCAGATATGTCCGATCGGATGCACAGATATGTTATGGGGTTGGATCGTTATTTGATCGACGGCTGTATGGCAGTGTCATTGCAGACAGATATGGATATTGCCCGACTTCAGGCTTACGCGCTGGTATGGAGGACCGTCACAGGTCTGATTATTCTAGCAGAGATCGGGACAGGAGGCCGCCCAAGAGGGATAGGTCCGCGGGATATTCTGGAGATTCTCGAGGCGGACAGCCTCAGCAGCAGCAGACAGGCAGACAGCTTCCTCCGTCCGGCCGGAATATTCAGTCAGGCGGCAGGAGATTTGATAGTGCAGGACCGTCTGGGGCTGGTCAGAGCTCCAGGGCGGCAGGTTCACAGGTATCTAGAGGCCCCAGCCAGGCCAGACCACCCAGGCCCCGTTGTTCTCATTGCGGGAAGTCTCATCCTGGGGAGTGCTATCGAGCTACTGGAGCTTGTTTTTCGTGCGGTGGTCAGGGCCATTTTATGCGAGATTGTCCGTTGGCTAGCGGTTCTGGTAGTGTGGCTCAGCCGACAGGGTCAGCCGCCGGTTCATCATCTGCTCCATTTGTTGCACGCCCTGCAGGGCGAGGTGCGCCGACACCGGCGGGACGCGGTCGAGGCCGCGGTGGTGTTTCAGGTTCTAGCGGTCCCTCGAACTGCATATACACATTGGCCAGCCGCCAGGATCAGGAGGCTTCGCCGAATGTCGTCACAAGTACACTACTGATTTTCTCCAGATCTGTATATGCATTGATTGATCCTGGTTCTACCTTATCATATATTTCCCCGCTTGTTACTAGTAAAATTGGGATAGTGTCTGAGCCTATAGAGCCATTTGAGGTAGCTACGCCGGTTGGGGATTTTGTTATAGCGAGGCAGGTCTATAGGGATTGTTCTGTGACTATTTATGATCGTTGCACTAAAGCTGATTTGATAGAGTTAGACATGCTTGAGTTTGATGTCATTATGGGTATGGACTGGTTGTCTTCCTGTTATGCTAATGTTGACTGCCAGAAAATGGTAGTCCATTTTCAGTTTCCAGGGGAACCAGTTATAGAGTGGTTCGGGTCTACAGCATCGCCGAGGGGTAAGTTTATTTCATACCTCAAGGCTAAGAAAATGATCTAGAAAGGTTATATCTATCATTTGGTTCGTGTGGACGATACTGCAGCTGAGACACCTACCCTTCAGTCTGTTCTGGTCGTTAGTGAATTCCCAGATGTATTTCCTGACGAGCTTCCTGGCCTTCCGCCTGAGCGGGAGATCGATTTTACTATAGAGTTGATGCCGGATACGCAGCCTATATCTATTCCTCCGTACAGAATGGCACCGGCTGAATTGAAGGAGTTGAAGGAGCAGCTGAAAGATTTGTTGGATAAGGGCTTTATCAGACCCAGCACATCACCCTGGGGAGCGCCGGTATTATTTGTGAGGAAGAAAGATAGGTCACTGCGGATGTGTATTGATTATCGGCAACTGAATAAGGTGACTATAAAGAATAAATATCCCCTCCCCCGGATTGATGATTTGTTTGATTAGTTGCAGGGTGCTAAATATTTTTCGAAGGTAGATCTGCGCTCAGGTTATCATCAGGTGCGAGTGCGAGAATCAGATATCCCGAAGACTGCTTTTAGGACCCGGTACGGGCATTATGAATTCAGAGTTATGTCTTTCGGGTTGACTAACGCTCCAGCGGTATTTATGGATCTCATGAATCGGGTATTTCGGCCTTTCTTGGATATGTTTGTTATTGTGTTCATTGACGATATTATGATTTACTCGCGATCAGCCGAGGAGCATTCGGATCATTTGAGGACGGTACTTGGTATTCTCCGTCAACAGAAATTGTATGCTAAGTTCTCCAAATGTGAATTCTGGTTAACTTCTGTGGCATTCTTGGGCCATATTGTCGGCGCAGACGGTATTCGGGTCGATGCGCAGAAGATTGAGGTTGTACAGAATTGGCCCAGGCCTACTACACCGACAGAGGTGCGCAGTTTTCTGGGATTAGCCGGGTATTATCGCAGGTTCGTGGAGAATTTTTCTTCTATTGCAGCACCACTGACGAAGCTTACTCAGAATGCAGCGAAATTTCTGTGGACCGATGCCTGCGAGCGCAGCTTCCAGATGTTGAAAGAAAAGTTAGTTTCAGCACCAGTTTTGACTCTTCCAGAGGGATCAGATGGGTATGTTGTCTATTGTGACGCCTCTGGTATTGGGATAAGTTGTGTGTTGATGCAGCACGGTCGAGTCATAGCCTATGCTTCCCGGCAGCTCAGACCGCACGAGAAGAATTATCCCACTCATGATCTTGTGTTGGCCGCGGTGATTCATGCTTTGAAGATTTGGATATGGGGTCCATGTTGATATTTATACGGACCATAAGAGTCTCCCGTACATTTTTAAGCAGAAGGAACTAAATTTGCGGCAGCGGAGATGGCTTGAGTTACTGAAGGATTATGACGTTGATATTTTGTACCATCCTTGGAAAGCCAATGTGGTAGCGGATGCACTTAGCCGCAAGTCTATGGGCAGCTTGGCTGATGTACCATCTGGTAAGAAAGATTTGGTTCGTGATATTCATCAGCTGGCCAGCCTTGGAGTTCGTTTGGCAGATTTTGGAGATTCTGGGATTTCTGTTCGTGCAGTTTCTGAATCATCTATTATACAGGAGGTAAAGCAGCGTCCGTTCGAAGATCCTATTCTGATTCAGTACAAAGATGTGGCCCTTAATAAAGCAAAGACTCCGTTTGAAATTTCGCCTGAAGGGGTATTATTATATGACGGCAGATTCTGTGTACCGGATGTTGCGGGCTTACAGCGGCAGATTATGGGCGAGGCACATAATGCACGGTATTCTGTTCATCCTAGTTCCACTAAGATGTATCGTGATCTCAGGTGTTTGTATTGGTGGGATGGTATGAAGAAAGATATTGCCGAGTTTGTTAGTTAGTGCCCGAATTGCCAGCAAGTAAAGATTGAACATCAGAAGCCCGGTGGATTATTACAGGAGATGGAAATTCCAGCCTGGAAATGGGAGATGATTAATATGGACTTCGTTGTTGGGTTACCGCGCACTCCACGCAGGTACGATTCTATTTGGGTTATTGTTGACCGGTTGACGAAATCAGCCCATTTTCTTCCGGTTCGGACTACGTATTCGGCTGAGGACTATGCCAGATTGTATATCAGAGAGACAGTCAGACTTCACGGAGTCCCTGTATCGATTATTACTGACCGAGGTGCCCAGTTTACGATAAATTTCTGGAGGTCATTTCAGGAGGGATTAGGGACTCAAGTGAGCCTCAGTACAGCTTTTCATCCTCAGACCGACGGGCAGGCCGAGCGCACTATTCAGATGCTGGAAGATATGTTGCGGGCCTGCGTTATTGATTTTCGAGGCAGCTGGGATGATTATTTGCCGCTGATTGAGTTTGCTTATAATAATAGTTATCACTCCAGCATTCAGATGGCGCCGTACGAAGCCCTTTATGGTAGGAAATGCAGATCTCCTATTGGTTGGTTTGACGTGGGCGAAACTAAGCTGATTGGGCCAGATGTGATCCAGGAAGCAGTAGATAAGGTAAAGCTTATTCGGGAGCGATTATTGGCTGCTCAGAGTCGACAGAAAGCTTATGCAGACAGACGACGTCGACCGTTAGAGTTCCAGATCGGCGACTGGGTATTTCTGAAGGTGTCGCCCATGAGGGGTGTTATGAGATTCGGTAAGAAGGGTAAGTTGAGCCCGCGGTACATTGGGCCGTATCAGATTGTTCGAAATATAGGCGAGGTCGCCTACGAGCTAGACTTACCATCCGACTTGGAGGCCGTACACCCGGTATTTCATGTGTCTATGTTACGAAAATGTATTGGTGACCCTTCCAGGATATTCCCAGTGGATGACATTCAGGTAACGGAGCATATGTCTTACGACGAGCAGCCTATAACTATTCTGGATCGACAGGTGAGGAGACTACGCACTAAGGAAGTGCCCTCCGTTAAGGTCCTGTGGCGCAACGATAACCGGGAGGAGATGACTTGGGAGGCGGAGGACGAGATGAAGAAGAAATACCCCCACTTGTTCCCGACGTCCACAGGTAATCTAAACTTTTCAGTTTGTTGTGTTGATTGATAAAATGAATTACGTATGTCATTGTTAAAGGAGGGACTCCCCCGCCATGATCATAAGACCGTACAAGATAAATTTAACATTCGGGGACGAATGTTCTTAAGGGGGGGAGAATGTTATGTCCCGTGTTTTCGCATAATTGGAAATTGAGAAAAATAATTAAGACTTGTATGTTGTGAGGAAATATTTTGATTCTAGTTAATATGACTATGTTGGTTATGAAACCATTGGTGCTAAGGCATCGGGGAAGGCCGAGGGCAAATTTGAAATTTCGAAAATTAGTTTCGGGAATTACAAAACGGGATTTTTATGAATTGGGCCAAGAAAATTGAACAAAAAAAAAAACTTAGGCCCAAAGACCATGGGGTGGCCAGCCATAAGGCAAGGTCCAAGCCCATTTTTAATGGTCATGTGATATACATGTGACCTTATTTTAGATATATATCAAGGATTTCCTTTGGAATTATCTAGACAAAATCACAACTCATCCTTGAGCTCAATAATACCCCTCTGGGCCGAACTATAGAGAAAGAGAGAAAGAAAATTCTCTAGCTTGGTTTGTGATCCAAAAATCTTGTTCTTCCCATATTTGTAGTGTACTCAAGACGCTCTTCAACGGGGTACAATTAGTTTGGTGAAAGGAGCGCGTTTGCGACAAGTCGGAACTTCAAGTAAAGGTAAGAATTTTGCCCTTTTAATGTTATGGAATTGGTATGAATATGTTAAGGATTGAGAATAGACGAGAATTTCGTAGTTTTGATGTGTGTATGGAACCATGGGTGTGTGCATAAATGGTGTTGTGGCCGTGACTTATGTGGTTTGGAAGGGAAGGCGAATCGAATTCTATTTAGTTGATTAGTTGCGCCGTTGTGGTATTTATGACGTAAATGAATGTTTAACGAATTGAATTGGCATTGGGAATAGTTGAGGGTTATTATGGGAAAGTATATGATTTCGGTATATTTGTGTATATCGTTGTATAATTATGATAGTAAGCCTTTAAATGTGACTTATGGTTGTTGTTAACGAATTTGGAATGAAACAATGCGCGTTAGTATGTTCGTCGTAATTGTTGACGATTCGGATGAAATATGGCAAGTGACGAACTTCTTGAATTGGTGTATATTGTTTGGAACATAATTGGGATGTGTTTGAATAATCTTGAATGAGTGAATGAATACAATAAAGTGGACATTAGTTTGGTATTGTGAAGTTTGAATGAAAATTGTCAACTTATATAGAAAGGAAGAATATTGAAGTTAGAGTGCTTTAGTTGTGGTTTATTGAAGTCTCGGGGGTGTTATATATATAGGGGAAATGCTGCCGAAATTTCGGTAGGCAAAAATGAAGTTAAGGGAATTCTTAAGCCTTATAATCTCTAATTGGTAACTTTGACCATTTGCAGATTCTGGACGAAACGGGATTTGAGTTCGGGGTGAGCATAGGACGTTTATAAGGTATGTAAAGCTTCCCACTTCTTCTTTTGGCATGTCTTAGTATGTTAGGTTGATATCGGAACCCCGGGAGCAATTCTGCTCCTCGAAATCCGATCTATAAAATGGTTACTATTCATTCAATTCAATTGAAGCCTAATAACCCTATTTTGGCTAGAAAGCAATCCAATGTCCGAAACCTATGTAAACGTGATCGGGTTACTTCGAAATCTCTACGTATGATCGTACAGACCCTAAATGTCCATAAATTATGTTCGCCACCTCGACTTGACCCGAGGTGGGCCCGCTAACCCCGAGATGCCTTATTTGTCCTATTAGGCTCTCTTTTTGGATAAGCTTCGACAAAGAACCTTCGATTTTGGAAATTGTCCTCTTTGAAATAATGTTCGGAACACTATGATATAACAAACTATGTTTTGAGCCATACGTACCACTTTGGAAACATTTTGTGAAATAAACTTTCGTACCAACTAATTATTTGACTATTTTGGTTAACGAACTGACTTATGAAGTAATCAAGTTTTGAAAGGCTATTTTAATATACAAAGTGCATTGTTTGCTCACGACTCCGCTCGTGCCTTATTATGACTTCGTTCACCGGTTCCCGGGCCGGTTATGATTCGTGCGCTCTATGATAATTCGGCCGTATGCTGTGTTACGGTTCCCCGAGGCCTCGCCATAGGGCCGGGTTCCGTTTGGAGTTATGTTGTGATATGGCTGTGATGCGATACGCTCATATGTGTGTGTTCGGGGATGTACGGAGATTTGAACCTTCTGGTGTTATGCTGTGTGTGGCACCAGCGTCGGAGTGGTGACCACGTTCTTGAGCGTTGCATGATTTTGTTTGCATTATATATTTATATGATTTTGATACAAAATTTTGATACTCCGTTCAGAACTCCTCTTTGTTATCTTGTTTGCTTTCAGTTGTGGCCTATATTTCTGTACTCCGTGCTTTACATACTCAGTACATATTTCGTACTGACCCCCTTTCTTCGGGGGCTGCGTTTCATGCCTGCAGGTACAGACGCCGGTGATCCACCGCTGTAGGCCTTACTTTCTGCTATTTCGGAGTACACCTCTTTGATCCGGAGTCCACTTTTGGTACATACATCTTTTGCCATGTGTATATTTCTGTGCATTTGACTATTTGGGTACGGCGGGGCCCTGTCTCGCCATATGTCTTTGTTTTGGATTCGTAGAGGCCTGTAGTCATATATGTGGGGAGAGGGTCCTATATGTGTGCGTTTGATTTTGATATTTGGTCTTAATGCGGTCCGTTGTTATGGTGGCCCCAAACGGCCTTATGCTTATGTTTGTACTTATGACCGGCGACGGATATTCCGCCGCTCTTTCCTGATTTGATATGATATTTTGATACACGCGACCGCTTAAGATGGATTTTGATATAAATTATGTTTGAAATGGCTTTTATGAAAATTTGTAATAAGTTTGGAATTGATAAATGAATATGCGATTCGGTCTGGGTGCCCAAGTAGGGTGCCAGTCGCGGCCCACGGGACTGGGTCGTGACAGACAGCATGCATTACTTCCCTTATGATTGTCATTCAGATCCAGATGTTTCATACTGAAGTTCTCATTATATTATTGATGTCTTTCTTCATTGTTTATGCCTCTCATACTCAGTACAATATTCGTACTGACGTCCGTTTTCTTTGGACGCTGTGTTCATGCCCACAGGTAGACAGGGAGGTGAGCTTGGCCCAGATCCTCAATAGCTGTCAGCTGGTAGAGAGTGGTCCATTGTTCGGAGGTGCTTATGGTCATTCTTTTGGTACATATGCATATTTTGGGCACGACGGAGTCTTGTTCCGTCTATATATATACAGTATGTCAGTAGAGGCTTGTAGATACGCAGTGTGGGTTAGACGATCTCACAAGATGTTATCACGTATATATATATATATATATATATATATATATATATATATTGATGGCCGAGAGGCAAATGGATATAAAGCATTTACGTTTCTATACAAAATATGTTTTCTTATACTTTCATGTATAAAAATTTGCCAAAGAGCATTAAATAAGTAGGATAAGTAGTAGAGCGAGCGGTGCTCGGTATCTAGCTTCGGGTACCCGTCACAGCCCCTGGTTGGGTCGTGACAGAAATGGTATCAGAGCAGTTCGTCTTAGGAATTGTCTACGAACCGTGTCTAGTAGAGTCTTGTTTATGGTGTGTTGTGCGCCATGATATTAAACAAGAGGCTATAGGGCATTTAGTAAAATGGCCATCCTTCTTCTCATGAGATCGTACGATAGAGCCATGCCTAAGATTACATCCTTCCTAAAAGTGTGTTATGGTTTCAGAAAAATGCCGCCAAAGGGAAAAGCTACCGCCGCCCAGAAGGGGTAAGGCTACGACAAAAAGGCGGGCAGAACGAGAGCTTCCGATGAATGTAGAGGAAGGTGAATCGCAAAATGAGGCCGTTCCCGATGTAGAAGAGCAAGGAGGATCCTCAGCACCGATTCCTCCACCGAGTGCTTCGGGTCAATAAGTATCCGAGGCCATACATTTATTGACACAATTGGTTGCCGCTCAGGCACAACGACAGAATGCCGGCCCAAGTGATATTTCAGCTAGTACGAGAGCCCGTGATTTTGTGACCTTAAATCCCCCGGAATTCTTTGGGTCGAAGCCGGATGAAGATCCGCAAAACTTCATTGATGAAATGTTGAGGACCTTAAAGATTATCCATGCCTCCGAGACCGAATCCGTGGAATTGGCCTCTTATAGACTCCGCGATGAGGCGGTTTTATGGTACAAAAATTAGATGGCATCAAGAGGAGAGAATGCACCACCTCCCGTTTGGCAAGAATTTTTGGATGCCTTTATTCGTTATTACTTGCCATCTGAGGTCCGCCGAGCTAGAGCGGACAGGTTCTTGAATTTAAAGCAAGGAAGCATGAGTGCCCGAGAGTATAGTATGCAATTCAATTCTTTGGCTAGGTATGCTCCAACTATGGTGGCCGACATGGGAGACCGGGTCTATAGATTTGTGAGCGGTCTGGGGCCACACTTGTTTAGAGATTGTTTGATGGCCTCTTTGCAAGACGGGATGGATATTTCCCGGATACAGGCTCATGCTTAGAATCTTGAGGAACGACAACAGCAGCAGAGGATTTATCGTGATAATGATCGAAGTCAAGGTAAGAGGGCTAGATCTAGGGAACGAGCAGTGAGTATAGAGGGGGACCGAGACAGATGCATTCTAGGCACTCAGGTCAGTCAGCGACCAGTGCGCCTCCCAGATTCTCAGATAGGAGATTTGACCGTTCTTTTCAGTCAGGACAGGGCCAGAGTTCGAGGACCCCAGATTCCCAGTTTAGGGGAGATTCTAGTCAGAGGAGACCTCCAGTACCGCGGTGCAGCCAGTGCGGAAAATTGCATTCCGGACAGTGTCGTCAGGGTTCGGATGCTTGTTATGCCTGCGGGCAAGTTGGTCATATGATGAGAGACTGAACTTCAGCGAGAGGTAGGGCTGGGACTCAGCCTACAGGTTCAGCAGCGGGTTCTTCTTCAGTACGCCCGACAGCACAGATTCCCCAAACTTCAGCAGGTAGAGGTAGAGGCAGAGGGGGAGCATCTACTTCAGGTGCTGTCCAGCCCCGCGTATATGCTCTAGCTGGGCGACAGGATCTTGAGTCCTCCCCAGATATTGTCACAGGTACATTGGCTATATTTTCCCGTGATGTATATGCTTTGATTGATCCGGGTTCTACTTTCTCATATATTACTCTGTATATTGCTGATTGTATTGGGGTGAGACCCGAGCCGATTAAACCTTTTGAGGTGTTCACTCCGGTTGGTGATCCCGTAATAGCGAGACAAGTATATATGAATTGTGTAGTTGTTATATGTGATCGTTAGACAAAGGCTGATCTAATTGAACTTGTGATGATAGATTTTGATGTAATTATGGGTATGGATTTGTTGGCATCGTGCTATGCTAATGTTTGTTGCCGGACAAAAGTAGTTCGATTCCAATTTTCGGGAGAGCCCGTACTTGAATGGAAGGGTAATACAGCTTCTCCAAAGGGTAGGTTTATTTCCTACCTTAAGGTAAGGAAGATGATAGGTAAGGGTAATATTTGTCACTTAGTTCGAGTTCATGATACCGAGGCAAAGCCACTAGCTTTTCAATCAGTTCCGGTAGTGAATGAATTCCCAGATGTATTTCCAGATGAACTACCAGGACTTCCTCCAGAAAGGGAAATTGATTTCGCCATTGATGTATTGCCGGACACCAAGCCCATTTCTATTCCTCCTTATCGGATGGCCCTAGAAGAATTGAAAGAGCTAAAGGCACAATTGAAAGACTTGCTTGAGAAGGGTTTCATTAGGCCCAGCTCGTCACCGTGGGGAGCACCAGTCTTGTTCGTGAGAAAGAAAGACGGTTCGCTACGAATGTGTATCGATTATACACAGTTGAACAAAGTGACGGTAAAGAACATATATCCCCTCCCCATAATTGACGACTTGTTCGATCAATTGCAAGGTGCTAAGTGGTTTTCCAAGATAGATCTAAGATCGGGTTATCATCAAGTGAGAACTAGAGAAGCAGATATCCCCAAAACGGCTTTCAGGATGAGGTATGGGCACTATGAGTTCCGAGTAATGTCATTTGGGTTGACGAATACCCCGGCGGTGTTCATGAATTTAATGTGTTCAGACCATTCTTGGATATCTTTGTGATAGTATTTATCGATGATATTCTGGTGTATTCTCGCACAGAATCGGAACATGCAGATCATCTAAGAATTGTTCTTGGCGTTCTTCGAGCTCGGTAATTATATGCAACGTTTTCAAAGTGCGAATTTTGGCTTAATTCCGTGGCATTCCTGGGTCATGTTATTTCAGATGATGGCATTCGAGTCGACACTCAGAAAATTGAGGCGGTAAAGACATGGCCAAAGCCTACAACACCCATGGAAGTTCATAGTTTTCTCGGACTGGCAGGCTACTATAGAAGATTTGTAGAGGGCTTCTCATCTATTTCAGCTCCATTGACGAAACTAACACAGAAGTCAGCTAAATTCCAGTAGAGTGATGCTTGTGAGCGTAGCTTCCAAGAGTTGAAAGATAAATTGACCTCAGCCCCAGTGTTAACACTTCCAGAAGGGTCAGATGGCTATGTCATATATTGTGATACTTCCGGTGTCGGACTAGGATGTGTATTGATGCAGCATGGAAAGGTTATTGCATATGCTTCGAGACAGTTGCGGAAACATGAAAGGAATTATCCAACTCATGATCTTGAATTAGCTGTGGTTATTCATGCCTTAAAGATATGGAGACATTATTTGTATGGTGTACGTGTTGACATTTATATAGATCACAAAAGTCTTCAACATATTTTCAAATAGAAGGAGTTGAATTTGCGGCAGAGGCGATGGTTAGAATTACTGATGGATTACGATGTGAATATTTTATACCACCCCGGAAAGGCAAATGTAGTAGCAGATGCACTTAGCTGTCGATCAATGGGTAGTTTACGTGGAGTTCATTCAGAGAAGCAAGAAATGGCTCGTGAGCTCCATCGACTAGCAAATCTCGGAGTAAGTGTAATGGACTCGGGTGATGCAGGGATTAGCATCAATGACCCCACAGTTTCATCTTTGAATATAGAAGTGAAGGAACGGCAATATGAAGATTCCCAGTTAAGCCGCTACCGAGATCTATCTCATGAAAAGGAAAAGTCTCCGTTTGAAGTTTCCATAGATGGGATTCTTAGATATCGGGGCAGGCTATGTGTACCGGATGTGGCAAATTTGCTCCAACGGGTTTTAGAGGAAGCACATTATTCCCAGTATTCTATTCATCCAAGTGCAACCAAGATGTACCACGATCTCAAATTGATATATTGGTGGGATGGCATGAAGCGAGACATAGCAGAAATTGTGGCACAATGTCCGAATTGCCAGCAAGTAAAGGCCGAGCATCAAAAGCCAGGAGGCTTATTGCAAGCAATGGAAATTCCTACGTGGAAATGGGAAATCATTAACATGGATTTTGTCGTGGGATTACCCCGTTCACGAGGGAAGTATGATTCTATATGGGTGATCGTGGATAGATTGACAAAAGTATCCCATTTTCTCCCTGTTAGGACTACCTACTCAGCCGAAGAGTATGCGAGGTTATATCTCAAGGAAATTGTGCGACTTCATTGAATTCCTTTGGCCATTATCACAGACAGAGACTATGGCCATTCCGATGTACACAATCTCCCATATCAGCCACCATGGCTGGGGCATACCTGGCTAAAGAGTTAAAACGGAGACTATGTTCCCGGGCGCTCATATTTCCCTGTTTGAGATTCAAAAACATATCGGCTCGAGCCCGTCGAACCTCCGGTGGTAAGTAATGTCGCAGGAATGCTTCGGTGAACTTTTGTCAAATCGGGGGACGTGCATTTGCTCCCCTTGAAGATATCCAATTATTATACCACTGGACCGCTACATCCTGCAATCTATATACAGCCAACTCTACTGACTCTGTGTCCGAAGCATGTATTATCCTCAGTGTCCTCAGCATCTCGTCTATGAAACCTTGCGGGTCTTCCTCTGGTTTCGATCCAAAAAACTCCGGAGGATTCAGGGTGATAAAATCACGGGCTCTTGCACTCACCGCCCTGTCTCCTTGGCCCGTACCTTGCCGCTGAGCTTGTGCTGCAACTAACTGAGTCAGCAACTGAATAGCCTCGGTTATCTGCTGGCCCGAAGCTACTGGCGGTGGAACTGGAGGTACTGGGGCTGGAGCAGGAGCTCCTTCCTGCTCTGCCGACATGGGGAGAGCATGAGAAGTCTTGGGAGGAGCCTCGTTGTGAGACTCGCCTTCTTCTACTTCCGCCGGTGGCTCCCGTTCAACTTTTCTTCCAGCCACCGTCCTGCCATTCTAGGCCGCCGTAGCTTTCCTCTTCACCGGCATTACTGAAACCATAACACAGGATTAAGAAAAGAACATGGAAACCTAGTAACATAGCTCTATCGCACGATCTAGAGTACAAAGAAGGTCAGATTCCCTAAATGCCCTGCAGCCCCCTGTTTATAAGTGTGGCGCGCTTCACACCCATAAATAGGACTCTACTGGACACGGCTCGTAGACAACCCCTAGGACGAACTTCTCTGATACCACTTTTGTCACGACCCAACTAGGGGCCGCGACGGGTACCCGATACTACTATACCGAGAACCTCTTATCTCGCATCTTACTCTTACTACTGAGTGGGCCGTATGAACGATACCGTCATTGCATTACTCAACACCATCATTAAAAGCATACTCGTAAATAAGTGGCAATAAACTGTACTAACATATTATACGGCGACAAGGACAAACAAGGTTGTGAAACATCTAACTGTACATATCTGTCTACGAGCCTCTAAACAAGATACATATATTCACAAGTGGGCCGGGTTCTGCCGTGCCCAAATATATACACAAAAGTAGTACCAATAAACTGAGGCTCCAGAACAACTAGAGCGCCCTCAATGTACCGCTGGTGGAGCTCCTAGGAATTGAACCCGTCTACCTGCTTACCTGCGTGGCATGAAATGCAGCGTCCACAAGAAGGGACGTCAGTACGAGCATTGTACTGAGTATATAAGGCATTAAAATTAGCATAACGAGTAACATAAAGTATGAATAATAATATAATGGGATCATAGGGCATATAGTGAGATAGGAGAGTAACCTGTGCATATGAGTGCCTCTTAGGCAGTTGCCATGCATGCTTAGCCTTTTTCAAAAAGGAAATATTTCTTGTTCACATACACAAAAAATAGAACAAATCTTAGCGCCGAACAACGTCGGCTCCCCGACATATGTCCCGCGTTCGGGATGATAAGTTACGCCAACTGACCAGGTGGCAATGCGTCTGTAGCGCAACATATGTCCCTTTTTCCCCATATTCCCCATATGCATATACATATATCATATAAGCAGCATGCATGAGAGCCCAAAGAAAGTCATGTATCTATCGGAGTGACGTAAGGTCGGTAACCTTCGATTATATTATGGAATAATCATCCCGACTTTGTCTCACCTTGAAGGAACAATTATTATAAGATGAGACTATCAACGAAGGATAACATTAAGAGAACGTAGAATAAGATCACAAATCTCGTAAGGCGCCAAATCATATACATATGCACATAGAACAAATTTTCAAGACTCGATGGGTACGTACATAGATCGACACCTGAAGGCTCTGAAACAAGTTTCGGGTCAATCCGATTTAGTATGAGAAAGTTATGAGCGTTTGAAGTACAGAACCTTCTACGTACGTTTCAGAAGCCATTTTTTTGAAAATCAAGGCAACAATCATGTTAGGCACCTTTCGGATATCGTTATGGATCAAATCAAATATATCTTTTGGAACCATATGTCTCAATGGAATGATCAATCGTGCTAGCATTTGAAGATCAAAACTTTAGTCATATCAATTTTCTTTCGAATGTCATTTGGAGACATATCAAACAAACTTCGGACATCATAGATACGCATCAAAACCATATGATACAACTTATGGAAGTCAAGAATATTAGCCATCCTAGTGGCTCTAAGAATAGGAATTTCCTTGAAATCTTACATACACGTCATTTGCTCGTTTCATAAAGATCATGCCAAAGAAAGAAAAGGGTAAGCCTTACATACCTGCTCCACGTCCTATTAACTACGCTTATTTATCCAAGCTTGCTAGTCTACATTCAAAAGAGTTCACATAATTATTAGATTCGTCGTCATACACTTTCCTTAGTTTCTCAAATAAATTAACTTATGATCTGCCGAAATTTCGGCAGCATTTCCCCTGTAAATACACCATCCCCGAGAATTTAACTCGGCTAATTTTATCAACAACAATCCGAGAATTCAACTCGGCCAAATTATCAACACAATACCAACAATCATACTAACAACTTCAACAATAAATCCAAATATATTCTAACATTAGCAACCTTCGTCACACAATTCAACGGCATTTCATTTATATTCAATTCAATCACATATAGTCCAACTAACACCAATGATCCCACATTCAACTATTAATCCGAAATCTTTCTAACATGATTCAAGAATACTTCAAATAATTCACATAATATTCAAAACAACCCAATCAACATGCTACTTCACCCAAGACCTTCCAAATTCAACAAGAACAATAACAACACATTTCCTTCTTTCAAGTTCATAAACCATACCAACAATTTACACACTAACAACATCATTTTCCATGAATATAAGAAATGATTTCTAACATCACATTAGCTTCCAAACGACCCTCCAACATTTACAACTTTAACTAGAATCATTAAACTTTCATTCCCCTCATAGATTCCATTACAACAACAACCAAATACTAAGTAAATTTGATTCATTCTCTTCCACACCACACCATATCAACACGGCCACACACTACATATACACGGCCACATATAACATCCCTATTTTCATGAATTTCATCCACTTTTACATACTACAACACACATAATCATCCATAACATATAAGAAAAGGATTAAACCTTACTTTTTTCCCTTAACTTCTCACTTGGCTAAGATTTGTAACTTGCAAGAATATGTGTTTTACTTGCTCCAATGACCACTTCACTTTGCTAAGGACCCTTGAATTAGTTGTTTAGCTAGAAGAAATATTTTTTGATCAATTTCTTCCAAGGTTTGGGTATGGCCGAATGGCCCTTTTATTTTTCTCCTTCTCTTTTTGTTCTCTAAGGTTCTTGAAATTTCTAGGAATAAAGATGAGAATTATGATGACTTAGTCATCTTTTTATCTTATTCATTAAGCTCCTTTGTGGACCTAAGCCCACTCCATTTGGACGGCCAAGTGGCCCATTAACTCAAGCCCACCTTTTTTTTTTGTAATTCATGAATAATTATTTTCCAAATTCCAAATTTGCCCTTAGCCTCCCTCCATATTTTCTATGAGCCATCTTGTGAATTTCCCTTTTGGCCCCTAGCCTTTCTTAATATTCCCACTTCAAAAACATTTATACACAACTTGTGTATTAAACAAGGTCAGAATATAGCCTTGTCCTTAACTTCTTGTAATTGTCTTGATTTATCCGAATGTACAAAATGCGGGATATAAGAGACATGATACAAATACGAATAAGAATATGTATATGAATACGATTATGGATATGAATGTAAATAAGTACGGATATGAATACGGATACGGATACAGATGTATGTACACAATCACGCACTAGAAATGGAAAGTGTTACACCCCGGAAAGTTTCCCGTTAAGCGTACAGTGAATAGGCTAACAAGGATATAGTGTATACGATGTTGTAGAGATGAGTGGTAATGTTCATTTGATTGGTATCGAGGTGTTGAACAATCGTTAAGAAGGTCCCGTGAGGATCGGAGATTAAACGAAGTGACAAAATAAGACTCAGTGAACTGGCGAATTATACGGTAGGTTATACAGACCGTATAATGGTTTTACAGCCGTATAATGAACCGTTAAAGTGTCACAGAAAGAAGTTGAAGAAAAGTGGGTTTTACGGTAGATTATACGGACCGTATAAAATTACACGGCCCGTCAAATGAACCGTCAAGTCGAGACAGAAAGGGGTGATCACTGAGTCAGTTTTACGGTCAATTATACGGACCGTAAAAATTTATACGGACCGTACAATGGACCGTATAATGGCATCGGGACCGGTTTTGTATTTATAAAAATATGATCCAAGTTCATTTTCATTATTTCTCCTTCTCACTACACGACCCAATCTCTCTCTAGAAACTTCCAAACACTTCCAAACCAAGGATTCAAGTGAAAATCTAGATCAATAACACCCAAATTCATGAAATCAAGAGTGTGAAACTCCTCATATTTCATCTAAGTCAAGGAATTCCAAAGAAGGTGGAACTAGGGTTTTGTCTAAGTGAAGTATTTCAACTCAAGACTTGTTCAACCATCATCAAAGGTAAGTTTCATGATCACTTCATGTTGTTTAAGGTATTGGAAGGCTTAGATACTTGAAATGTAGAAGAACATAGAAAGTGGGTCATTACTGAGTGAATAGTGACATAATTGAATGATAGTGGAATTGAATCGTGAAAGTTGAAGAGTTGTGATTATGAATACGTTATAATGATGTTTATATCATGAAAGAAGTATTAAATGCGTGAAACCACAAAGATGAGTTATAAGGAGAAATATGGAAAAAATTAGAGGAAAATGGTGGATTTTGCTCAATATATATATATATGAATTTCATCCACTTTTACATACTACAACATACATAATCATCCATAACATATAAGAAAAGGATTAAACCTTACCTTTTTCCCTTAACTTCTCACTTGGCTAAGATTTGTAACTTGCAAGAATATGTGTTTTACTTGCTCCAATAACCACTTCACTTTGCTAAGGACCCTTCAATTGGTTGTTTAGCTAGAAGAAATAATTTTTGATCAATTTATTCCAAGGTTTGGGTATGGCCGAATGGCCCTTTTATTTTTCTCCTTCTCTTTTTGTTCTCTAAGGTTCTTGAAATTTCCAGGGATAAAGATGAGAATTATGATGACTTAGTCATCTTTTTATCTTATTCATTAAGCTCCTTTGTGGGCCTAAGCCCACTCCATTTGGACGGCCATGTCGCCGATCAACTCAAGCCCACCTTTTTTTTTGTAATTCATGAAAATTTATTTTCCAAATTTCAAATTTGCCCTTAGCCTCCCTCC